>NC_135887.1:26829445-27306514 GCF_964194155.1 Cetorhinus maximus | reverse complement strand
CGTGTTTAGCAATGCAAGGAAAAGGACATTACAGGTGCTCAGTAACCTTCGGAAGTGTCAGAGCTGGATGATTAACAAACATAGCTAAAGTATCACTTTATTGTGTTACTTTTGGATTCAGTGCTGCAAGTTGCCATTATTTTGGTTGTTGTTGGTATGAGGTTGTGGAGCAGACTTTCCTGAAAATCCCATAATTGAAACTATTAATCTGTACATTCATAAAATGTTGCATTGCAGCATTTTGTCAAGTGTAACACCGACAAACTTAGCAATGGTACTGCTTCAATTGCTAGTTTTCATAAATACTGTCTTCACTACTCTTTCCAGGGTTGGTTATGTGTTTTGTTCTGGATCTCGTCTTTTCACCTGGCTTCCTCAACAAGTGCAGTGACTTGTTTCATGCTTTGTAGTTTCCTAAACTTCGATAACCAGTTGTCTTTCTCATTTATTTGTAACTGAAGAGTATATCACCCGATCCTGGGGCAGTACTGCATTGCGGTTGGGATGCTGTCCTTTGGAATTTTGGCATTAGTCACTCAGTGCAGATCCTATTTAGCAAGGTGCGATGATGGGGATGGTTGTGGAGAACAACTGCAGCCAGCAGCCCAACATTGCATCTTCCGTAGACCCCTTCTGATCTGTTGTCCAGCAGAATGTCTTATTATTGCAGCTGTGATTCATGCACTTACTAATTGTAGCAACATATTTTTGGCTGTTCATGGGTTGGTAATTTTCTGTGATTGGGTTAGACTTACTGACTCTCAGCCTGTTTCCATCCAAAGGGGAGAATACATCTTGTTGCATGAACAATGAAGACAATTGTTAATTGTCCTCTAGATTGCACTGGGATTAACTGCAACATTTTAGTGCTGAAGTTCAAAACCAGTGTGCACTGCTCGCCCTGCATTCTGAAACTGAGAATCTTGTATCCAGGAACAACATGCAATCTGCAGTTTAGATCCATGCCAATCCGTTGATTGGATTAATGATTCCGGACGATTAAAGATAGATCCTGAAATTTGTCTTATCTCAGTTCCTTCCTGACCACAGGCCTTTGATCTCTACCAGTAAAAATATTGCATTTATTTAATTTCTTTCTGGTGAAGCAGAATTTGACCTCGCTTGCATTTGGCAGAGGTTCCAAAGCGAGCAGATGACAGTTTGCGAGGAGATTTGAGACGGCTAAATGACTCTGTGGTCGAGGAATGCAGATCAGTTTAGTTAATGGTTATAATTCAAAAGACGAATAAATGTTGAATATTGAGTTTCTTTGAACCTTTATATTTTGTTATCTCGTACTCTCCTTCTGCTTTTCTGTTGTGAAAAATCCTCCCTGCTGCCTTTACCTGTGACACTAGCATGCTGGAGCAGGTTTCACACTGTCACACATGTTCCAAGTCTCGTTGTGCTTCCTTTATTTTTGATTTTCCCTTTTTTCTCCTCTGAAGTTCTGTCTCTGGATTACTGTTCCCCAGGTATCAGCAGTCTCCTGTAATTCGTCTAATTTATTTTTGTGGCAATTCTTCACGTAAACCTAGGTGTTCACATCTCATAAGAAATTAGTAATTGGGGACACTATTGCTGAGCTTGATCCTACCCTCACCTGGCATTGAGATGAACACTTCCACCAAGAGCTACTGGATAATGATCAGAAGCAGGAATCCCAGCTGGAATAGATTACAGTTACAGAGAGGGCAAAACCATGAGCATATAAATACAAGGGTGCGAATTGTTGGATACTGGGAGCCACTGTAGGCTAGCAAGGGTAGAGGGTGGTGGGTGAGCAGGACTTGATGCACAATAGGCTATGGATAGCAGAATTTTAGATGAACGGAAGGTGGAGGAGGTAAACTGTTGGAATAATCCATTATGGAGATGACCAGTCTTTCCATAGAACCATAGAAAAGTTACAGCACAGAAGGAAGCCATTCGGCCCATCTTGTCCATGCCAGCCTGAGGACACCCGGGTGCCCTTTCTAATCCCACCTTCCTGCACCCGGCCCATAGCCCTGCAGCTTACAGCACTTAAGGTGCAGATCCAGGTACTTTTTAAAAGAGTTTAGAGTTTTTGCCTCTACCACCAGCTTGGGCAGCGAATTCCAGATACCCACTACCCTCTGCGTAAAAAAATTCTTCCTCATGTCCCCCCTACACCCCCTGCCACTTATCTTGAATCTATGTCCCCTGGTTCTAGAATTCTCCACCAAGGGAAACAATTTTATCCTGTCCACTCTTATCTATTCCCCTCATAGTTTTGTACACCTCAATCAAGTCACCTCTCAGCCTTCTTTGTTCTAAGGAAAATAACCCCAACCTATCCAATCTCTCCTTGTAGCTACTTTTCTAACACTGGCAACATTCTTGTAAACTATTTCGTTTTGTACCTCTGCTTGATGCATGAAGCATGCTGCACAAATCATTGTATTCACAGCATTGTGTTTTGATGGGGTCTTTGAGCCTGTGATTCCACTGGTGGCAAGTAAATTCAGATAGTGAAAGGTTTTTTTACAAAAAGATTAATTTAGAAAAAAATCTCTGATTTGTGATTCAAAGTTTGTATATGTTGGCAAGAAGTACTGACTCTGTTCTCATATTGCTTCTTAGCAACAACTTGAAGAGGAAGCAGCCAAACCTCCAGAGCCTGAGAAACCAGTCTCCCCTCCTCCAGTGGAACCAAAACATCGCAGTATCGTCCAGATTATCTATGATGAAAACAGGGTAAGGACTAAAACATCAAGGATTTTTCATTAGCTCTCTTCTAAAGAAATAACCAAGCACTCCTTGAAGTTGAGGGCTTTGTGAGAGACTTGTCTTGTGTTGTTTTTACAGGCTGCATTCCATTTAGAAGCTGGGAAGGTCTGGTGGAAAATGTCAGGTTTAGTACTATAGGCTGCAGATGGCAGTCTATGATGGTAACAGGCCAGGGTTACTGTTGGTTACTGTGGTCATGTAGTCGTGAATGAGACACATGCCCATGTGTTGTTACTTCTAATGTCCACTAAGATAAGCAGCCTTTAATGTGACACACCCTGCCCTCTTCGGTTAGCTTTCTCATGGAGCTTTTCTAAATTCAGTCTGCTTAATAAGGGCAGCCTTGTTCCAGCACTTTTAAAAATGCACATGGGCTTAAAGCCACACTGCTGAGTAACATAGAAACAGTAAAGTACACAGTGCATTTGAGACATCCAAATTCAATTGGCAGGAAGAATAAGAGAGTGTGCCAGTTTATCCAGGCAAACCTCGCTGCTGCAAAGAGTTAGTAAATAATTAATGGCTTTATGTCTGGTTATATTCATTTATCTGTTTCTGCTTCCATCTCCAACATGAGCACAGGCTCTGTGAGCTCAACAGTCTGTGGCAGTGAATTCTGTTCCGGTCTGAGCTTCATCTGTGTACATATAAGTCCTGTGTTTACCTAGAAATCTCTTGCAGGTGTTGCTGTGTTTACCCAATGTTCTGAATCTCTCTGAAGCCACATCCAATTTGAATGAAAAATTAGTGAAGGTGGTGGAGCTTCTCCCTTTCACCCCCATAAAACAGTAGAAATTTGCGAAGGAGAACAATTAGCAAGAGCCGCGCTGGAAGTGGCCAGAGAATTGGATGGTTCCAAAGCCAAGGCTGTGCACATGGAGCCTGAATTGGATTTAACTTGTGCTAAACTTGACCTGGGAACAGTTGTGCCCTTGTATCAGGAGGCTGGAGAAGGCTGTGCAAATCTCCATGCATCTTGATTGGTCACCTTGATAGCACTATCAATCTGCGTGTTTTGCTTTTGTTTATCATCAGGTTTCAATGTAAATTTGTGTTCCACTTCCAGTTATGAGGACAGAGAAACTTAGCAGAAACTACTTCGTTGTGCTGAGTTTCGGATTGGAAATGGGGTGTAAAACATGATCAGTTTCAAAAAATGCATAATGTAGTAATAACTAGACAAATGAAATGTTTAAATGTTTGTAACGTCAGGATGCTTGTGTAAACAATTATTCTTGTTAACAGAAAAAAGCAGAGGAAGCTCACAAAATACTTGAAGGTCTGGGTCCCAGAGTGGAGCTGGTAAGTGTACATTCCAATGTCAAAAAATCCACTGTAACATTCTTTATCTGTTGCATGATTCTATTTTTCAATTATTCCTGTGTGGTCGGCTATTACCCCTGTGTTATAACTAACAAATGGCTGCAGTTATTGGTTGCACACTGATGATGGTTACAGTCATTCATATTCTGCAGCCACAGCCCACATAGGTTGTAAAGTGAAACGCTCAGAAAAGGCTTTGTGTCCAGCATCACAGAATTCATATTATGATCTGACCTGAGCAGTGACTGTACATTATGGACAGGCCAGTACGTAATCAGCAGTGATGCCAGATTCTTGTGCTAATTCTGTGTATTGATAAAAATGATGCCTAGTGAAATTTTACATTTGTATCTCTTGAACCAAAGAACATCCATGGGCAAAAACTCGGGCTCTGTCTTCAGGAAGCATTTAGAGCTAAGAACATAACATATGAAATAGGAACAGGATTAGTTCGTATGGCCCATTGAACCTGCTCCGCCATTCAGTGCGATCATGGCTGACTTTTGGCTTCAACTTCATTTTCTTGCCTGCACCCCCATTTCCCTTGATTCCCTGAGAGACCAAATCTCTGTCTGTCTCAGCATTAGATTTTTTCAGTGATGGAACATTTACAACTCTCTGGGGTAGAGAATTTCAAAGATTCACAACCCTTTGAGTGAAGAAATTTCCCCTCATCTCAGTCCTAAAATCCATCAGGTAAGTGCCTTTACAGTACAGTTTATGGACCAGGAGGAATTAGTTTCCTCCAGGCCGAACAAAGTAACCTGTAAACATCCCCCAACTCCTCAATTCCACCCCCGCCACCCCCAACACAGACATCCACTGATGCCTTCTGATCTCTCTTGGATTCCTCAGCCACCGTCTCCAAACCTTCCCTCACCCTGATTTCTTTCCTGAGGTCTGCTCCTCAGTTGACCCCGCCCCCACACCCGGCCATTGGAGTTGTTACAACTGTATGGGGTGTTGGTGAGGCTGCACCTGGAGTATTGTGTATAGTTTTGGTCCCTGTATTTAAGAAAGGATGTACTGGCATTGGAGGCAGTTCAAAAGAGATTCACTAGACTGATTCCTGGGATGAAGGGGTTGACTTATCAAGAACGGCTAAACAGGTTAGGCCTTTATTCATTAGAGTTTAGAAGAATGAGGGGTAATTTTATTAAAAAGTACAAGATTCTGAGCGGGTTTGACAGGATAGATGTTGAGAAGATGTTTCCACTAGTGGGGGAATCTCAAACTAGGGGACATAGTCACAGAATAAGGGGACACTCATTTAAAACTGAGATGTGAAGGAATTTCTTCCCTCAGAGGGTAGTGAATGTCTGGAATTCTCTACTCCAGAGAGTTGTGGAGGTTAGATCACTGAAAGTATTTAAAGAGGAGGTAGATAGATTTTTGAAATATCGGGGAGTTGAGGGCTATGAGGAGCTGGCACGAAAGAGGAGTTGAGGCCTGGGGCAGGCTTAAGGGGCCGAATGGCCCACTCCTGCTCCTATTTCTTATGTTCTAAATGATTGACCTCTTATCTCGAGGCTGTATCCCTGTGTTCTAGATTCCCCATCCAGGGGAAACAACCCCCCAGTATCTACCCTATCAAGCCCCTTGAGAATTTTGTATGAGATCACCTCTCATCCTTCAAAACTGTAGAGAATATAGACCTAATTTACTCAGCCTCTCATCATAGGACAACTCTTTCATCTGAGAGACCAACCTTTTGAACCTTTGCTGTACCATCTGCAGTGCAAATATATCCTTCCTTAGCTATGGAAACCAAAACTGCACATTGAATAACACTGGGGAACAGTGCTGGTGGGGACAGGACTGATGCTGCCTAACACTGGGGTACAGTACTGGCAGGTACAGGTCTCTCTCTTAATAACACAAATAGAGTGCTGATGGATATTGGTCTGACTTTGGGGCTGCTTATATTGGAAACTATCTATCTAATTACTACAGGAACGTGCATAGAATTTACTGCACAGAAACTGGCAATTCAGCCCAACAGATTCATGCCAGTGATTATGCTTCACACAAGTCCCCTCCCACCCTTCTTCAACTAACTATGTCTTTGCTGTTATATTTCCAAAATTTCTACAGCAATCAAAAACTGTTTATAGGTAGGCAGTAAAACTGTTAACATGGGAATGGAATGGACCCTGAATGGACTGGTGGCTCCTAATTTTATGTGTAAGCAGGCTTGCTTTCCTGCCTGTGCTGAGTTAACTGATCTCAGTGGCAATGGGGAGTGGCAGAATAGGCCACAGTGCCCCTAGGCAAGAACAGGGAAAAATTGCCCATGGTGATCCACTCGACAACACATATGTGTTCTATCGAGGAAAGACAGGATTGATCTGGCTGTGATGCTTCTAGAGTTGAATATCTCATTCGCGCTCACTATTTGACAGTATAAAATAACAGAGGGTACACAGTGACCATGGGGAACAACACCTCAGAAAGGAGTTGTTGTTTTTGGGAGACAATTGGACAAAACTGATGAAGAAAGAAATTAGGATTAGGAGAAGAAATGAGAAAGGAGACAGGTGCTTAAGCGAGGCTTCCAGAACTGTTCTGGGCCATAGTTGGAGTCGATGGACCATCACAGACAGGTTAGGCCAAATGGCGACCTTCTCTGCCAAATCATTCTCTCTTCAGAATAGGACTCACAGCCTTCTGCTCGCTTAAGCTGTGTGAAATGAAGGATTCAGTATTGCTATTATACCTCATTGTTTATCCTTTGGACATTGTACACAACGTAGATGAGGGCCTTCGCCCCAAGGGAGGCATACAAACCTGTGCAGACATTAATGTTGTGGATACAATTGGCTGGTGGTTCTGGTATGGGCCGAATGGCACAGTTTGAGTGGAAAATTGAATTCAGTAAATCTAGAGTATTGCTGAAAAAAGAGGCATGTCTAAGCTTTTCGTCTTGCACCCTCTTCACATAGAGTATACATTGTTGTTTTCCCACTTATATTGTTATTCTTGCAAGTGTCCTAATGAATGCAAGATGAAAAGCTTAGACATGTCACTTTTTTGAGCACGACTATCATAAATCTAGTATTTTGTGCTATGCCAGGAAAGTGGAAAATCAAGGTTGCTGAATGACTGTCCTTTAAGGAAAGGGAATCTGCCACCCTTGCCCAGTTTATCCGACACATCTCACAATAAACCGTCATGTTGTTTCCTTCTAAAGTGGCATTGCAAGCCAATCAATCACTACAGAACCAAATCACTGACGGCGAAGGCCCACCATTATCTTCTCAGGATGACTAGGGATGGGGAGTAAATTCTGCTTTGCTAACCTCGCCCACATTATAAGAACAAATATATTAAAGAAAATTAAAACATCTTGAAAGAGAAAAGACAAATGAAACTTTCGATGTAAACCTTTCATCAGAACTTGCAGTTGGGATTGGTTGTGTTGTGTGTGTTTTTTAAGTACTGTAGATCCAATTGGTGGGTACTCTTTTCAGACCTCATTGTAAAACAAAGATTACACATAGCCACAGTTTTGTAAGTGGTGGGCTAAAGCTAAATTACAGTATCACAGTATTGTTACAGTGCAAAGGAAGCCATTCAACCCATCTAGTCTGCACTAGGTCTCTGAAAGAGCATTCCACCTGGTCCCATCTCCTGCTTTATCCTCGTAACCTTGCACATTCTCTCTTTTCAGGTAGCAATCAATTCCCTTTTGAATACCTCGATCGAACCTGCCTCCACCACCCTTTTAGGAAGTTTGTTCCAGACTCCAACCACCCTCTGAGTGAAAATTTTTTTTTTTACATCACATTTACTCCTTTTGCCAATTATTTTGAATCTGTGCCCCCTAGCTCTTGATGTTCTCTTGAGTGGGAACAGTTTCTCACCATTTTTCCTGTCCATACCTCTCAGGATCTTGAATACCTCTATCAGGTCTCCTCTCAGCCTTCTTTTCTTCAAGGAAAACAGTCCCAGCCTCTCTAATCTATTCTCATAGCTACAGTTCTTTATCCCTGGAATCATTCTTGTGAATCTCCTCTGTACTCTCTCCAATGCCTTCACATCCTTCCTCAATTAT
Organism: Cetorhinus maximus; assembly: GCF_964194155.1. Classification (NCBI taxonomy): domain Eukaryota; kingdom Metazoa; phylum Chordata; class Chondrichthyes; order Lamniformes; family Cetorhinidae; genus Cetorhinus; species Cetorhinus maximus. The sequence continues at coordinate 27,298,386 of NC_135887.1, read as the reverse complement.
GGTGCCCAGAACTGGATGCAGTACTCCAGATGAGGCCTAACTATTGTCTTATACAAGTTCAACATGACCCCCTTACTCTTGTACTCAATGCCCCTATTAATAAAGCCTAAGATACTATATGCTTTATTCACTGCTCTCTCAGCATGCCCTGCATCTTTAATGTCCTATGTACATATACACTGAGGTCCCTCTATTCCTGCAGCTCCTTTAGAGTTTCTCTCTTTATTTTATACTGTCTCACCATATTCTTCTTGCCAAAACGGATCACCTCACACTTGTCTGCATGGAACTTCATCTGCCACTTGTCTGCCCAATCCACCAACACGTCTGTCCTTTTGAAATTCAAAACTATCCTCATCACAGTTGACAACATTTCCGATCTTTGTATCATCTGAAAATTTTGAAATCATGCCCTGCACACCATGGTCTAGGTCATTAATATATATCAGGAAGAACAAGGGTCCCAACACTGACCCCTGAGGAACTCCACTACAAACCTTCCTCCAATTTGAAAAACAACCATTTATCGCTACGCTCTGTTTCCTGTAACTCAGCCAATTTCTTATCCAAGTGCCTACTTTCCCTTTTATTATATGACTTAGAGTTATGCTCACAAGTCTGTTGTGTGGCACTGTATCAAATGCCATTTGAAAATCCATATACACCATATCACCAGCGTTTCCTTTATCAACCTTCTCTGTTACCTCCTCAAAAAAACTCCATGATTTTCCCTTAATGAATCCATGCTGGCTTTCCTTAATTATCCTGCACTTATTAGGTAACTATTGATTTTATCCCAAACTGTAGTTTCCAGAAATCCCCCTGCCACTGAGGTCAAACTGACTGGCCTGTAGTTGCCAGCTTTATCCTTGCACCACTTTTTGAACAAGGGTGTAACATTCGCAATTCTCCAGCCCTCTGACACCTCCCCTGTGTCTAAGGAAGACTGGAAGATTATCACTAGTGCCTCTGCAATTTCCACTCTCACTTCCCTCTCTCACTTCCCTCAGTATCCTTGGATGCATCTCATCCGGTCCTGGTACTTTTATCTATTTTAAGCAAAGATAGCCGTTCTGACACCACCTCCTTCTGAATTGTAAATTCTTTTAGCGTACGAGTTACGTCCTCTCTCATCTGACTGTGGGAAGCATCATCTTCCTTTGTAAAGATGGATGCAAAATACTCATTCAATAGCTCCGCTATTTCTCCAGCCTCCACATGTGAGTCCCCTTTTTTGTCCCTAATTGGCCCTACTCTTTCTTTTACCGTCCTTTAATTATTTACATGCTTATAGAAGACCTTGGAATTCCCTTTTATGTTTGCTGCCAGCCTCTTTTCATGCCCTCTCCTTGCTTTTCTTATTAGTTTCTTCACTTCCCCTCTGGCCCTTCTATATTCAGGCTGACTCTCCATTGAATTTTCTGCCTGACATCTGTTGTACATGCACTTCTTCAGCTCTATCTCATCTCTCATCATCCAGGGTGCTCTGGATTTATTTGTCCTACCTTTTCCCTTCAATGGAATATACTTTGACATTGCCTGCAATCCTTTTTCCTTGAAGGTGGCCCATTGTTCAGCTGCTGTCTTTTCTGCCAACATTTGATCCCAACTCAGTTGACTCAGATGCATTCTCATCCCATCAAAATTGGTTTTCCCCCAATTGATTATCCCTGCTCTGGATTGTGCCCTGTCCTTTTTCATGACCAACCTAAACCTTATGATACGATGATCACTGTCCCCTTGAGGGTTTCCCACTAACATTTGATCCACTTGCGCCAATTCATTCCCCAGAACCAGGTCCAAAAATGCATGTCCTCTCATCGGACTGGAAACATACTGCTGCAGAAAATCGTCTTGAACACATTCCAGGAACTGTCACCTCTCTTGTCCCTTTGTGCTATTAGTATCCCAATCTATATTTGGATAATTGAAGTCCCCCATTATGATTAATCTATAATTCTTGCACCTCTCTGTAATTTCTTTGCAAATTTGTTCTCCACATCCCTTCCACTAGTTGGTGGTCTGTATACTACACCGATCAATGTCATTGCACTTTTTTCATTTCCTACCTCTAGCCAGAGCGATTCCATCCTTGACCCCTTTGGAACATCTCTCCAATACTATAATGCCATCTTTAACCACTCCCTCTCCCTTTTCTTCCTTTCCTGTCTCTCCTAAACAGCTTGTACCCAGGAAATTTAATGCCATGTCTTGCCCTTCTTTGAGCCAGGTCTCTGTTATAGCAATAATATCATAATTCCATTTGTCAACCTGTGCCTGCAGTTCACCAATCTTATTAACCCCATTCCGTGCATTCACAGACATGCACATTAGCCCTGATTTAGGCTTTTTTACTTTCCCCCTTATTCTGACCCCATCTAGTGACTACTCTAATTCTCTCAAACTCTCCAAGTATTCCACCTACCTTGATACTACTCTTTGATATATCCTTATCATCAGTTGATACTTCTCTACTTCCCACTGCCAGTTTTTCTCCTCTCCACTCTTAATTTGCCCCCAGGTTCCCATACCCCTGTCAATCTAGTTTAAACCCTCCCCAACAGCACTAGCAAACCTCCCAGTGAGGACATTGTTAAGGTATAACTCGTCCTTCTTGTACAGGCCCCATCCACCCCAGAACTGGTCCCAATGCCTCAAAAATCTAAAGTCCTCCCTCCTACTCCATTCCTCCAGCCACTTGTTGAACTGTTCAATCTTCCTATTCTTATTCTCCTTAACACAGAGAATAATCCTGAGATTACTGCTCTTGAGGTCCTGCTTTTTAATTCCCTCCTTAACTCCCTAAAATCTGCTTTCAGCACCTCATCCCTTTTCCTGCCTATGTCATTGGCCCTAATGTGGACCACGACCTCTGGCTGCTCACCCTCCCCCAGAAGAATGTCCTGAACATCCTGGCAGCAGGGAGGCAACATACCATCCTGAAGTCATGTCTACGGCCACAGATACGCCTATCTGCTCCCCTAACCAAGGAATCAAGCCCTACTATTGTAGCTCTTCCACTCTTCCTTCTCCCCTCCTGTGCAGCTGAGCCACCTGTGGTGCCATGGACTTGGCTGTTGCTACAGTCCTCTGAGGAACCATTGCACTCACCAGATTCCAAAACGGAAAAGTGGTTAGAGAGCGAAGTAGCCTCAGGGGATTCTTGCACTACCTGCCTGTTTCTCTTAGATACTCTGGTGATCATCTATTCCCTCTCTGCCTGTGTACTTCTTAGTTTGTGGTGTGACCACGTCTCTAAATGTGCAATCCATGTAATGCTCAGCCTTGCGGATGCATCACTGAGACTCCAGCCGCTGCTCAAACTCTGCAACTCGAAGGTCAAGTTTCTGCAGCTGGTGACACTTCCTGCAGGTGTTGTCATTGAGGGCACTTTGTGCCTGCACGACTGCAGGATGCACAACCCACATGGCGAGCTGCAGTGACATACCTTAAACTTTACATTAAGCGTTTACTGCAGTATTTATTTACTAATTTATTTTAAATATTTTCTTAATTAATTTAGAATAATTCCCATGTATACTACAATTTACTGTGCTTATTAAATGCCAGTACCACCCATAAATACAACAAAAAGCTATGCGTTTCTTAATTACACAGCTATGTGTTTTAGGACTCGCACTGTTTTAGCACTCCCAACTGCCTCTCCACTCGCGCTGTTTTCAACCACCCAACTGCTTCTCCACTCGCGCTGTTTTCAACCGCCCAACTGTCTCTCCTCTCGCTCTGTTTTCAACCACCCAACTGTCTCTCCTCTTGCGCTGTTTTCAATCTCCCGACTGCCTCTCCACTCACACTGTTTTCACACTCTCGACTGTCTCTCCTTTTGCACTGATTTCAATCTCTCGACTGTCTCTCCTCTCGCGCTGTTTTCAGTCTCCTGCCTCTCCCCTCTTGTGCTGTTTTCACACTCCTGACTGTCTCTCCACTTGCACTGTTTTCAATCTCTCAACTGCCTCCCCTCTCGCATTTTTTCACACTCCTGACTGCCTCTCCTCTCGTGCTGTTTTCAATCGCTCGACTCTCTCTCCTCTCACGCTGTATTCAATCTCCCGACTGTCTCTCCTCTCGCACTGTTTTCAATCTCCCGATTGCCTCACCTCTCACACTGTTTTCACACTCCCAACTGTCTGTCTCTCTTGCACTGTTTTCAATCACCCGACTGCCTCTCCACTCACACTATTTTCACACTCTCAACTGTCTCTCCTCTTGCACTGTTTTCAGTCTCCCGACCGTCTCTCCTCTTGTGGTGTTTTCAAGCTCCCGACTGTCTCTCCTAAGGCGACCATAAGACTTAGGAGCAGAAGTAGGCCATTTGGCCCATCGAGTCTGCTCCACCATTCAATGAGATCATAGTTGATCTGATAATCCTTAACTCTACTTTCCTGCCTTTTCCCCATACCCCTTCATTCCCTTACTGATTAAAAACCTGTCTATCTCAACCTTGAATATACTTAACCACCCAGTCTCTACAGCCCTCTGTGGTAACGAATTCCATAGATTCACTACCCTTTGAGAGAAATTCCTCTTCATTCCTGTTTTAAGTGGGTGACCCCTTACCCTGAGATTATGCCCTCTGGCCCTAGACTCTCACACAAGGGGGAACAACCTCTCAGCTTCTACCCTGTTAAGCCCCCAAAAAATCTTATGTGTTTCAATAAGGTCACCTCTCATTCTTTCAAGCTCCATAAGTACAGGCCCAACCTATTCAACCTCTCCTCATAAGAAAATCCCTCCATACCCGGCATCAACCTACTGAACCTTCTCTGGACTGCCTTCAATGCCATTATATCTTTCCTTAGATAAGGGTACCAAAACTGCCCACAGTATTCTTGATGTGGCCTAACTAGTGCCTTGTATTGTTTTAGCAAGACTTCCCAATTTTTATATTCCATTTCCGTTGAAATAAAGGCCAACATTCCATTTGCCTTCCCTGTTATCTGCTGAACTTGTATGCTAGCTTTTGTGATTCATGCACGAGGGCCCCTAAATCCTCTGTGCTGCGGCTTTCTCCATTTAAATCATATTCAGATCCTCTATTCTTCCTGCCAAAGCGCATAACCTAACATTTTCCCACATTATATCTCATCTGCCAATCTTTTGCCCACTCACTTAACCTGTCTATATCCCTGTGTAGACTCTTTGTGTCATCCTCACCACTTGCTTTCCCACTTATTTTTAGTGTCATCCACAAACATGGCGATAGTACATTCGCTTCCCTCATCCAAGTCACTAATATATGTTTTAAATAATTGAGGCCCCAGCACTGATCTCTGTAGCATTCCACTAGTTACAGGTTGCCATCCTGAAAATGCCCCCCTTATCCCAACTCTCTGTCTTCTATTAGTTAGCCAATCCTCTATCCATGCTAATATACTACCCCCAACACTATGGGCTCTTATCTTATTAAGTAGCCTTATGTGCGGTACCTTATCGAACGCCTTTTGAAAGTCCAAATACATTACATCTACTGGTTCCCCTTTATCTAACCTACTTGTAAACTCCTCCAACATTTTCCCAATGACGGATGTTAAGCTAACTGGCCTATAGTTACCTGTTTTTTGTCTCCCTCCCTTTTTGAATAAGGGTGTTACATTGGCAGTTTTCCAGTCCTCTGGGACTTTTCCAGAATCTAAGGATCCTTGGAAGGTTACTACCAGTGCATCCACTATCTCTGTAGCTACTTCCTGTAATATCCTAGGATGCAACCCATAAGGTCCAGGGGGCTCATCTACCTTTAGCCCCATTAGTTTCTCGATTACTTTTTCTCCAGTGATAGTTACTGTATTTATTTTGTCCCCCATTGCCCCTTGATTATTTAGTATTTTTAGAATCTTATTAGTGTCTTCTACTGTGAAGACTGAAGCAAAGTGTTTATTCGATGACTGTCATTTCCTGGTTCCCCACTATTATTTCCCCAGCTTCATTCTCTAAGGGGCCTATGTTCACCATGTATATTATCACAGAATCACACAGTGCAGAAGAGGCCCTTCAGCCCATTGAGTCTGCACCAACACGTGAGAAACACCTGACATACCTACTAACCTAATCCCATTTATCAGCACTTGGCCCATAACCTTGAATGTTATGACGTGCCAAATACGCATCCAGGTACTTTTTAAAGGATGTGAAGCAACCTACCTCCACCACCCTCCCAGGCAGTGCATTCCAGACTGTCACCACCCTCTGGGTAAAAAGGTTTTCCTCACATCCCCCCTAAACCTCCTGCCCCTCACCTTGAACTTATGTCCCCTCATGACTGACCCTTCAACTAAGAGGAACAGCTGCTCCCTATCCACCCTGTCCATGCCCCTCATAACCCTGTACACCTCGATCAGGTCGCCCCTCAGTCTTCCCTGCTCCAACGAAAACAACCTAAGTCTATCCAACCTCTCTTCATAACTTAAATATTTCATCCCAGGCAACACCCTGGTGAATCTCCTCTGCACCCCCTCCAGTGCAATCACATCCTTCCTACAATGTGACGACCAGAACTGCACACAGTACTCCAGCTGTGGCCTCACCAAGGTTCTATACAACTCCAGCATGACCTCCCTACTTTTGTAATCTATGCCTCGATTGATAAAGGCAAGTGTCCCATATGCCTTTTTCACCACCTCACTAACATGCCCCTCCGCCTTCAGAGATTTATGGACACACACGCCAAGGTCCCTTTGTTCCTCAGAACTTCCTAGTGTCATGCCGTTCGTTGAATACTTCCTTGTCAAATTACTCCTTCCAAAGTGTATCACCTCACACTTTTCAGGGTTAAATTCCATCTGCCATTTATCTGCCCATTTGCCCATCCCGTCTATATCTTCCTGTAGCCCAAGACACTCAACCCCACTGTTAACCACCCGGTAATATATCCCTGTATACTTTCTATTTAAAGCTATATGTATCCCTCTCGCACTGTTTTCACACTCCCAACTGCCTCTCCTCTCACGCTGTTTTCACAACCTCGACTGCTTCTCCTCTCACGCTGTTTTCAATCTCCTGACTGCCTCTCCTCTCGCGCAGTTTTCACACTCTTGACTGCCTCTCCACTTGCGCTGTTTTCATACAATTACTTGGTCATTCCTAGCTCTGAATAACTAGTTCACTATCACTTACCCAGAACTCAATAAAATATTTGTAATGACTTTCTTTTCTTTTTAAAGACTTTTAATTTTGGATCCTTTTCCAAACCTTTTAATGTAACTGTCTGTGCCAAGGTGTCTGTAGAAACTGGATTTCCCAACATCTGAACAGGCACAGTACACCTGGTAATCGCCTCAGCTGTGGTATAAATGGCACTCTGCTGTTGTTGTACCTCACTTTCTATCCTGAATACAGCTCGTGTTTATATAATATGGTGGTTAAAATTAGGTTAAGTAGATAATCTTTCTCCAAAGGTTTTCCTGAGTTTCCAGTTTTCAGTTTTTTTTAATCATGTCATTGACTTCCAGCTTCAAAACATGTTCTGTTAAGTTTACCAGTCAGGATCTGTGTATGCTCTTATTGTTTGCCATGTGAATTTTCCTTCAAAGGAATTATGGATGCTGTGTGGTGAATTTGAGGTGCGTGTCTTTATGTGACTCTTTCAGTAACCAGTGCTCATGTTGAGTAGCTTTGTAGAGAATGCAGATGCTGCACAGACTTGTGAAAATCTTGTGAAGAGTTCAAAGAATGCAAAATTACTTTGGGAGATGGGACAGCATCACCTGACACTCTGCACACCAGTAAGGCCTTGCAGGCTCACAGTGACACAGTGCAAGAGTTGTAGGGTAAGATAGTTTAGCACAGGCCATGAACCCCAGCTTCTGTCTGTTGGTGCTTGCTGGATCTGAACTTGTCTGCAGGTGAACAGAGGTCAGTCACCAATTCGGGCATTTATTTTGCAAACAGAACTATAGGTAAACCCATTACTAAGCAATTTTTGGTTAGCAGATTGTGCTAGTTCTGAACCTCCAGGGAAGGGGAGCTTATTTCACTTGTTCTCTGTTCCCATTATAAACCAGAACATGAATTTTTGACACTGTTTTTCAAGTGGATCAGTCTATAAAATGAGTAAGGCAGATGTGAATGATTTCTTGGTTTTTATTCTGAGATTGTTAGGCTAGGGATTACTTTGTTTTGATTTTCTTTTGATCATGAATGTTCATTGAAATATAATCAACTGATCTCTACCTTTCCAGCCACTTTACAACCAGCCATCAGATACGAAGATTTACCATGAAAACATCAAAACGTAAGTGACATCTGTTGTGGTTACTGTGCTGTATGATATGAATGGGATTGAATAATATTAAAATCTGGGGTTTGCTGCCCTGAACTCACCTTGCTGAAAATAGCTCTGTGATGTGAGTAGTGGGTTACTCTCCTAATGACCTGTGAAAAGCTACTATCATCTCATGAGCCTGTTTTTGAATAGTTGTAGCATATGATACTTTCATATGCAGATTGCAGCAAGCTGCACAAATTATCCAGCTTCATGAAAATAACTCTGCCTGTCTGTCAAGCCATTTTCTCCCTGCCCATTCCAATCTAACTAAACCAAAATCATAAAATGAAAGATTTATTTTTACACTGAAATAAGCTATCAGCCTTTGGCTGATATACTGCTGTGCACCAGAGTTGAGTGTGATGCATGTTTCCTTAAAATAATCAATCTTTAATGCTCCTTGCTGGGCTGGCTTCACTATAAACTCATTATCTGCAAAACAAAAAGAAAAACCTCTGAAATCTAGGAAGACGATGCTCAATCTGTGGAGGGTATAGACTGAACATATGCAGTTTCTTAATGGTGCACTGGCGATCTTTTCGGTATAATCTTCCCATGATGTCTGCTCAGTCACTTGTCCCCAGTCATTCCTCCTCCATTAACTAAGGAATCATATAACTAATCCCTGATACATAGGATTACATAGGATAAATAGAATCAGGCCATTCCGCCTAACCGGTCCATGCTGGTGTTTATGCTCCACTTGTGTCTCCTCCCACCTTTCCTCATTTAAATCTATCATCATAACTTCTTCTTCAAATACTTGTCTAGCTTCCTGTTAAATGTGTCTATACTATTTGCTTCAACGACTTCCTGTGGTAGCGAGTTCCATATTCTCACCAATCTCTAGGTAACGAAGTTTCATCTGAATTCCTATTGAGATTTCTTGCTGACCATCTTAAAATAATGGCCTCTAGTAAAATAATGGCCTCTAGTTAAACTCTTTCCCACAAGTGAAAACATTACTAAGTCAGTAATTTATAGCACAGAATGCCGTTTGGCTCTTTGAGTTCATGCCGGCTCCCTGCAAAGCAATCCAGTTAGTCCTACTTCCCCACTTAGTCCCTGTAGCCCAGCACGTTTATTTCCTTCCAGTGCCCATTCAAATTCCTTTTGAAATCATTGATTGCCTCCGCTTCCACTACCCTCGTGTGCTGAAAGTTCCAGGTCATTACCACTCACTACATAAAAAAGTTCTTCTGCACATTTCCCCTTCATGTTTTGCCGAAAACCATAAATCTGTGCTCCGGTAGGCCTTGTACACCAGCTAATGGGAAGAGCTTTTCTTTGTCTACCCTACTTAAGCCTGTCATAACCTGGTACACCTCTAACAAATCTCCCCTCAATCTCCTTTGTTCCAAAGAGAACAGCCCCAACCTTTCCAACCTAACGCTGTAACTAAAACGCCCATCCCTGGAACCATTCTGGTAAATCTCCTCTGGTCCCATCAAGGACCTTCACATCTATCCTAAAGTGTGGTGACCAGAACTGTTTGCAGCACTCTAGCGGGTCTAATCAAAGCTTTGTAAAGGTTCAGCATAACTTCAGTTCTGTTGAAGGGTCATGAGGACTCGAAACGTCAACTGTGCTCTTCTCCACCGATGCTGCCAGACCTGCTGAGTTTTTCCAGGTATTTTTGTTTTTGTTTTTGTTCAGCATAACTTCTCTGCTTTTATACTCAATTTATGAAGCCCAAAACCCCATATGCTTTGCGAATGAATCTCTCAATATGTTCCTGCCACCTTCAAAAGCTGATACGCATGAACCCCCAGGCCCCTCTGTTCTTGCACACATTTTAGAATTATGCCATCAAGTCTATATTGCCTCTTCCTATCCCTTCTGCCAAAATACATCACCTCACATTTCTCTGTATTAAATTACATCTGCCACTTGCCTGCCCATTCTACTAGCCTATCTATGTCCTGTTGCAAGCAATTCATTTTATCCTCACTGCTTCTCTTCCAAGTTTGGTATCATTAGCAAATTTTGAAATTTTACCCTGTAATCCAAGATCCAAGTCATTTATATACAGCAAAAAAATCAGTGGCCTTAGTACCAATCCTTGGGGAACCACTGTCTACCATCTTCCAGCCTAAGAAGCAACCATCTGCCAAGACGCACTGCTTTATGTCCTTAAGCCAATCTTTTATGCAATTGCACACTGGTGCTCCTATTGCATGAGCCTCAATATCGTTAAAAAGCCTTTTATGTGGTACCTTGTCAAACACTTTCTTAAAATCCATATAGACAGCATCCACTGTATTCCCTTCATCAACCTTCTCTGGTACTTAATCAAAAATTCAATTAAATTAGTCAAGCACAATCTGCCTTTTACAAATCTGTGCTGGCTCTGCTTAATTAACTCAAACCTCTTCAAGTGCGTGTTGATTTTTTTCCCTGATTATGTATTCCAAAACTTTATCCACCACTGATATTAGACCAACAGGCCTTTAGTTGCTAGGACTGTCCTTGCACCCTTTCTTGAACAAGGGTGCCACATTTGCCATTCTCAATTCTCTGGCACCTCTCCATATCTAGGGAAGCTTGAAAAATTAAGGCAAGCCCTTCTGCTATCTCCACCCCCCTTCCACTCCCCCCATTCCTTTAGGAACCTGGGATGCATGCCACCTGGGCCAGGTGACTTCACAGTATAGCCAACTTTCCGGTATGTCCCTTTTCAATTTTCAACCTATCCATTGCCTCCAATATCTCCGCTTTACTGAAACTTTGTCAAATTCCTCTTCCTTAGTAAATACGAAAACAAAGAACTCATTGAATATTGTAGCCTTGCCCTGTGCCTCTAAGCATACATCACCCCCCTTGCCCCTGATAAGACTCACTCCACGTCTTACTACCTGCTTACTATTAGATGCTGGTAGAAGATTTTGGGGTTTCCTTTTATGTTGACTGCTGTTCTATTCTCATATCACAGAATCGCAGAAGAGGCCCTTTGGCCCATCGACACATGAGAAACATCTAACCTACCTAGTCCCATTTACCAGCACTTGGCCCATAGCCTTGAATGTTATGACGTGCCAAGTGCTCATCCAGGTACTTTTTAAAGCATGTGAGGCAACCGCCTCCACCACCCTCCCAGGCAGCTCATTCCAGACCGTCACCACCCTCTGGGCAAAAAAGTTTTTCTTCACATCCCCCCTAAACCTCCTGCCCTCACCTTGAACTTATGTCCCCTTCAACTAAGGGGAACAGCTGCTCCCTATCCACCCTGTCCATGCCCCTCATAATCTTGTACACCTCGATCAGGTCACCCCTCAGTCTTCTCTGCTCCAACGAAAACAACCCAAGTCTATCCAACCTCTCTTCATAACTTAAATGTTTCATCCCAGGCAACATCCTGGTGAATCTCCTCTGCGCCCCCTCCAGTGCAATCACATCCTTCCTACAATGTGGAAACCAGAACTGCACACAGTACTCCAGCTGTGGCCTCACCAAGGTTCTATCCAACTCCAACATGACCTTCCTACTTTTGTAATCTATGCCTCGATTGATAAAGGAAAGCGTCCCATATGCCTTTTTCACCACCCCACTAACATGCCCCTCCGCCTTCAGAGATCTATGGACACACATGCCAAGGTCCTTGTCCCTCAGAACTTCCTAGTGTCATGCCATTCATTGAATACTTCCTTGCCAAATTACTCCTTCCAAAGTGTATCACCTCACACTTTTCAGGGTTAAATTCCATCTGCCACTTATCTGCCCATTTGCCCATCCCGTCTATATCTTCCTGTAGCCCAAGATACTCAACCTCACTGTTAACCACCCGGCCATTCTTTGTGTCATCCGCAAACTTACTAATCCTACCCCCCACGTAGGGTAGTCATCTATGTCGTTTATAAAAATGACAAATAATAGGGGACCCAGCACAGATCCCTGTGGTTCGCCATTGGACACTGGCTTCCAGTCACTAAAGCATCCTTCTGTCATCACCCTCTGTCTCCTACAACCACGCCAATTTTGAATCCACCTTATCAAATTACCCTGTATCCCATGTGCATTTGCCTTCTTTATAAGTCTCCCATGTCAAAGGCTTTGCTGAAATCCATATAAACTACATCAACTCATCTACGCGCCTGGTCACCTCCTCAAAAAATTCAATCAAATTAGTTAGGCATGACCTCCCTCTGACAAAGCCATGCTGACTATCCCTGATCAAACCTTGCCTCTCCAAGTGGAGATAGATTCTCTCCTTCAGAATTTTCTCCAATTGTTTCCCCCACACTGACATGAAACTCACTGGCTTTTAGTTCCCTGGCTTCTCTCTACAACCCTTCTTAAATAGCGGAACCACATTAGCTGTTCTCCAGTCCTCTGGCACCTACCCTGTGGCCAGAAAGGAATTAAAAATTTGGGTCAGAGCCCCTCCGATCTCCTCCCTTGCCTCCCTCAGCAGTCTGGGACACAAATTATCTGGACCTGGAGATTTGTCTACTTTTAAGCCTGCCAACACCTCCAATACCTTGTCACTCCCTATATCAATTTGCTCAAGAACCTCGCAGTCTCTCTCCCAGAGTTCGATACCTTCATCTTCATTCTCTTGGGTGAAGATGGATGTGAAGTATCCATTCAACACTCTAGCGATGCCCTCTGGCTCCACCTATAGATTGCCCCCTTGGTCCCTAATGGGCCCTACTCTTTCCCTGATTATCCTCTTCCCACTGATATACTTATAGAATATCTTGGGATTTTCCCTACTTTTACCAGTCAGAGCTTTCTCATATCCCCTCTTTGCTCTCCTAATTGCTTTCTTAAGCTCCACCCTGCACTTTCTGTACTCCACAAATGCCTCTGCTGATTTGCCTCTGCTGATTTGCTCCCCTTGTACCTGCTAAAAGCCTCTCTTTGCCAGTCTTACTTTCCTCTTAATCTATTGTATTTTACCTGGATTTCACTTGAACTTGCCTGATATGCATCAATAACCCCAACCCTTCTTTTTGTTTCACCCTAATCTCTATCGCCCTTGTCATCCAAGAAGCGCTGCTTGTGGCTCGCTTACCTTTCGCCGCTGTTGGGGCATACCCAGCCTGTACCTGAAGCATTTCTTCCTTAAAGATCATCCATTGTTCCATTACAGTTTTTCCTGTCAGTCTCTGCTTCCATTTTAACTTGGCTAGATCTTTTTTCATTCCATTGAAATTAGACCTCTTCCAATTTAGCAGTTCCACTTTAGATTGTTCCTTGCTGTTCTCCATTACTAATCTAAACCTTATGATACGATCACTTTCTCCCAAATGTTTCCCACCGACACTTGGTCCACTTGACTCACCTCATTTCCCTGCACCAGAACCAGCAATGCCTCTATCCTGTTTGTGCCGAAAACCATGCAGTCAAGGAAGTTCTTCTGATCACAGTTCAGAAATTCCTCCCCCTCCTTACTTTTTACTCGAACGTTATCCCAGTTGATGTTTGGGTAATTAAAATTTCCCAATCTCACCACTCTATAGCTCTTGCACAGCTCTCTGATTTCCCTGCAGATCTGCTCCTCTACCTCTCTCTCTTATGGTTTGGAGGCCTATATAATACCTCAACTAGCACGATCTTACCTTTTTTTTGCTTCTCAGCTCTAACCAAATACTTTCTGTCCTTGGCCCCTCCAGGACATCCCTTTTTCCAAAAGCACAATGTCTTCCCCAATCAGTATGGCCACTCCACCTCCCCCTTTTCCTTCTCTATCTTTTCTGAACACTTTATATCCTTGAATATTAAGTGCCCAATCCTTGCCATTTTTAAGTCACATTTCCATCAGTGCCACGACATCATATTCCCACATTGCTATTTGTGCTTGTTGCTCACCAACCTTATTCACCACACTTTGTCTGTTTGCATATATGCATTGTAGTCCTGTCTTTGCATTCCTCATCGTCCTCCTTGGTCTGCTCCTATCTAATATGGTACTACTTCCTTCTCTGGTACTGTCCAACACACTCACTTTATGCACCTTATTCCTTTTTTCTACTTCTATATGCTGGTGACCACCCCCCTAGCAATTTAGTTTAAATCCTCCCCAACCACACAGGTGAACCTTCCCATGAGGACATTGGTCCCACTGCTGTTGAGGTGTAGCCCATCCTGTATGCAGGTGCCAATGCCCCAGAACTGGTGCCTATACCCCAAGAATCTGAAGCCTTCCTTCCTGCACCATGCTTCAAGCCATGCATCGATCCTTCCTATCTTCCGAGTTCTACTGTGGCTAACGTGTGGCACAGGGAGTAATCCAGAGAATACTACCCTCGAGGTCCTACTTTTTAACTTCCTCTCTAGCTCCTGAAAATCTGATTGTAGGGCCTCAATATCTGCTCTCTGTCGTTGGTATCAACGTGTATCACAGATTTTGGCTGGGTGAATTCCTCCTGCAAAATATTCTGCACCCTTTCTGTGATGTCCTTTTACCAGGGAGGCAACACAGTATGCGGGACTCACAATGATGGTTACAGAAGTGCCAGTCTGACCCCCTCACTATGGAACCTCCGATAACAGCTTCATTTCTACGCATTGCTGTTCCCTCCAGTTTGTTCCTTTCCCATGATGACATGGCCAGGGATTCTCTCCTTCAGGGTATCATCACTACCTGCGGCCTCTAATACTGAGTACCTGTGGCACACTCCCCAAAGACCCCTGTACTACCTGACTCTTCTTAGCCATCCACCTACTATCCTGACCTCTCACTGCCTGTGGGGTGACCACTTCCTGGAATATTTGATCCAGGAAACTCTCTTCCTCCCTGACTCTCCACAGTGATTCCAGCTGCCTCTCAAACTCGGAAATTCTGAGCTCAAGCTGGAGCAGCTGGACACACCCTACACATGTGGTTAGCCAAGACACGTGAAGTAATCTAACATTCCTACACGGCATAGAAATTGCAGACACAAAGATCTCAGATATTCATCCTTGATGAAAAAAAAACTATTTTCCCTCTTTAATAATCCAGTTAGTTCTCTGCTTAAACTATTAATCTTAATTAATACCTCTGGACCTGCTATATGTTTATAATCTTATTAATTCACTTACTGACATCCTAACCCCAGCACCTAATTTGAAACAAATATCCTAGATTAGAAAGAGAAAAGAAAAATACACACCAGCCAATCACTTACCTCTTCCCTGTGATCTCACACTGTGATTTTCTTTATAATGCAATCAGTCAGACTGTTTTGCTGTGCTCTCTCCCAGGCTTGCTCCTTTACAGCACTCCCTGATCTCTCTATACTCTCTCCCAGGCTCGCGTCATTATAACTCTCCAGTCTCTCTGTGCTGTCTCCCAGACTCATTCCTTTATAACTCTCTCTGGCCTCTCTGTGCTCTCTCCCAGGCTCGCTCCTTTATAATTCTATACGGTCTTGCTGTGTTGTCTCCCAGTCCTGCCACGTCCAGCCGTGAATGGTGGTGGACAATTAAGCAACTCACTGGAGGAGGAGGCTCCACAAATATTTCCATCCTCAATGATGAGGAAACCCAGCACATCAGTGCAAAAGATAAGGCTGTAGCATTTGTTATAATCTTCAGCCAGAAGTGCCGAGTGGATGATCCACCTTGGCTGCCTTCAGAGGTCCCCAGCATCACAGATGCCAGTGTTCAGCCAATTCGATTCACTCCATGTGATATCAAGAATCAGCTCAAGGCAGTGGATACTGCAAAGGCTATGTGCCCTGGCAATATTCCAGCAATAGTACTGAAGACTTGTGCTCCAGAACGTGCTGTGCCCCTAGCCAAGCTGTTCCAGTACAGCTACAACACTGGCATCTACCTAACAAGTGGAAGATTGCGCAGGTATGTCCTGTACACAAAAAGCAGGACAAATCCAACCCGGCCAATTACCGCTCCATCAGTCTACTCTCGATCATCAGTAAAGTAACGGAAGGGGTCATCAACAGTGTTAACAATCTTCACTTGCTTAGCAAAAACCTGCTCACTGATGCCCAGTTTGGGTTCTGCCAGGGCCACTCAGCTCCTGATCTCATTACAGCCTTGGTTCAAACATGGACAGTGGAGCTGAACTCCAGAGGTGAGGTGAGAGTGACAGCCCTTAACATCAAGGCCGCATTTGACTGAGTGTGGATTCTAGGAGCCCTAGCAGAACTGGAGTCAATGGGAATCAGGGGGATGACTCTTCACTGGAGTCATATCTAGCGCAAAGGAAGATGGTTGTGGTTGTTGGAGGTCCGTCATCTCAGCTCCAGGACATCACTGCAGGAGTTCCTCAGGGTAGTGCCCTCGGCCCAACCATCTTCAGCTGCTTCATCAATGACCTTCGATCATAAGATCAGAAGTGGCGATGTTTGCACAATGTTCAGCACCATTAGCAACTCCTCAGATACTGAAGCAGTTGAGGTCCAAATGCAGCAAGACCTGGACAACATCCAGGCTTGGGCTGACAAGTGGCAAGTAACATTCACGCCACACAAGTGCCAGGCAATGACCATCTTCAACAAGAGAGAATCTAACCATCTCTTCTCGATGTTCAATGGCATAACCATTGCTGAATCCCTCACTATCAACATCCTGGGAGTTACCATTGACCAGAAACCGAACTGGACTAGCCATATCAATACTGTGGCTACAAGAGCAGGTCAGAGGCTAGGAATCCTGAGGGCGAGTAACTTACCTCTTGACTTCCCAAAGCACAAGTCACGAGTGTGATGGAATACTCTCCACTTGCCTGGTTGAGTGCAGCTCCCACAACTCTCAAGAAGCTTGACACCATCCAGGACAAAGAAGCCCACTTGATTGACACCACATCCACAAACATTCACTCCCTCTACCACTGACGCACAGTAGCAGCAGTGTGTACCATCTGCAAAATAGACTGCTGAAACTCACCAACGCTCCTTAGGTAGTACCTTCCAAACCCACGACCACTACCATCTAGAAGGACAAGGGCAGCAGACACATGGCAACACCACCACCTGGAAGTTCCCCTCCACTTACCATCTTGACTTAGAAATATATCACCGTTCCTTCACTGTCACTGGGTCAAAATCCTGGAACTCCCTCCCTAACAGCACTGTGGGTGCACTTACACCACATTAACTGCAGCAGTTCAATAAGGCAGCTCACCACCACCTTTTCAAGGGCAATTAGGGATGGGCAATAAATGCTGGACAGCCAGCAACGCCCACGTACCTTCAATGAATAAAACAAAACTTTGTCTGTTCTGGGCTCGAATTGTGCGTTCATAGTTTACAGCTGTCTTCTAACTTAGGTTTAGTTTATGATTTATTGAACATTTGGCATGATTATTTCACAATCATCGTTGTGGTCATTTCAGTCTAGTAAGAATAACACAGCATGGAATACCCGACCTAGCAGCACTGTGAGTGTACCTTTGCTGCACATAGTGCATCAGTTTAAGAAGGCAGGTCACCCCCAACTTCTCAAGGGCTCTTAGGGATGAATAAAGACCTGACTTGCCAGTGATGGACATGTTCGTTGAAGAAATTTTAAGAAGGGAGCAAATGTGTTCTCCATGATCGTTGACTGTATTATTTCATTGTATTCTTTGCAGTTTTAAAGTATAACAATAGTTGTAACTACCTTTTAGGCATATTGCTGCTGGTGGGTGTGCGACAGAATGATGTGTGTTGCTTGGATGAATTTGCCAGTTAGATAAGGCTGCGTTTGCTGGCAATGCCGTGCATGCACAGTTGTATGCACGGCTGCAATCTTTATAGGGGACAATATGCAGCAGGATGCCTGTGTGCTGATCACTGACCCTGGAATTGCAAATACTCCAGCGCTGGTAGCAGCGTCTCTCAGGGACCCCACAACTTTCTTTATCCCATTTGATTTCCTTATCGTTTTCTTGCCTTTTTTCTCTCATTCTTTTGGGAAGGTAACCTTTTTACAATAAACCACCTTGTGATAGCAGCATATCTCAGTGGTGTGGAAGGGATGGTGTGCAATGAAGCCTGTATTCTGAGATGATGGACCTCCAACAACCACAACCATTTTCCTTTGTGCTAGGTGTAACTCCAGTGGAGAGTTATCCTCCTGATTCTCATTGATTCCAGTTTTGCTAGGGCTCCCCGCTTGTCGGTACTTAAATGTGCTGTGCTGGGAGAATCATACCCTGGAGCTGCAAACGGAATTGCGGCCATCTCCCAATCCCCAGAAGCAGAAGCCACCCTTGTGGGGAGGCTGCGCCCAACTGCCCGCCGGCTGGCTGCGGGGCTCAGAAACTGGGTGAATGGCTTCCAACCGGCGCAGTGTCTCCAGTGATGACATAGGATTGTGCGCGTGCACATCGGTGACCATCTCGCGTTGACAGGAGACACAGTGATTACATAATCACTTCTGCGCATGCTCCTCTCCACAATACCTGCATAGTGCTGCCTAATTACACAATGATTCCCTGCTTTCCACGTCCCCCAAATGTCAGGGTGTAACTTATAAACTGGTGTACTCAATGAAGTTTTTTGCTGAAAGGACAGCTATAAAATAGCAGTGTGACTTCTGCATATTTCACAATAAATATTCAGTAATCTCTCCACAGAAACAATACATTTATAATGCATCAAAAGTAGCATGCTGTGTTTCTCAGTTGAGTTAAAAACTCAAATCGAGTTTGCAGGTGATAAGTTGAAATCCAATCATGTTATGTTGTGAAATTTAAGCAGCTGAATAGTGGCATCCATAAGGTGCTGTGGCTTCAACAATAGTCAAATTGTATACTGCCACAATCTTCAGGCTCAAGCTGAAGCACAAACAGGTGTCTCCAGCCAAAAGTGCTGATGGATGATCTTATCTAACTTCCTTCTAGGGTCCCCATCATTGGCATACTGCCAATTCAGTTTACTCACCTTGTATTAAGAAGCAACAAAATGTAATGGACATAGCAAAGGCTATGGGTCCTGTTGGCATCCTAGCTGAGATGCTGAACATCTGTGCAATAGAGCCAGCCACTCTACTAGCCAAGCAGTTCAGTGAGCTATGACAATGTGGAAGATGTGCTATGCATATTCTATACGCAGAAAATGAGATGAGTCCAGCTGGTTAGGAAGGCAGCTCACCGTCATCTTCCCAGGGCAAGCGGGAATGAGCATATAGAGAGAAATTACCATGTGACACCACAGTACCGATGAGATGATGCATACATGGGACGCATAGGAAATAGGAGCAGGAGTAGGCCATTCGGCCTGTCGAACCTGCTCCACCATTCAAACAGATTATGGCTAATTATCTACCTCTCTGTCATTTTTCTCCACGACCCCCATATCCCTTGATATCGTTGGTATCCAGAAATCTATCGATTTCTGTCTTGAACATGCTCAATGATTGAGCTTCCACAGCCCTCTGGAGTAGAGAAGTCCAAAGATTCACCACCCTCTGAGTGAAGAAATTCCTCCTCATCTCAATCTTAAATGGCCTGCCCTTTATTCTGAGACTGTGTCCCCTGGTTCTGGACTCCCCAGTCAGGGGTAACATCCTATCCATATCCACCTTGTCACGCCCTGTATGAATTTTGTAAGTTTCAATGAGATCACCTCTCAGTCTTCAAAACTCTTGAGAATACAGGCCCAGTTTCCTCAATCTCTCCTCATAAGACAATCCTGCCATCCCAGGGATTAGTCTGGTGAACTTTCGTTGCAGTTCCTCTGTGCAAGTGGGTCAAGCTGATTCTGTTTCACTAAAGCATTTGTTGTGTTGCAAATTACGCATAAAAGGGGAGCACCTGCAATGGTCGTGAGAGGAATTGACTCTGTGGAGTGCTGATCTTTCTCTCTTCAAATCACAAAAACTAATTAGTTGACAGGATACTAATTATAATTGGGCCCTGGGTTTTGGCTTAGGGACATAAATATTCAGCTAATTTTCCACCTGCAGAAAAATAAATTCATTATGACTGGCAGTGTGATTCTGAATAGGCCTTGGCCCAGTTACTTGCTGGCAATTTTTATGACTGCTAGGTCTGATGCAGATTTAAATAACTTGTAATAAATATGTAATAAAATTGAAATGTCCAGCAATTTGCAAACATAGACTTCCATTGCAATACCGGACTGCACCGCACCTGCCGAGGAGGAGAGCTGTTGCACGGTGTTATGACGTGTGTCATGAACATATGATAATTTTCATAATATTATTGTGATTTATTGTAAAGGTAAGTTAATAGTGGAATTTGGATAGTCTGCTGTGTATGGCACCACTACAGACCGAGCTGGCTGAGTGCTACACTGGGTCTGCAGCAGGTGAAGAGGGAACCAACAAGAGGTAAAAACATACTTGACCTCATCCTCATCAACCTGTCTGCCGCAGATGCATCTGTCCATGACAGTATCAATATGAGTGACCACTGCACAGTCGTTGTGGAGACAAAGTACCGCCTTCACATTGAGGATGCCCTCCATCGTGTTGTGTGGCACAAACACCGTGCTAAATGGGATAGATTTCAAACAGATCTAGCAACTTAAGACTGGGCATCCGTGAGGTGCTGTGGGCCATCAGCAGCAGAATTGTACCCGAACACAAGCTGTAACCTCATGGCCTGGCATATCCCCCACTCTACCATTACCATCAAGCCAGGGGATCAACCCTTGGTCAATGAAGAGTTCAGGAGGGCATCCCAGGAGCAGCACCAGGCATACCTAAAAATGAGGTGTCAACCTGGAGAAGCGACAACACAGGACTACTTGTGTGCCAAACAGCATAAGCAGCAAGTGATAGAGCTCAGCGATCCCATTACCAACGGATCAAATCTAAGCTCTACAGTCCTACCACATCCAGTCATGAACGGTGATGGACAAACAACTCACTGGAGGAGGTGGCTCCACAAATATCCCCATCCTCAATGATGGGGGAGCCCAGCACATCATTGCAGAAGATAAGGCTGAACGATTTGCTACAATCTTCAGCCAGAAGTGCCAAGTGGATGATCCATATCAGCCTTCTCTGGAGGTCCCCACCATCACAGGTGCCAGTCTTCAGCCAATTCAATTCACTCCATGTGATATCAAGAAATGGCTGAAGGCACTGGATAGTGCAAAGGCTATGGGCCCTGACAATATTGCAACAACAGCACTGGAGACTTGTGCTCCAGAACTCGCCGTGCCTCTAGCCAAGCTGTTCCAGTACAGCTACAACACTGGCATCTGCCTGGCTATGTGGAAAATTGCCCAGGTATGCCCTGTACACAAAATGTAGGACAAATCCAACCCGGCCAATTACCACCCCATCAGTCTACTCTCGATCAGCAGTAAAATAATGGAAGGGGTCACCAACTGTACTATCAAGCGGCACTTCCTTAGCCATAACCTGTTCACTGACACCCAGTTTGGGTTCCGCCAGGGCGACTCAGCTCCTGACCTCATTTCAGCCTTGGTTCAAACTTTGACAAAAGAGCTGAACCCCCATGGTGAGGTGAGAGTGACTGCCCTTAACATCAAGGCTGCATTTGACCGAGTGTGGCATCAAGGAACCACAGCAAAATTGGAATCAATGGGAATCAGGGGGGAATCTCTCCACTGGTTGGAGCCATACCTAGCACAAAAGAAGATGGTTGTTGGAGGTCAATCATCTCAGCTCATCTCAGAAATCACTGCAAGAGTTCCCCAGGGTGGTGTCCTGGGCCCAACCATCTTCAGCTGCTTCATCAATGACCTTCCTCCATCATAAGGTCAGAAGTGGGGAAGCGTTTTCGTTGTAATAAAGTTGGGCACACGAAGTCAGTGTGTTGGAAATTACAGGGAAACTCTGTTGGGATTATTGGGATTCAGAAAAGTTCTGGAAGTAAAAGTACTGTGGGTTCTGAGGTTCAGGCACAGGAGAAATCAGTGGTTTGTGCATAGGTAAAACAGGAAGAACCAATGATAGGTAAAAAAGTGGGAATGTGTTCACATTTTACCCAAGGGTGTTCTGAGGAGTAGGTTGTAGAAATGTTTAAATGTTTTGTATTTGAAGGGGAAGTTTTTCCATGTGTACAGGTTGGAGCAGGTAAAGATATTAAAATTTTAAGGAACACAGCGGCTAGTCAATCCTTAATGTTGTGGGATAGTGATGTTTGTTGTTCAGAGTGAGTGGTTCATGGAGATGCTAAACCTATTCCATTGTGGAAGGTAAATTTAAAGAGTAATTGTTGGTGATTATTGGAGTAGTGGAAAAATTGCCCATTGCAGGGATTCAATTTATTTTAGGTAATGATGTAGCTGGGTCACAGATGTGTGTGATGCCTATTGTAGTTGAGCAGCCTGTAGAGGTGCTTTCAACAGAAGTCTTGCACAAAGAGCATCCTAGATTGTTTCCAGATTGTGTGATAATTAGATCACAGGCTCACAGGTTGAAACAGAAAGAACAGGCAGTTAAAAGTCAGGGAGAAGGTGTTGAAGTCCAATTACTTGACACTATTTTTGTTAAGATTGATCAGGTTGAAAGAATGGAGGATAATACAGCTGAGGTATTTAGTTCAATGCAGTTGGTAGAGTTACAGAAAAAGCATACGCAAATAAGACAGTTATATCAAACAGCTTACTCAGAAACAGAGGCAGAATGTATTCCAGAATGTTATTACCTTAAGGGGATTGTTTTAATGAGAAGGTGGCAGCCGTATTATGTTTCAGCAGATGAAAGCTAGAGGGAAGTGCACCAGATTGTTATACCATTTGGATATAGAAATGAGACCCTGAGAATAGCTCAAGAAATTCCAATGGGGGGACATTTAGGAATTACAATGACACAGGCAAAAATACAAAAACATTTTTATTGGCCTGGATTGCATAGAGATGTAGTCAAATTATGTACACATGTCACACATGTCAGGTGATAGGGAAACCACAAGCAGTGATTAAGCTGGTTCCTTTAATTCCAATTCAAGCATTTGAAGAACCTTTTACTGAGTCATGATTGATTGTGTGGGACCCTTCCTGGGACTAAAAGTGGAAATCAGTACTTACTGACAATAATGGATGTATCTACTAGGTTTCCTGAAGCGCAATACCTTTGAGAAATATTACAACAAGGAGAATTGTGGAAGAGTTGACTTTTTTCTTAACAGGATATGGTTTACCTAAGAAAATACAATCAGATCAAGGTTCAAATTTCATGTCACAGCAGGTTAAGGAAGTAATGAACAGTTTGGGGATAAAACAGTTCAAGTCAACAGCTTACCATCCTGAATAACAAGGGGTTTTGGAAAGATGACATCACACTTTAAAAACTATGAAGAGGGAGTATATTCACAATTATCCACAGGTTTGGGATAGGGTAATTCCATTCTTGTTATTTGCTATTTGGAATGCTCCTAATGCATCGACTGGTTTTAGTCCTTTTGAACTAATCTATGGTCATGAGGTATGGGGACCACTGAAATTGATTCATGAGAAATTGGTGGGTCAAAATTCAGAAACTACTTTCCTGAATTATGTATCAAACTTCAGAGAAAGATTGGACAAAGCATGTGAGTTAGCTTGGGAACATTTAAAGATATCACAGCAAGTTATGAAAGTGAAGGCAGACAGGAAAGCTACAGCTCGTAGTTTTGTTGCCGGGGAAAAGTGCTGGTTCTGTTACCAGTGCTGGGTGACTCGTTAAAGGCAAGGTTAGGTGGGCCTTACAGGATTGAAAAGAAACTGAGTGAAGTAAATTATGTAATAAGTACTCCAGATAGAAGAAAGAATCAGAGCATGTTTCATGTAAATATGCTTAAAAAGGACTTTGACAGAGAAGAAAACCAAAAGGAGGTATTAGTGGTGGTAAATAAGGAGAAAGAGGTAGAAATGCAGGATTCTGAAATGGATTTTCCTCTAATCAAATTGGATAACAAAAGGGTACTTGAAAATTTAAATGCAATATTGAGTTACCTTCCAGACAAGTGTCAGTGATTTGAAGAAGCTGTTGTAGTTATACAAAGCTCTTTGTGGGAATAAGCTGCGGAGGACAAATTTAGCTGTACATGATGTGCATGTAGAAGTTCCATCTTCAATAAGGCAACAACCTTATAGATTAAACCCGACAAAGTTATCACAAATACAGAAAGAAATTGAATACATGCTTCAAAATGACATAATTTGAGTCTAGTTGCAGTAACTAGAGTTCGCCTATTGTGATGGTACCGAAACTGGGTGGAACACAAGAGCTCCGTGTGGACTATCGAAAGGGGCATGCTGTGACAAATGCAGATTAATATCCTATACCATGGTTGGAAGATTGCATTGAGAAAGCGGGGCAATCAAAATGTAACACAAAGATTGACTTGCTAAGAGGATATTGGCAAGTACTGTTGTCGGAGAGAGCAGAGGAGTTATCGGTTTTTGTCAGACCAGTTGGACTATATCAGTTTAAAGTCATGCCATTTGGTATGAAAAATGCGCCTGCAACATTTGAAAGACTGACAAACAAAGTAATTACAGGAGTGCACAATTGTGCTGTTTATATTGACGATTTGATAGTTTTCAGTCAAATGAGGGAGGAGCATTTACAACATCTGGAAGAATTGTTTTGTTGGTTACAAGGAGCTAATTTCATGATACATTTGGCCAAAAGTAAATTTGCAAAAGCACAAGTTACGTATCTAGGCCATGCTATTGGACATGGTAAGGTGGATCCGAGAGATGTGAAAGTCAAAGGTATCGTGGATTTCCCCGCGCTTACAACAGAACAACAAGTTTTGAGATTTCTGGGCATGAGTAGATTTTACTGGAAATTTGTACCAAATTATAGCAGTGTGGTTGCTCCATTGACTGAACTATTAAAAAAGAACAAGAGGTTTACAGTTTGAAAACTGTATTGACTACGACACCAGTTTTGGCAGTACCCAATTATGCCATGCAAATTTAAGTTGACCGTTAACGCAAGTGATAAAGGCATTGGGGCTGTTCTGTTACAAGATGAAACTGGAATTGAGAAACCGATAGGGTATTTTTCATGGAATTTGAATGTAGAGCAAAGAAGATATTCAGCGATCGAAAAGGAGACCCTGGGAATGGTGTTAGCATTGCAGCATTTTGAGATTTACGTTACAAACAATTAGTCAGAAATAATTGTTTATACAGACCACAATTCTTTAAAGTTTCTGGACAAATTTTGAGACAGAAGTGGAAGGTTGTTCAGATGGAGTTTATTACTGCAACCATTTAATCTACTGATTACACATGTGGCTGTACGAGAAAATCTAATTGCAGATGCATTATCAAGAGTTTGTAGCTGAAACGGGAAAATTGGACATTTAAAAACCTGAACACTGGGCTGGAATGATTTCTGTTGATACCAAGGATTTATATATATATGTTAATGCATGCATCTGGTAATGTAATAGCGTGAGTATATAGGTAAGTATAGCAGGTAGTGTAAGATGGGTTAAGAAAATTAACCTGTCTTTTTAAAGTTATGACGGTTCATTTTCCCGTATGGAGCGGGTTATCATGAAAATATAATTTTCATAATATTATTGTGATTTATTGTAAAGGTAGGTTAATAGTGGAGTTTGAATAGTGTGCGTGTGTGTTTGTGTGTTTTAATTGAATTGGAGACAACTGGTCTGGAGGTTTTGAGTTATCAACAAGCTAGGTTTGAAATACTAAATACATAAACATGGCTGAAGTTTTAGAATGTGAGGTATAAGGAAATTTGCATTTTTAGATAAACCATAGTAGTTTGAAGTCCAAAGAGATGGTAAGATGTTACACCTAGCCAGAAGAAGCCAAGCCAAACAGTGTGTTTATTTTTCACAAAGGTTATTAATAAAATAAATGTTATGAAAGATTTATATTATGAGAAAAGTAAAGTTGCAAAAATGTATCGGAGCAATGGAATTTACATTAAAAAGAGAGAAATGTATAAAGGAGATGAGGCTATGTGTAAGGGGCAAAAGCATTCTAACAACTAACAAGTGTGAAAAGCCTCCAGCCTCTATGCATCGAGTTGTTGCCTATAGGAACCGAAGTTGTGAAAACTCACTTTCAGTTCTCCCATCCATGGTGTTGTGTTGCTTTGCATGGGTCTGTTTAAATATATTTGTAACGGAGGTGTAACTGGGAGCCAGATTAATTAATTGTTTTAGGAGCTATTATAGTATTAATTTGTAGTCAGGTTAATTAATGGTTTTCAGAGTTATTGCAGTAGTAATTTGTAGACCTATGTACGTGCCTGAAGTCTTTTCTTTTGTTAATAAATGTTTAGTTTTGCAAAAACCTCTGAAGTCGTGATAGTCTTATTAGTTCTTGAAATAAAATACGAATTGCAAAACCATTGTGATAGTGTGATCAAATTTACCTCATGGCTTTGGTCCACCTTGCACACATCATTTGCCACATGTTATGACACGGCAGATGATGTGCCAGGCAAATTAAATCCACGAGGGAAACTTGATCACGCAGTCACAACTGTTTTGCAGTTTGTATTTCGAAATGCGTGCACTGAATTCAGAAATAAGGAGTCCACCAGGACTTTTAGTGGTTTAATAAAATTAAATTAAAATATTTATTAACAAAATAAACGATGTCAAGCACATACATAAGATTACAATTACTACTATAATAATTCCAAAAATTCCAAATTAATCTGACTCCCAGTTACATCACCTTTAAGGCAATGGTCCAAAAAATTAACACAGTACCCTGGAATTCCAAATGGCTTTTCTGCAGTTTCAGTTTCGGTAGACAACAGTCTTATGCGCAAATACTGGAGGCTTCATTAAGGCTTTTACTTACACTTCTGTTAGCTCTCACATGGCCTTCTCCTGACACATAGTGGGAGGTGATGGCGTAGTGGAATTGTTGCTGGACCATTAATCCAGAGACTCATGCCAATGCTCTGGGGACTGGGTTCCCGGTGGAGTTTGAATTCAATAAAAATCTGGAATTAAAAGTCTAATGATGACCGTGGAACCATGGTCAATTGTTGTAAAAACACATCTGGTTCACTAATATCCTTTAGAGAAGGAAATCTTCCTTTAGAAGAAGGAAACCTCTTGTTCTTACCTGGTCTGGCCTACACGTGACCCCAGACTCTTAATGCCCTCTGAAATGGCCTAGCAAGCCATTTAGTTATAACAATCCACTACAAAGTCACAAAAAAGGAATGAAACCGGATGGACCACCCAGCATCAGCCTAGGCACCGGAAACGACCGTAGCAATCTCAGCCCTGTCGACCTTGCAAAGTCCTCTTTACTAACATCTGGGGGCTAGTGCCAAAATTGGGAGAGCTGTATCACAGACTAGTCAAGTAACAGCCTGACATAGTCATCTCACAGACTCATACCTTATAAGTAATGTCCCAGATACCGACATCACCATTGCTGGGTATGTCCTGTCCCACCAGCAAGACAGACCCAGCAGAAGTGGTGGTACAGTTGGAAGGGAGTTGTCCTGGGAGTCCTCAACATCAACTCCGGACTCCATGAAGTTTCATGTAATCCGGTCAAACATAGGCAAGGAAACCTCCTGCTGATTACCACGTACCGCCTCCCTCAGTTGATAAGTCAGTGTTCTTCCATATTGAACACCACTTGGAGGAAGCACTGAGAATGGAAAGGGCACAATGTATTCAGGGTGTACATTCAACGTCCATCACCAAGAGTGGCTCGGTATCACTGCTACTGACCGAGCTGGCCGAGTCCTAAATGACATAGCTGCTAGACTGGGTCTGCGGCAGGTGCTGAGGGAACCAACAAGAGGGAAAAACTTGACCTCATCCTTTGTCCATGACAGTATCTGTAGGAGTAACCACAGCACAGTTGTGGAGATGAAGTTCCGCCTTCACATTAAGGATACCCTCCAATGTGTTGTGTGGCACTACCACTGTGCTAAATGGGATAGATTTCGAACAGATCTAACAACTCAAGACTGGGCACCCATGAAGTGCTGTGGGCCATCAGCAGCAGCAGAATTGTACTCGAACACAACCTGTAACCTCATGGCCTGGCATATCCCTCACTCTACCATTACCATCAAGCCAGGGGATAAACCCTGGTTCAATGAAGGGTGCAGGAGGGCATGCAAGGAGCAGCACCAGGCATACCTAAAAATGAGGTGTCAACCCGGTGAAGCTATAACACAGGACTACTTGTGTGCCAAACAGCATAATCAGCAAGTGATAGACAGGGTTAAGCGATCCCACAACCAACGGATCAGAGTTAAGCTCTGCAGTCCTGCCACATCCAGTCGTAAACGGTGGTGGACAATTAAACAACTCACTGGAGGATGAGGCTCCACAAATATCCCCATCCTCAATGATGGAAGGGAAGGGCCCAACAGATCCGGAGATCCCCAGCATCACAGATGCCAGTCTTCAGCCAATTTAATTCACTCCAGGTGATATCAAGAAACGGCTGAAGTCATTGGATACTGCAAAGGCTATGGGCCCCAACAATATTCTGGCAATAGTACTGAAGACTTGTGCTCCAGAACTTGCTGCACTCTAGCCAAGCTGTTCCAGTACAGATACAACACTGGCATCTACCTCGCTATGTGGAAAATTGTCCAGGTATGTCCTGTACAGAAAATGCAGGACAAATCCAACCCAGCCAGTTAATGCCCCATCAGCCTGCTCTCGATCATCAGTAAAGTAATGGAAGGGGTCGTCAACAGTGTTATCAAGCGGCACTTGCTTAACCATAACCTGCTCACTGATGCCCAGTTTGGGTTCCGCCAGAGCTACTCAGCTCCTGACCTCATTACAGCCTTGGTTGAAACTTTGACAAAAGAGCTGAACTCCCAAGGTGAGGTGAGAGTGACTGCCAATGTGACATCAAGGCAGCATTTGACAGATTGTGACTTCAAGGAGCCCCAGCAAAACTGGAGTAAGTGGGAATCAGGGGGAAAACTTACCACTGGTTGGAGTCATATCTAGCACAAATGAAGATGATTGTGGTTGTTAGTCAGTCATCTCAGCTCCAGGTCATCACTGAAGGAGATCCTCAGAGTAATGTCCTCGGCCCAGCCATTTTCAGCTGCTTCATCAATGACCTTCCTTCCATCATAAGGTCAGAAGTGGGGATGTTCGCTGATGATTGCACCATGTTCAGCACCATTCGCGACGACTCAGATTCTGAAGCAGTCCATGACCAAATGCAGCCAGACCTGGACAATATCCAGGCTTGGACTGACAAGTGGCAAGTAACATTCGCACCACACAAGTGTCAGGCAATGACTATCTCCAACAAGAGAGAATCCAACCATCACCCCTTGATGTTGTGTGGCATTACCATTCATCCCCCACTATCAACATCCTGGGGGTTACCATTGACCAGAAACTTAACTGGACTAGCCATATAAATATTGTGGCTACAAGAACAAGTCAGAGGCTAGGAATCCTGTGACGAGAAACTCATCTCCTGGTTCCCCAAAGCCTGTCCACCATCTACAAGGCACAAGTCAGTATTGTGATAGAATACTCCCCATTTGCCTGGATGAGTGCAGCTCCCACAACACTCAAGAAGCTTGACACCATCCAGGACAAAGCAGCCTGCTTGATTGGCACCACATCCACAAACATTCACTCCCTCCACCACTGACTCTCAGTAGCAGCAGTGTGTACCATCTACAAGATGCACTGCAGGAATTCACCAAGGCCCCTTCCACAGCACCTTCCAAACCCTCGACCACTGCCACCTAGAAGGCCAAGGGTAGCAGACAGATTGCAGCACCACCACCTAGACGTTCCCCTCCAAGTCACTCACCATCCTGACTTGGAAATATATCGCTGTTCCTTCACTGTTACTGGGTCAAAATCATGGAATTCCCTCCCTAACAGCACTGTGGATGTACCTACACTACATGGACTGCAGCGTTTCAAGAAGGCAGCTCACCACCACCTTCTCAAGGGCAACTACTGATGGGCAATAAATGCTGGCCCAGCCAGCGAGGCCCGCATTGCATGAATGAATAAAAAACACATAGCCTCATTCTCCTTTATACATGTTTTTCTCTTTTTAGTATGTAAATTCTATTGTCTCATACATTTTTGAAACTGTATCTTCCTCACAATATAAAGGCTTTCTTGTTGCCACTATTTATTTTCAGTAAGCTTTGGGAAAAATAAACACGTTCCTTTGCCTTGCTTATCTGGCTAGTTATAAACAGACTAAAATCCCTTTGAAATCCAAATTCATCTAACTAAAAATGCAAATTCCCTTCACACCTTCTTTTGATGAGTTAAAGGTTACAGTCTACTTGACTTCAAATGTAATTAAATCTCCCACAGACAGACCCAACTATACTTACCCCCATAAACCTACTTCCCAATAAACCAGAAGAATATTATGAAAATTGTGATATTTTCATGATACACAGAGGACACTGTCTGGTTTGGATTACTCCTGAGTGTCAAGCATGAGAACGGGATGTTCCCATTGGCTGAAGGGTGTAGAACCCGAGTACACCAGTTTAAGATAATTTGCAGGGCTATGGGGAAAGAGCGGGGAGTCGGACTAGCTGAGTTTCTCTTGCGGAGAGCTGGTACGGGAATGGCAGACAGATGTCCTCGTTTTGTGCTGTAACCATTTCATGATTCTATTACCTCAATACCATGCAGGATAAAGCAGCCCACTAGCTTAGCATCCTTTCCACCACCTTAAATATCCACTCCTAGCATAACCGGCGCATAGTGTCTACATTGTGCATCCACATGATATTCTGCAACTAATCACCAGGGTTTCTTGATAGCACCTTCCAAACCTGTGATCTCTACTATCTAGAACAAGAGTAGTAGGTACATGGGAACACCATCACCGCAAATTCCACTCACACACCATTCTGACTTTGTTTTCAATCATCCACGGGATGTGGGCTTCGCTGGCTGGGCCAGCATTAATTGCCCATCCCTTTTGTCCATGTTTGAACCAAGGCTGTAATGAGATCAGGAGCTGAGTGGCCTTGGCGGAACCCAAACTGGGTGTCAGTGAGCAGGTTATTGCTAAGCAAGTGCCGCTTGATAACACTGTCGCTGACCCCTTCCATTACTTCACTGATGATCGAAAGTGGACTGATTGATGGGGCAGTAATTGGCTGGGTTGGATTTGTCCTGATTTTTGTGTACAGAACATATCTGGGCAATTTTCCATATAGCGGGGTATATGCCAGTGTTGTAGCTGTACTGGAACAGCGTGGCTAGGGGCGCGGCACATTCTGGAGCACAAGTCTTCAGTACTATTGCCGGAATATTGCCAGGGCACATAGCCTTTGCAGTATCCAGTGCCTTCAGCTGTTTCTTGATATCACGTGGAGTGAATGGAATTGGCTGAAGGCTGGCATCGGTGATGCTGGGGACCTCCGGAAGAGGCCGAGATGGATCATCCACTTGGCACTTCTGGCTGAAGATTGTAGCAAATGCTACAGCCTTATCTTTTGCACTGATATGCTGGTCTCCCCCAACATTGAGGAAGAGGACTTTTGTTGAGCCGCCTCCTCTAGTGAGTTGTTTAATTGTCCACCACCATTCACAACTGGATATGGCAGGACTGCAGAGCTTAGTTCTGATCCGTTGGTTGTGAGGTTGCTTAGCCCTGTCTATCACTTGCTGCCTATGCTGTTTGGCATGCAAGTAGCCCTGTGTTATAGCTTCACCAGGTTGACACCTCATTTTTAGATATGCCTGGTGTTGCTCCTTGCATGCCCTCCTGCGCTCTTCGTTGAGCCCCTGACTTAATGGTAGTGGTAGAGTGGGTGATATGCCGGGCCATGAGGTTACAGATTGTGTTCAAGTACAATTCTGCTGCTGCTGATGGCCCACAGCACTTCATGGATGCCCAGCCTTGAGTTGCTAGATCTGTTCGAAATCTATCCCATGTAGTACGGCGGTGGTGCCACACAACACGATTGAGGGTATTCTCTAATGTAGAGGCGGGACTTCATCTCCACAACAGCTGTGCGGTGGTCACTCCTACCAATATTGTCATGGACAGATGCATCTGCGGCAGGCCAGTTGGTGAGGATGAAGTCAAGTATGTTTTTTCCCTCTTGTTGGTTCCCTCACCACCTGCCGCAGACCCAGTCTAGCAGCTATGTCATTTTGGACTTGGCCAGCTCGGTCAGTAGTGGTGCTACCGAGTCACTCCTGGTGAAGGCGTTGAATGTACACCTAGAGTACATTCTGTGCCCTTGCCACCCTCAGTGCTTCCCCAAAGTGGTGTTCAACATGGAGAAGCACTGATTCATTGTGGTAATCATCACATGGTAATCAACAGGAGGTTTTCTTGCCCATGTTTGACCTCGACATGAGACTTCTTGGTGTCCAGAGTCAATGTTGATGACTCTCAGGGCAACTCCCTCCCGACTGTATACCACTGTGCCGCCACCTCTGCAGTCCTGCTGGTGGGACAGGACATACTCAGGGATGGTGATGGTGGTGTCTGGGACATTTTCTGTAAGTTATGATTCCGTGAGGATGACTACATCAGGCTGTTGCTTGACTAGTCTTTGAGACAACTCTCCTAATTTTGGCATTAGCCCTCAGATGTTGGTAAGAAGGACTTTGCAGGATCGACAGGGCTGAGATTGCTGTGGTCTTTTCCGGTGCCTAGGTCGATGCCGGGTGGTCCATCCAGTTCCATTCCTTTTTTGTGACATTGTAGCAGTTTGATACAACTGAGTGGCTTGCACGGCCATTTCAAAGGGCATTTAGGAATCAACCACATTGCTGTGGGTCTGGAGTCACATGTAGGCCAGACCAGGTAAGGACAACAGATTTCCTTCCTTAATGAACCGGATGGGTTTTTACAACAATCGACAATGGTCGTCATTAGACTTTTAATTCCAGATTTTTATTGAATTCAAATTCCACCATCTGCCGTGGCAGGATTCGAATGTGGCTCCCCAGAATATTACTCTGGGTCTCTGGATTACTAGTTCAGCAACAATACCACTACGCCTTCGCCTCCCATCTTTGGACATATATCACTGAACACATCAATTGTGTTACATTTTTTCGCGCAATTTAAATAATGGCTCAACACTCAAGTAAACTAATTCAGTTAGCTTTGGTCTTGTAGCCTTATCAACCGAAATTAGCTGTACCTCCTATTTGGGCATTATAACACCATTCCCTCTAGGTTTATAACCAAATGATTCAAATAGTGAACAGAAGTAGCCCCAGGACTGAACACAGTGGGACTTTTCACCACTCTGGAAAGCTGCTGTAACTTCTATTCTCTGTTTTTTTACTTCTAAATAGTTTTTAATCAACTTTGTTACCCGTTCTCTTAATTCTATAATCCTCAATTTTCTTTCATAATCTCCCATGTGGTGCCTTGATAAGGACTTTCTGATAGCTTGTGTATATTAGATTCATTGTATTTCCCATATGTACAGCTCTTTACCTCCTCAAAAAGAAGAGGTTTGTAAAGCACAACTGTCCCTTTTGAAATCTGTGCTGGCTATACCGAACTATTTTCTCAACAGTTGTGCTTTCTTAAAGCTAGGCCCTTAGGTCTGGAATTCCCTTCCTCAACTTCCCTGCCTCTCTACCTCTCTCTCGTCCTTTAAGATGCCCCCCAAAACCTATCCCTTTGACCAAACCTTTGGTTAATCTCCCCTAATATCTCATGATGTGGCTCAATGTCAAATTTTGTTTGGTTTTCGTGCCTGTGAAACACCTTGGGATTCTTTATTACATTAAAAATACTACATCCTACATGTTAAACTGACTGGCCTGTGATTACCTGAATTAGCTCTGTCTCCCTTTATATACTGGGACTAAATTGACCACTTACTCTCCAGTCCTCTGGCTCATATCAATTTTCAGTGGAACCTGAAATATCATTTTTAGTATCTTGTCAATTTCTTCTCTCCTGACCCTCACAATCCTGGGATGTTTCTGCTTGCTTTTAAGGGCTTTGTCTTCCTTTGACCTAACTAATTTATCGAAAATGTCCTTTTCAACTTTCAAACACTTCAAGATTCACTTCTCCTTTGCTATCCTTCTCTTTACAACGTATTACAGGATAATTACAGTACAGAAACAGACCATTCAGCGCAAACGGTTCATGTCGTTATTAATGCAAGTCTCCTGCCACCCCGACTTCATCTCATTGTTGTCTGATGTCCCTTGTTTCGAGAATGATGTCTACTCGGGGTCATGGGTCTCTGCCTTGAGGCATGATGTGACTGAGCAGGCCAATTCTCGACCCACAGATCTTTAGGCACGTGGGAATTATGCCCTTTGATGTAGTAGGATCTGGAGTGCAGGATTTTGTTTGCAATTTGTGTCATCTACTGTGAAGGCAAACACACAATATTTGTTAAATGTCTCTGCCATTTTCTCATCCCCCTGTGAAAATGTTTCCTGTATCTGCCTCAAAGGGATCAATGTTTACTTCAGTTTACACTCCCCATATTTATATGCTTGTAAGCGCTCTTACAATCTGTTTTTATATTACGAATTAGGAGCAGGAGTAGGCCACTCGGTCCCTCGAGCCTGCTCTTGCCATTCAATGCGATCATGGCTGATCTGAATGTAACTGCAACCCCACATTCCTGCCTAACCCCAATAATCTTTCACCCCCTTGTAATTCAAGAATCTATCTAGCTCTGCCTTAAAAATATTCAAAGGCTCTGCTTCCACCGCCTTTTGAGGAAGAGAGTTCAAAAGACTCAACCCTGTGAGAGAAAAAATTTCTCCTCATCTCTGAGTGATCCCTTATTTTTAAACAGTGATCCCGAATTCTAGATTCTCCCAAAAGAGGAAACATCCTCTCCACATCCATCCTGTCAAGACCCCTCAGGATCTTAAAAGTTTCAATTAAGTTGCCTAAATTACAGTGGATATAAGCCTAACCTGTGCAGCCTTTCCTCATCGGACAACCCGCCCATTCCTGGTATTAGTCATATTCCTGGATAGTTTACACTCATCCTTTTTTCCTCATTTTTTAATCAACATTTTGGTGGCTCTCTGGTTTCTAAAACTTTCCCAATCCTCAGGTTTAATATTAATCTTTGCCACATTGTAGGCCCCTTCTTTTAATCTAATACTATTCTTAACTTTCTAGTAAGCCTCAGATGAACCTTTCACATTGAGTTTTTGCTTTCAATGGGAATTAATTTTTATTGAACATTTTGAATTGTTTCTTTAAATGTTTCCCAGTGTTTACTTTTCACCATACGTTTTAGTTTATTTACCCAGTCAATCTTAGCCAGCGGTCGCCTCTACCTTTGTAAATGGCTTTGTTTAAATTTAAGATTCTTGTTTAGGACTGGAGTATGTTGCTTTCAAACTTAATATGGAATTCAACTATTATAACTGTCTTCTCCGAGTGGATATTTTACTATGGTGTTGTTAATTGACCCTGCCTCATTACACAATACTAGATCTAAAAAAGCTTTATCCCTAGTTGTTTCCACGATTTATTGCTCCAGGGAACTGTCACAACAGCATTCTACAAACTCATCTTTCAGACCATCTTTGCCAATTTGATTGGCCCAGTCTATATGAAGATTAAAGTCCTCCACAATTATTACATTGCCTTTGTTACGCCAAATACATTTTGCAAATGGTATAACTACTGTTAGGGGGACTATAAACTACTCCCACCAGTGTTCTCTGACTCTTGTTATTCCTAATCTCCACCCATACTAATTCTATTTTCTGATCTTCTGAACCAAGACATTTTAATTTGTGATATCCATGTTGGAAAAAAAGCATTTTCCCCCTTGCTGCCATGCCACCTAACAGCGAAGGTGCTGGGAGCAATGAAAGATTCAGAGAGGTTTTACTTTGGACCAGTAGACTTTCAGTAAGCACATGCTGCCAGCTTCAGCAAACCTGTTTATCGTGAGAGGTTTCCTGAATGTAAATCCCTCAACAAGGATTATAGTTCCAGTCCCTAAACGTGTTTGAGATTGTCATTGGTTGGAGGGGTAGCGTGTGAAGTTTTAGTGCTTATCGTATGTACATTTTGGATGAATATAGAGTACAACTACAGCAGCTGCTGTCTGGTTTGAATAGAATCATAGAATGGTTACAGCACAGGAGGGGACCATTCAGCCCATCATGTCTGTGCCTGCTCTCTGCAAGAACAAGTCACCTCGTGCCACTCCCCCACCTTCTCCCCATAGCCCTCCAAATTTTTCTTCTGCAGATGATGACCCACTTCTCTTTTGAAAGCCATGGTTGAATCTGCCACACTCTCAGCCAGTGCATTCCACATGCTGCATAAAAATGTTTTTCCTTGTGTCGCCGTTGTCTTTTTTGCCAGTCACTTTAAACTAATCCTTCCACCAATGGGACAAGTTTCTTTCTATTTACCCTGTCCAGACCCCGCATGATTTTGAATACCTTCATAAAATTTGCTTTCAACCTCTCCAAGGAGAACAGCCCCAGCTTCTCCAACCTATCCAAGTAACTGAAGCTCCTCATCCCTGGAACCATTCTCCTCAATCTTTTCTGCACCCTCTTTAATGCCTTCATGTCCTTCTTAAAGTGTGGCATCCAGAACTGGACGCAATACTCCAGTTCAGACTGAACCAATGTTTCCTATACTCCCCCCGCCTCCAGCCTGCCCCTCCTCCAACAGCCCCTCCCCCCTCCCTCGGCCTGTTTGTGGCCCTTGAATGCTACCTCCTGCTGACCGCCCTGTTTTTTTACGGTTGTTGTGGCTGCCCTTTGAGCCTTGCTGCCCGTTCTCCTCCTCCTCCTACTGCTAGCTATGGCCCCTGCCTGCGTTTTGTGGTTCGACGGCGACTTGCGTGCTGTTGGCAGCCTGGAAATGGAGCCGGGGGTAGCCGCCAGGCGTGTGTGCAAGTGCCTCGGGATCTGTGCCTCAATCCGTGGATGTTGAACCATGCGTTGTACCTGGCCACAAGTGCCTTCACGGGGACTCTGTTCAGCTCTCTCAGTGCAAAACGTCATTGAGATGTTTTAAATAATGATAAAATTAATATCCTCTACATAACATGACAGCAATGAAATTTGGATTAAAGATTTTTCAGTGTGGAGTCAAGATCTTTGTGCCGATTTTACAAATAAGTTAGATCCTGTTAAAGATTGTTGTACCTTCATACAGCCTCTTACAGAATTCACCAGGCTTCCTTGCTATTGTAGCTATGTGGACAGTATATTGACTAGCACAATTATGGTTACACCATTAAGAGCCTGACACACGGGGAAGAATTTTCCAGTCAGTGAGTGGGGGCGGGGCCCGCTCGCCAACGCGGGCGTCATTTAGATTTTCAGTTCGGCGGGTGCGCAGCTGATTTAGGCTTGTCAAAAGCTATTTAAAACAATTAAGTGAGCTGCCCGTCCAACCTTAAGGTTGGCTGGTAGGCGAAGAGCCCAGATGGCCTTCGCGTTTTTCATGAAACCTCATCCACGGGTGGGATGAGGTTTCATGAAGTGTTTTAAAATCCAATAAAAATTATTTTAAAAATTCATTGACATGTCCCAGCTCATGTGACGCTGTCACAAGAGGGGACATGTTTTAAAAGTTTTCTTTTCCTTTATTTAAATTTTAAAACCTTAAACTGATCTCTCTGAGGCACCTCTGGGGAAGACTCAGGGAATCCCCTCCCGTCCGCACAGGGAGTGCTCAGTGCTTCCGGGTGAGCGTCTCGCTGGGCGGACCTTAATTGGCCCACCCGCATAAATGGCAGCGCGGACCCAATTGGGTTCGCGCTCGCTCCCGCCTGTCCCTGCACAACCCCCCACAATGGGGGGGAAATTCAGCCCATGGAGATCATCATTTCATTGTGCTGATTGCCAAATGGTATGAATATTTTTTTAATAATTAGCTTGATTTGGCAGTTGTAACTTGCTTGCCTGGTCTGGATTTCTTTGAAGAAGTAACTAAACTAGTTAAAGGAGGATTTGTCACAAATATGACTTAGTTGCATTTCAGAAGGCATTCAGTAAGAGAATTTTTAAGACCATTATTCTGGTTCAAGTTGATGACAAATTAGCTGCAGGATTAAAAACTTAAGTAGGCAGTAGCAAGCTGACAGTATTAAAGAAACAAGCTTTGACAGAATTGGAAGAAGCACTGCTTAGTGGAGTTGTGTGGAACACTGATCTGGGTTTCCTGCCTCTTATTCACAGCCACATAAGTTTGTGTTCAGCTTCAGATTCTTACAGGAGTTAACTGGAACAGAGTGAAGAGTGCCAGTAACTGGAGTACATATTTGTCATTGGAACACATGTAACATCATTGTACAGCCCATGTTCTGCTATCAAACATTGTCTGGCCCCTCAAAGGTGACTGTTACTTCCCTAAGTGGTGGAAAAGTAGGTCAATGTTATTTATACGGTCTGGTTGAAATGCATTGGAAAGAAGAAGTGTAGATAAATATTAACACTCAATGTTTTGCTATGAGTGATCTTGTAGTGAGTGGAAAGCCAGTGTCACGTCCTTTTCCTGTGGCTAGGATTTATTTAAGAGCAGCCAATTTCCTGCAATTCTTTCAGTGCTGTATAAGTAGAGCCAAACCGACTGGGAGAGGGAAAGTGGGTTCCGCTTGGGTCAGACAGTCATTTGGCTGAGAAGGAAAACTCCTTTTACATCCAAGCAGATGCTGAGAAGCCGCAGCACAGCACTGAGTGGACAGAAGGTAGAGGATGGTGATATTTCCTGTTGAGGCCTGCTCACAGATAGTTGGCGATGCAATATAATTCACACTGACTTCCAAAATTCATTGAGGGCTGTTAGTACTCAGTGAGAATCCTTGTGCATAATTTGTTAAATTACTTAAAATTGCTCCTTCCATATCCCCCATGAAACCACTTTGCAACCCAACTTTATAAACTGATCACTTGTTCCAAGGACTTTATTCATTTGTTAAATACTCAGACCAGTGTGGTACTGAACTAGAAAGTGGAGGAATTTGGGTTTCATCTCCTGACTATTTAATTAATCTCAGTGGGGCTGTTGCAGTTGGCCTCAGCATCTTGAGCTAAGGATAGGAAGTTAGCCAGGGCTCCTGATCACTGTGCAGTGACGTCTGCTGGGAGTGTGGATTTCAGTTGAGGACAAATTGTGGTTCAGTCATAATGCCACTGGAGTCAAACATACACAGCGTCTAGACTTGTACGTGAAGAATGATCTCTTGGAAGAGGTACCCTGCAATGGCTGCAGTTTGTGAAATGTACTTCGAGTATCAGCACCTTGTGGTTAAGGCAGAGAAGTGGTGACCAAAATAAACATTAGAACTTTAATTCAAGCTGGACTAGCAATTCCAATTGGAATGTTTGCTTAGGTGATCACTATTCACATATGGAATGGACTGAGTACAGGTCGGTAGAAGTAGCTCCCTATTTAGAGGTGGAGTGTGGGAGGTAATGGGAACCAGTTCAGACCAGCCCAATGACTGAACTTAATGGGTAATCTCTTCCAACCATTCTGTGGAGCCAATGTATTTCTGCATGGAAATGTCAATGCAGTGTTTACAGTTGAAGAAGCTGTTTCAAATTGTGTGTTGAAGGGTGGGAACCTCCCAAGATCTGTATGTGGGAGAAATGGGATGGCACTTTCGACAGGAGAAGATCAGCGCTCTCTGCACAGTTGACATTCTCTAAGGGTTGGATCTGATAGTGAAGCGGTGATGCATTATACAAACTGAACAGAAAGGATTGTTATATGATTTAGAAATAGTAAAGCAGGCTCTGGAATTCATTGGATGTTTCAGCCCTTAGGTCAGTTAGGGACCAAACTCCATCAGTTATGATTTCAACAAACTCTTTGGTGTCCAGCCATTGAGCTGTCTGGATTTGTGCAACACATGAACAGTATTTTGACTGGGGGTTTGAGCTCCAAATGTATGCAGATTAATGGCAAATCTATAAGCCCATCATACTTACAGGTCTTTATAGTGGGTAATTGTAATAATCAGTTGATTTATGAGTTGTAATCAAGGAAGCTTTGCGTTTGAATGCTATATATCCATTGGAACAAAGCCTCGGTGCAGATGCCAGCTTCATGCCACAGTTGTTTTGAGAAGTTTATCACTTTGACCCAGCAGAAAGAGCCACAAAATATGTGCAAGAGCACCTATACTTTGGTAACTATCAAATGCTTTAGAGTATGCAGAGAAAGCCGTTCGACATTTATCACGACATTTATCACCTAGGCAACTGCCTGCCTTGCTGTTCATCGACTTTTATAACTTAAATATTAGCAGCCCTACCATTCAAATGCTTTCACTGAACCTAGATTACTCCCTACCTTACCACTTTTGCATTTGTTTATATTTCAGGAACCAAGTAATGCGGAAAAAACTGATCCTTTTTTTCAAGAGGAGAAACCACGCTCGTAAACAGAGGGTATGCTGTCGTGCTTAAATTTTTTAAAATTAAAGTATAAATAGCAATATGAGATAACAACAAAAAGAAATATCTGATCAAAGTCAAGCATTGAGCTGCAACAAAGGGAAAATTGACTATTGCGGGCTGGAAGGAAGCAGTTTAGTGGGGGGGGGGGGGGGGGGGGGGGGGGGGTGGTCTGTGGTGGGTGTTGGATGCAAGGACGTACTTTAGAGGCAACGAGGAAAGAGAGCACAAAGTCCACAACAAAGGGAGACACTGGCTTTGGTTTTCTTTAATTTGTATGTGTTATTGAGACCTTTATGAGAGTAGAGTTTTATATATAATGAGGATGGTGCTATAAAGGGGGTCAGGTGGATATACTGTACTTGGATTTCCAGAAGGCATTTGATAAGGTGCCACATCAGAGTTTACTGCAGAAAATAAAAGGTCATGGTGTAGGGCGTAACATATTGGCATTGATAGATGATTGGCTGGCTAACAGGAAACAGAGGGTAGCCATAAACTGGTTTTTTTTCTGGTTGGCAGGATGTAATGAGTGGTGTGCCACAGGGATCAGTGCTGGGACCTCAACTTCTTACAATTTCTATCAATAATTTGGATGAGGGGACAGATGGTATGTTTGCTAAATTTGCTTACGACATAAAGACAGGTAGGAAAGTAAATTGTGAAGAGGATTTAAGGAGGGTACAAAGTGACATAGCTTAAGTGAGTGGGCAAAGACCTGGCAAATGGAGTATAATGTGGGCAAATATGAAATTGTCCATTTTGGCAGGAAGAATAAAAAAGAAGCATAATGGTGAGACATTGCAGAGCTTTGAGTTTCAGTGGGATCTGGGTGCCCTATAAGACATAGGAGCAGAAGTAGGCCATTTGGCCCATCGAGTTTGTTCCGCCATTCAACGAGATCATGGCTGACCTGATAATCCTCAACTCCAATTTTCTGCCTTTTCCCCTTGATTCCCTTACTGATTAAAAATCTCTCTATCTCAGCCTTGAATATACTTAACGACCCAGCCACTACAGCCCTCTGCTGTAGAATTCCACAGATTGACTACCCTCTGAGAAAAGAAATTCCTCCTTAGCTCTCTTTTAAACGGGCGACCCCTTACTCTGAGAATATGCCCTCTGGTCCTAGACTCTCCCACAATGGGAAACAACCTCTCAGCATCTACCTTGTCAAGCTCCATAAGGATCTTATATGTTTCAATAAGGTCGCCTCTCATTCTTCTAAACTGCAATGAGTACAGGCCCAACCTACTCAACCTCCCCTCATACGAAAATCCCTCCATACCTGGGATCAACCTAGTGAACCTCCTCTGGACTGCCTGCAATGCCATTATATCGTTCCTTAGCTAAGGGGACCAAAATTATTCACAGTATTCTAGGTATGGCCTAACTAGTGCCTTGTATAGTTTTAGCAAGACTTTGCTATTTTTATACTCCGTCCCCTTTGAAATAAAGGCCAACGTTCCAATTGCCTTCCCTGCTACCTGCTGAAATTCTACGTTAGCTTTTTGGGATTCATGCATAAGGACTTCCAAATCCCTCTGTGCTGGAGCCTTCCGCAATCTTTCTCCATTTAAATAATATTCAGCTCCTCTATTCTTTCTGCCAAAGTGCATAACCTCACATTTTCCCACATTATATTCCACCTGCCAGGTTTTTGCCCACTCACTTAACCTGTCTATATCCCTCTGTAGGCTCTTTGTGTCATCCTCAGCACTTGCCTTCCCACTTATTTTTGTGTCACCTGCAAACTTAGCGATAGTACATTCCCTTCCCTCATCTAAGTCATTAATATTTATTGTAAATAATTGTGGCCCCAGCCCTGACCCCTGTGGCACTCCACTAGATAGAGGTTGCCATCCCGAAAATGCCCCCCTTTTCCCAACTCTCTGTCTTCCATTAGTTAGCTAATATACTACCCCCAATACTACGGGCTCTTTTTTTAAATTCATTCACAGGATGTGGGCTTCACTGGCTGGGCCAGCATTTATTGCCCATCCCTAGTTGCCCTTGAGAAGGTGGTGGTGAGCTGCCTCCTTGAACCGCTGCAGGCCCTGTGGTGTAGGTACACCCACAGTGCTGTTAGGAAGGGAGTTCCAGGATTTTGACCCAGCGACAGTGAAGGAATGGTGATATATTTCCAAGTCAGGATGGTGAGTGACCTGGAGGGGAACTTCCAGGTGGTGGTGTTCCCTTCTATCTGCTGCCCTTGCCCTTCTAGATGGTAGTGGCCGTGGGTTAGGAAGGTGCTGCCTAAGGAGCCTTGGTGAACTCCTACAGTGCATCTTGTAGATGGTACACACTGCTGCTTCTGTGCGTCGGTGGTTGAGGGAGTGAATGTTTGTGGATGTGGTGCCAATCAAGTGGACTGCTTTGCCCTGGACGGTGTCCAGCTGCTTCAGTGTTGTACGAGCTGCAGTTATCCAGGCAAGTGGGGAGTATTCCATTACACTCCTGACTTCTGCATTGTAGATGGTGGACAGGCTTTGGGGAGTCAGGAGGCGAGTTACTCGTCGCACGATTCCTAGTCTCTGACCTGCTCTTGTAGCCACAGTATTTATATGGCTAGTCCAGTTCAGTTTATGGTCAATGGCAACCCCAAGGATGTTGATAGCGGGGGATTCAGCAATGGTCATGCCATTGAATGTCAAGTGGAGATGTTTGGATTCTCTCTTGTTGGAGATGGTCATTGCCTGACACTTTGTGTGGCACGAATGTTACTTGCAACTTGTCAGCCCAAGCCTGGATATTGTCCAGGTCTTGCTGCATTTGGACCTCGACTGCTTCATTATCTGAGGAGTTGTGAATGGTGCTGAACATTATCTTATCTTATTAAGTAGCCTTATGTGTGGTACCTTATCGAACGCCTTTTGGAAATCCAAATATATTACATCTACTGGTTCCTCTTTATCTATCCTGCTTGTTACCTCTTCAAAGAATCCTAATAAATGTGTCAGGCATAATTTCCCCTTCATGAAGCCATGCTGACTCTGCTTAATTAGATTATGTACTCCAACATTTTATCAATGACAGATGTTAAGCCACCTGGCCTGTAGTTACCTGTTTTTTTGTCTCCCTTTTTGAATAAGGGTGTTACATTGGCCATTCTCCAATCCTCTGGGACTTGTCCAGAATCTAAGGATTCTAAATTGAGGGAAGTGCAAGTGATTCCCCCACCGGGATGGTCTGAGGTCCTTGAACAGAGGCCCGAACAATCCCCATCCACCTCCATTCTCCTCCATCTGGCTGAACTTGTTCTCTCACTGAACAATTTCTCCTTAAACTCGTCTCACTTCCTCCAAATAAAAGGTGTGGCCTTGGGTGCCCCCATGGGTCCCAGTTATGCCTGTCTCTTTATGGGGTATGTGAAACATTCCTTGTTCTCAGTCCTACTCAGGTCCCCTTCCACAACTCTTTTCTCCGGTTCATCGATGACTGCTTCGATGCTGCTTCATGCTCTCGTCTGGACCTAGAAAAATTTACTAACTTTGCATCCAATTTCCACCACTCCATCACTTTCACATGGTCCATCACTGACACTTCCCTCCCCTTCCTTGACCTCTCTGTCTCAATTTCTGGTGATAGACTATCCACCAATATTCATTACAAGCCCACCAACTCCCACAGCTACCTCGACTACAGCTCCTCACACCCTGCTTCCTGTAAGGACTGCTTCCCATTCTCTCAGCTCCTTTGCCTTCGTCGCATCTGTTCCGATGAAGCCACTTTCCAAAACAGTTATTCTGACATGTCTTCCTTCTTCCTTAACCGAGGTTTTCCACCCATGGTGGTTGAGAGGGCCCTCAACCGTGTCCGGCCCATCTCCTGTGCATCTGCCTTCACACCTTCCTCTCCCTCCCAGAACCATGACAGAGTCCCGCTTGTCCTCACTTATCACCCCACCAGCCTCCGCATTCAAAGGATCATCCTCCGCCATTTCTGCCAACTCCAGCATGATGTCACCACCAAACACATCTTCCCTTCACCCCCCGCTGTCGGCATTCCATAGGGACCGTTCCTTCCGGGTCACCCTGGTCCACTTCTCCATCACCCCCTACATCTCAACCTCCTCCCATGGCATCTTCTCATGCAACCGCAGAAGGTGCAACACCTGCCCCTTTACTTCCCTACTCCTCACCGTCCAAGGGCCCAAACACCCCTTTAAGTGAAGCAGCACTTCACTTGCACTTCCCACAATTTAGTCTGCTCCCAATGCGGTCTCCCCTACATTGGAGAGACCAGACACAGACTGGGTGACCGCTTTACAGAACACTTTCAGTCTGTCTGCAAGCATGACC
The DNA here is from genome assembly GCF_964194155.1 of Cetorhinus maximus. Taxonomy (NCBI): domain Eukaryota; kingdom Metazoa; phylum Chordata; class Chondrichthyes; order Lamniformes; family Cetorhinidae; genus Cetorhinus; species Cetorhinus maximus. Next base: position 27,253,613 of record NC_135887.1, on the reverse strand, counting down.
CAGACCTTCCTGTCACTTGCCATTTCAACACCCTGCTCTCATGCCCACATGTCCGTCCTTGGCCTGCTGCAATGTTCCAGTGAGCTCAATGCAAACTGGAGGAACAGCACCTCATCTTCTAATTAGGTACTTTACAGCCTTCCCGACTTAACATTGAGTTCAACAGCTTCAGATCATGAACTCTCTCCTCCATCCTCACCCCCTTTTTGATCCCCTTTTTTCTAATAATTATTATACATTTTTTAATATATTTTTCTTTTCCCACCTATTTCTATTATTATTTTTAAAAGTTATTTCCATCCATTGTTTTGTCTCCATCTTTTAGCCTATTTTGATCCCTTCTCCCCACCCCAACGCCACTCGGGCCATCTGTCACTTGCTCATCCTGCTTTCTACCCTTAATGTCACCATTAGCACATCCTTTAGCTAATATCACTCCCCTAAACACCCCTTTGACCTTTTGTTTATGACATCTTTGGCAATCTCTCCTTTGCCTCCACCTATCACTGGCCTTCTAGCCAGCTCCACCTGTCCCACCCCCTCTTAAACAGCTTATATTTCACCACATTTCTATTTCTCTTTAGTTCTGATGAAGAGTCATACAGACTCGAAACTTTAACTCTGTCTTCCTCTCCACAGATGCTGTCAGACCTGCTGAGTTTTTCCAGCAGTTTTTGTTTTTGTTTCAGATTTCCAGCATCTGCAGTATTTTGCTTTTATCGTAGATAGATTCTTGTTGGGCAAGGGAATCAAAGGTTATTGGGGTCAGATGGGAATGTGGAAATCGAAACACAAGATCATCAGCTATGGTCTTATTAAATGACGGAGCAGGCACGAGGGGCCGAATGGTCTACCCCTGTTCCTATTTCTTATGTAACTTGGCTTCTTGTGCTCAGTAACTGCTTTCAGTGGTTTTCCAGGAGTCTGCAGACGGTTTCAATGTGCATTTCCCAGTCCTGGACCTTTGTGTTTTTCTGATCCAAAATGCACCTGTTATTGCACATAATGGTTGCCTAAACATCCAATGTGGTCTCCAGAAATCTCATCCTTTTTTCCCCCTCTGTAATCATTCAGCACTTTAGATTTTTTATCCCTCTGTCCTGTTCAAAGACTTGGCCCCAAACTTGTGTTAATCCATCTGCAAAAAATGAGATGAGGGCAGAAACATGTGACTCACTGATGTTCTCCTGTTCCCCTGTAGAAAAAATATCCATCTCTCAATCATCACCTGGTTCAATGTAGATCAGCCTCTTCTATCATGAACCTGTCTGCTCCTACTCATTGATGCTAAAGCCTCACACTGCTGAGCTGCTTTTTAACCATAATTGCCTCATTCTTCCATTTGTAATGCATGTTTTGCAGGAGCAGAAGATCTGCCAGCGCTATGACCAGCTGATGGAGGTGTGGGAAAAGAAGGTTGAAAGAATAGAAAACAACCCTCGCCGGAAGGCCAAGGAGAGCAAGACCAGGGAATATTATGAGAAACAGTTTCCTGAAATCCGCAAGCAAAGAGAACAGCAGGAACGCTTTCAAAGGTAGTGGTTGGGACTAAATTCTGTTGACGTTACTCTAATCCCCAGATTAGAGTCATATGGGAAAAACAAAAATAAATTCTTTCCCTCTCTCTCATTCACTCACTCGCTTTCTCACTCTCTCACTGTCTTTTCTTCTGTTACCAACACAAAATCCAAAACATAAGGAAGCGCAGTACAGGATAGTAGTAGACTTGGGAGTGTACAACTGGTTTAGGGCTAAATCCACTTTGAGTGGCTCTGTTTTGGACTGTTCATCCACACTGCAGTAAAGCTCTCAAATATTTGCAGATATGAATTGAAAAATTTAGGTGCTTGTTGATAATTGAAAATGTTTTGATATTTCTTTGTGGTTCCAGAGAGAGGTTGAAAAGTTTGCTGTGTCCATGCGGATGCTTTTGGCCAGGCCCAGAGAATGTGCTGTACAGTGTATGAGTGTTTGGTGTGCAATGTGGAATACGATACGTAGTGGAATAGGGAACACCTCAACAGCAAGCAGTGTTGGGGCTATCCATGGGATTCATGGAATCTTTAGGTGCAGACATTCCTTGCCAGATTCCTTTAAATCTCGAAATCATCTGTTCTTGGGTCCCTCGGCATTAAATTTGCCTCCCACCTACTGCCAGTAATGGTGCATAGCCATCATGTGGGAGGGTGCCCTGAAGTGCCACATCCATCTTGCACAACTACATGTCATTCAACCTTCCATCAAATAGAAGGTCGATGCTATAGAATCAATTTTATCTCTCCACATTGGCTTTATTTCCACTTCATTTGTGCCTAGTGCTTCTCCATCCTGCTTGCCTGCCTTGGCCAAGGCTGACAAATATTTAAAGCTCATTGTGAAGTTTGATAAAGATTGAAACAATATTTGTTCCCACGTGCAGCCACTTGCCTTTAAGTGAACATTTCCTTTTAATTTGCACCCCCTGACCATAGTTTCTGCTTCCCATTACGTTTAATTCCTGTACAAGGCCAAAGCCTTGTAGGCAACTCCAAATAATTACAGTTGAGAGTTGACAGTGGAACATTTGGGAGCAGTCTTGTCAGTTCTCTGTACTAGTCAGGGCTGCCCCAGCATTAGGAGCAAAAGCCTCAGTTGTATCAGCGGCAGAAAATCCCCCCTAATACTTTGACTGGGTCAGAAGTAGGATCACAAATAAATCCCCTGCTACTAAATGTGGCTCATTTCAAAATTATAGTCCTACATAGAAAGGGAATCAAAGAATTAGAGGCCTGTCAACATTGAGTGGTTAACACTTCCATAGTGAATTTGTTTGAGAAATCTGATGTAATGTATCTTACTACCAATCAGTTCCACAATCTCCTGTGTCGACCACACCTGAACTACTTTGACCTTCTAATCACTTTCAGTTTCGGTCACCCAGGGTCTGCTCTGTATCCTTCTCACAAAGCCCTTACATATAAAAATGCAGCCAATTGAATGTACATTGCTTTCACCATTGATTGCATTTAACAGCAAACTTAGGGACTTGTCTTATTGTGGTGGCATCACCAGAAGGTACAACACTTTATGGACTGACAGGAGGCTATTACATTGCTCTCGTGCTTGGAATCTGATGTAGACTGGCATCAGGTGGAGAGCAGAATTGAGAAGCTGGCTTAGTGCCTCTTCCCCAAAACACGTGCTGAAACATAAAAACACTTTAAAATGTTGGTAGGAAATACGTTTATATCTGTACACGTATATTATCTATTCGTAGCCCATATACTTAATGTATTGCTGAGAAAAGAAACATGCTGTTGAAGCTTTTCATCTTGCACTCATCAGGACAGAATTTGCAAGAATACCAATTGTAAAGGGAACAACAATTTATACTGCTTGAGAAGAGAGCGCTGATTGCTAAATGGACTGTGGTAGAGGTGTTGTATGGAAATTTCACCAGAGAGCAGTTAACTGTTTAATTTCAAACCAGGCAGGTCGACTCTGATTGGTCAAGGCATTGCCATAAGGAATGAACCAGGGACTGGCTGTCCCCCAAGCTTTTGTTTAGTTGAAAAAGGTGCAATGTTCCTGGACATGCTCCTTCTGTGAGCAAAGGAGAGGGCCCTGTCTGTGAATATATGTAGCTTCTAGCACACATAAATGGGCTACACTGTGAATCCGACTAATAATCTTAAATTGGTTATCAATGTACTACTTAGCTCAAGCAGAATATTTTAGCAAGAGATGTCCAATCGCAGAATCACATCTAATGTTGGACATTATGTTTTGAGTTTTGCAAGCACGGCTGGTTGGGTACGGTCTGTTCTTTGCCTGTTGCGAACAGCCAAAGGGGCGTGCTGTTTAATATGATCCGCCAGTTATTGGGACCTACAGCCTACACACCTGGCATCACACCAGCACTGAAATTCATATACTAAATTACCCATTTATGTGACTACAACAAAATACACACCATTCTTAATCCAAATTTTTATCCATTGGACTGTTGCCAAGCTTAACCGGACAGACCTGCTCGAAAGCAAGTTATAAAAATGCTTGTTGGGTTTATGCAGGGGTAACGGGCTTCCTGGTGATGTGCAATAAGATTCGTCCTCATGGCTAACTACACCTACATATGTATGGGCTGCCCAAGACGCACAAAAGTGAAGTCCCTGAGTGCCATTCTTATCTATAGCTGGTTCTGCACAACATGAATTGGCCAGATGGCTGGGCAAGTTGCTACAACCAGTTCTGAGCAAATTTTCACATACATGGTGAAGGATTCCTTCACCTTTGCGAAGACCATACAGGACTTGCATATCGATAGCAATGTTGTGTCCATGTGTTCGTTTGACGTTGCTCATCTATTCACCAGTGTGCCGTTGTAGGAAGTCATGGACCTTTCCACTGCGTCACTATATCATGGCGATCTAGACACACTGCCATTATGAATCTGTATTCATTGGATGTATGAACTCAGCAATTCATGCAGTTGAGTTCAGTTTAATAGCACCATGTATGCCCAAATAGATGATGTTGCCATGGGATCCCACCTAGGCCCAGCTCTTGCAAATATTTTTGTCGGTTTCCAGGAGAAACACATCTTCGATGGAATGACAACTAACCTCCAACCCCTTGCGTATTTCTGATACATAGATGATAGGTTTGCTATATTTGAATCCGCAGCTGCATGTCAGAATTTCTTTACTCACTTTAATGGGCTCCACCCTGCGCTCAAATTCACCGTTGAAATGGAGCAGTCAAATGAGCTCCCTTTCTTCGACTTGCTGATAGAGATATCTGCCAGTGGGTTCTCTACTACTGCCAACCGCAAGCCTACCTTCACTGGTCAATATTTGCATTGGGATTCTTACAGTTCCACACTCTCTATAAGTTAGACCTTATCGACAGCCTCGTAGATAGGGCCTGAGCCATTTTGCTCACCGTGCAAGCTTGATGCTGAAATTGGGTACATTACAGCCATCCTGCAGGATAATAGCTATCCTGATCAGATCGTTGCTCGCTATATATCGTGCAAACTCGTGGGCCTAAAGCCGTCACTTTTGGTCATGAAAACTGTCCAATCTACCCCAGGTTATCCTGAAAGGGTAAGTTGCCTCAAAGATTTGAGCAACAGGTGAAGCTAGCCATTTCACACTGCTATTGTGCAGTAGCAACACGAGCAGTATTCTCCACTAATAGGATGTTGCCGTCAAGCCAAAAAGGCATTCTTCCTATTGCGTAAATGAGTAATGTTGTAAATGAATTTCAGTGCTCGTGTGATGTCAGGTATGTAGGCCGTACGTCCCAGTGACTGGTGGATCATATCAAACAGCACGTCCCTTTGGCATGTTTGCAACATGCAAAGTACTGGCCGTATCCAACCAACCTGTGCTTGCAAAATTCAAAACATAATGTCTAATATTAGATGTGATTCCGCAATTGGACACCACTTGCTAAACAATCCTGATTGGGCAAAGAATTGAACTGACAACTATTTTAAGATTATTGGTCGCGCTTGCAGCACGGCTCACTTATGTGTGCTAGAAGCTACATATATCCACACACAGGGCCCTGTCCTTTGCAGGCAGAAGGAGCATGTCCACACATGGTGCCTTGTCCAACTATACAAAAGGTTGGGGGGCAGCCATTCCCTGGTTCATTCCCCGTAGCAATGCCTTGACCAATCAGAGTCAACTTGTCTGGTTTGAATTTAAACAAAAGCATATCAGTTAACTGTTACCTGGTGCATTTACCTAGCATCTCCCAATGAGTCCACTTGTCAACCAATGAGCACTCTCTTCTCATGAAGTATAAATTGCTGTTCCCCTCTTGCGAATTCTGTCCTGATGAGTACAAGACCAAAAACTTTGACAACATATCTCTTTTCAGCAATACACAAGTTCTGTACTACCAACCAAGTATAATGTAGCAATACTACACACATTCTGTTATGGATTTGAAAAAAAAAGGAAGGGAATAAGAGGAAGAGGGATCAGATTAGTACAGGAAGGTATTGACTGACCTCGTCATGTCCTCACCATGGTTCCCTGTTATTCAGAAGCAATGGTAGCTATACTGAGGAACAGCATAATCTGAGGTTGAAACAAAAACAAAAAATGCTGGAAAAACTCAGCAGGTCTAACAGCATCTGCGGAGAGAAAGACAGAGTTAACGTTTTGAGTCCGTATAACTCTTCTTCAGAGCTAAAGAGAAGTAAAAATGGGATTTATACTGTTTAAGGGGGATGGAGTAGGTAAAGTTGGATAGAAGGCCAGCGATAGGTGGAGGCAAATGAGAGATTGACAAAGATGTCATGAACAAAAGGACAAAGGGGTGTTAATGGTAGTGGTACTGGCTAAAGGAGGTGCTGATGGTGTCATTAAGGATAGAAAGCAGAATGTGATAATAGCTGGACAAGGGTAAGCACTCTGGAAAGAACAACATGAACAAGTGACAGATGACTCTAGTGGGGTGGGGGGAGAGGAGGGGACGGTGGTGGGGAAAAAAGATTGAAAGTAGGATAAAAGGTGGGGATAAAACGATGAATTAAAAAAATGAATAAAAATGAAAATAAATAAAAATAAGCGGATAAAAAATAAAAATGAATATTGAAAAAGGAGGATAAAAAAAGGGTGAGGATGGAGGGGAGAGCTCATGGCCTGAAGTTGTTGAACTCAATGTTTAATCCGGAAGGCTATAAAGTGCCTCATCAGAAGATGAGGTGCTGTTCCCTCCAGTTTGCGTTGGGCTTCACTGGAACATTGCAGCAAGCCAAGGACGGACATACGGGCATGAGAGCAGGATGGTGTGTTGAAATGGCAAGTGACAGGAAGGCCTGGGTCATGCTTGTGGGCAGACCGAAGGTGTTCCACATAACGGTCACCCCAGTCTGCGTTTGGTCTCTCCAATGTAGAGGAAACCACATTGGGAGCAGCGAATGCAGTAGACCAAATTGAAGGAGGTGCAAGGTGGGGCATTTGGCCATTTCCGTCAACTCCAGCATGATGCCACCACCAAACACATCTTCCCTTTACCACTGTACCCCCGCCCCCCTCCCCCAACCCCAGTCAGCATTCTGTAGGGACAGTTCTCTTCGGGACAACCTGGTCCACTCCTCCATCACCTCCAACGCCTCATCCCTCTCCCACGACACGTTCCCATGCAATCACAGAAGGTGCAATACCTGCCCCTTTACCTCCCTCCTCACTGTCCAAGGGCCCAAACACTCCTTTCAGGTGAAGCAGTGCTTCACTTGCACCTCCTTCAATTTGGTCTACTGCATTCACTGTCCCAGTGTGGTTTCCTCTGCATTGGAGAGACCAAACGCAGACTGGGGTGACCGTTTTGCGGAACACCTTCGCTCTGTCCGCAAGCATAACCCAGACCTTCTTGTTGCTTGCCTTTTTAACACACCACCCTGCTCTCATGCCCACATGTCCTTCCTTGGCCTACTGCAGTGTTCCAGTGAAGCCCAACGCAAACTGGAGGGAACAGCACCTCATCTTCCGATTAGGCACTTCACAGCCTTCCGGACTTAACATTGAGTTCAACAACTTCAGACCATGAACTCTCTCTTCCATCCTCACCCCTTTTTTATCCCCCCTTTTCAATATTCATTTTTATTTTTATTCTTTATCCACTTTTATTTTCATTTTTATTCATTTTTTAAATTCATTGTTTTATCCTCACCTTTTATCCTACTTTCAACCCTTTTTCCCACCACCATTCCCTCCCTGCCCCACCCCCCACTAGGGCCACTTGTCACTTGTTCATGTTGTTCTTTCCAGAGTGCTTACCCTTGTCCTGCTATTACCACATTCTACTTTCTGACCTTAATGCCACCATCAGCACCTCCTTTAGCCAGTACCACTACCATTAACACCCCTTTGTCTTTTTGTCTATGACATCTTTGCCAATCTCTCCTTTGCCTCCACCTATCGCTGGCCTTTTATCCAGCTTCATCTGCTCCACCCCCTTAAACAGTATATATTTCATCACATTTTTACTTCTCTTTAAATCTGAAGAAGCCATATGGACTCGAAATGTTAACTCTGTTTTTCTCTCTGCAGATGCCATTAGACCTGCTGAGCTTTTCCAGCATTTTCTGTTTTGGTTTCAGATTTCCAGCATCTGCAATATTTTGCTTTTATCAGCCTGAGGTTGGGTCAACAAGGGTAGAACATGGCCTTGGCAGGGTAGTCATTGAGGGCAGGGCAGGTGGAGCAGAAACTAGAATCTTTTGTCACAATGCATATGTGTGGATGTGTATTTGTGCAACTAGGGGTGTGTGTGTGTGAGAGCAGTTTTATGGCCATTTTGGATTTATTATTAGAATATTAGAGTTTAGTCGGTAACTAAGCTAGTTCATACAAAGATATTAGCATCAAACACAAATTTGCAGCTTCTGAATGTTGGTTGTTGAGGTAAGTGTAGAATAGTTGGTTGAGTTGGTTGAGTTAGTGACAGGTTATCTGGGACTAGGCTGGCTGGTTAAGGTTAGGAGGGTGTAGGTGGATTTGTCATCTTGAAGTTTTATACCCTGGATGGAAACACAATGAAATTGTTCACTAGTTCAGTAGAACTTGGCAGTTCTGTCAATGGCTTACCCCTCAGGCTTTAAATTACTATTGAAGATATCAAAATCTAAGAATGTGCTACCATTTGAGTGTTTATCCTCAAAATCATTGTAAAAATATTCTGTCTAATTCTGAGCACCAGGACATGAAGGCTTTAGAGAGAATACAGAAGAGATGAACTAGAATGGTGTCAGGGATGAGGGATTGCAGTTACATGGATAACCTGGAGAAGCTGGGTTGTCCTTGTTAGGGTTGAGATGGGAGGAGATTTGATAGAGGTGTTTAAAATCATGAATGGTTTTGCTAGAGTAAATAAGGAGAAACTGTTTCCAGTGGTACAGGTGTCATCCTCACCATAACCAGAGGGACTGAGTTATGGTAGTGTACAAAGGAACCAACGGTAACATGAGGAAAACACTTTTGCATGAGTGGAATCAACTGCCTGATGATGTGTGGCAGCAAATTCAAATGTAGCTTTCAAAAGAGAATTGGATAATTACTTGAAGTAAATTTTGCAGGAATATGAGAAAAGAGAGGGGCAGTGGGGCTAACTGGATTGCTGTTGAGAGAGCCTGCACAAACTAGATGGGCCAGATAGCCGCCTTCTGTGCTGTACAGTTCTGTGATGTATGATTCTGTAATCTTTCCCCAAACTGCATTGCTGAAAAACACAAATAATCTGTTATAGAGCCATAGAGGTCTACAGCACAGAAAAAGGCCCTTCGGCCCATTGAGTCTGCGCCGGTCAAACAGTACCTAACTATTCTAATCCCATTTTCCAGCACTAAGCCCATAGCCTTGAATGCCATGGCATCGCAAGTGCACATCCAAATACTTCTTAAATGTTATGAGGGTTTCTGCCTCTACCACCCTTTCAGGCAGTGAGTTCCAGATTCCTACCACCCTCTGGGTGAAAAAATTCTTCCTCGCATCCCCTCTAAACCCCCTGCCCCTTACCTTAAATCTGTGCCCTCTGGTTATTGATCCCTCCACCGAGAGGAAAAGTTCCTTCCTGTCTACCCTATCTATGCCCCTCATAATTTTATACACCTCAATCATGCACCCCCTCAATCTCCTCTGCTCCAGGGAAAATAACCCTAGTGTATCCAACCTCTCCTCATAACTAAAACTCTCCAGCCCAGGCAACATCCTGGTATTCTCAATGAAGAGACAACCTTCTCCTAGATTGCACAATGATACCTCTATGACCTTCAACTCTGAGACACTTGCAGCTCATAGAACCTCTGGTTCTCAGACCTGTTTGAGTGCTTCACAGCACTGAATTGATTTATGATTTAAGCCTCAATTTTTACCCATTTCTAGTCAATAGATAGAAGATTCGCCCTATAATGTTTAAGATTGTGTTAGACCATGGAATGCATCAAATGCTTGCTGTTTGTTCAATGATTTAATAGATTTAACACAGCGTAGTACGTCCCAAATCTCCTTGTTAGATCATTTCCAAAGAAGATTCCTTATAGCGGATACTGCGATCTTAAAATGGGATCGCAATGGGAATTACAAATCCCTGTGTTGATCCCATGGCCCGTTGACTAATGTGAAAATATTTGTTTTACTTTGGAAGTGGACAAACCTATTTTAAATCTGCTGTATCATGTAATATGTCGTATATCACAGTTTAAAATGTTTTTTGTAAGAAATTGTGACAACTCTTATTTTTTCAGGGTTGGACAGAGGGGAGCTGGGCTTCCAGCAACCATAGCCAGGAGCGAGCATGAGATTTCTGAAATCATCGATGGACTTTCTGAACAAGAGGTCAGCTATTTCTTAGAAACCATTTCATTCATTAAAGCAGATAAATGCAGTTTGTAACAACACTTCTCCCATTATTAGAGACACATGCTACTAGAATAGGTTTTAAGCAGTTGAAAGGGGGAAGGCAAGAAAAAGAACAAAAGGGAAGATCTGTGTTTGGGGGGGGGGAAGAGATTATGGTCCGAAACTGTGAACTCAATGTTGAGTCTGAAGGCGTAAAGTGCCAAATTGAAAGATTTGAGGTGCTGTGCTGCAAGCTTACATTGAGCTTCATTGGAACACTGCAGGAGGCTGAGGGCAGAGAGGTCAATATGAGAGCAAAGTGGAGAATTAAAATGACAGAAGATTGTAAACATGGGCTCAAGCTAAGCATACTGTATGTTCGTATGTTCCGATCTCCTGTCATTTTAAATCTCCACCTTGCTCTCACTCTGACCGCTCTGTCTTCAGCCTCCTGCAGTGTTCCAGTGAAGTTCAACATAAGCTTGAGGAACAGCCTCTCATCTTTTGATTAAACACTTCACAGCATTCAAATCCAACATTGAGTTCAACAATTTCAGACCGTAATTTCTGTTTCCTATCACAGGTCTTCCCTTTTTGTTCTTTTTCCCCCTTTCATTTGTTTGAAATCTGTTACATTTCTAACTTTTCCCAGTTTTGATGAAAGGTTATCGACCTCAAACATTACCTTTGTTTCTCTCTCCACAGATGCTGCCAGACCTGCTGTTTTTCCAGCATTTTCAGTTTTTATTTCAGATTTCCAAATTTTCAGTATTTTGCCTTCGAACATGCTATTGTTTAATGGATGTAACTGCTGATACTCAAACAGGACAAGTGTACTCTGTGCAAATCTTGTTTTGTTCTGGATCTGTATCCAAACCCATTTATTGGTATCTACTTGGCTTAGTAAAGAAATTCCACACTGCTGTTATCTTTGGAGTTGGCCACTGAGGGTTGTGTTCTAGAACAGGAGGAATTGGTTCAGGCCTCCAGTTTCCTTGTACTGGATAACACAGCTGAGATTGGAAGCTGATTTTCTGGCGTACAGTGGAAGCAGTCTATGTGCAATCACTTTGTGGGATGATGGTTCACAGTGTCGTGGTGCCTCTGTACCTTAAATAAGATTCTTCATTTCACTTCTCTGATCCCCCGTTTGGGAATGTTCATTCTTGAGGATTGGCAGCTGCTTTTGCAGATAAGCAGTAAATGGTATCTAGCTGAACGGATTTGGGCTCCTTATTTTCTCAAACCACCCAGCCCAGCATCTTGTAGGATTAGGGTCAGCAAACCAGAAATTTTTCAATAATCTGGGCAATAACTGAAAAAACCTCAAGCTAGAAGAATCTTCAGCAATTATCCTGTAATCTTTTTGGTGAACTCTGGTGTGATCTTCACACTCAGCAGAAACGTGATGAAAGGTCATTGACCTAAAACACCTCTGTTTCTTTCTCCACAGATGCTGCCAGATCTGCTGAGTATTTCCAGCATTTTCTGTTTTTGTTTCAGCAGAAATATCTCCCCATTACCCCATAAAAACCTAATCCCACTGATGTCTGTGATTTGCTGGTATTGAGGTCCTCAGTTACAAGTCACGCAGAAACACTGCCATTACTTCCAAAACTACCACCATACCTGGAGGCAGCACAGAAGATAGGCTGTGTATAGTCTTAATCAGTCCTTTCTGGCTGTTGCTGGTACTCAGCAATTTAGATGTTATTTTCCTCAGGTTGTGTTATTCTTCTCTTCTGCCCTCTCCTCCCCACCCATTCAATGATGATAGACAATAAGCCACCAGTAGCTGCAAGCCTGAAGTAGTTCGATGCTTCTTGTGTCCTAATTATTAGGAAATAAACAAAATAAATAATTTAAGATTCAGGAGAGGATATTTAACATTTTATTCTGTGCATTAAATCCACTGGGTGGTTTATTGCAGAATAATGAGAAGCAGATGAGGCAACTTTCTGTGATCCCTCCAATGATGTACGACACAGAACAGCGACGGGTGAAGTTCTTGAACATGAATGGGGTAATGGACGATCCCATGAGGGTGTACAAGGAGCGACAGTTCATAAACGTCTGGTCTGAGCATGAGAAGGAGATCTTCAAAGAGAAGTAATTATAGTCTTGTATCAATTCTGCACTGAACATGTCAGTTTTTGCTGCATATTAAAGAGTCATTCCTACATCTGCTCCAGTCGTGTGCACAGATACCACCTGACCTAATTGCCAGTAGGTTCTAGTCCACTGCAGCTAATACTGGAATACTGGACTCTATATGTAATGAATTGTATTGCTTTCATGATGGGTTTGAGGCCAAATCAAATATTGTGCAGCATTCTCATCTGCTGTTGCTTGAAGCTTCTTAGTGTAGGAACTCTTTTTTTTCTGTTGTCAGGGGACATAACATTGTCAGTGCAGACTAATCCTGGTGCTCCCTTTTAGCAGAGCTAAGAGTTTCTAGGTAGATGGATGTTTGAGCATAAACTCAGAACCACTCAAAACTGATCCTCTTAAAAATAAAACATTTGTGACATGAGAGCTTAAAAGAGTCCACTTACTTGGAATGACATTGAAGTTGTGGTATGGGAGTGGTTTATCAGTAACCTTGGAAAATCCTCATGGTTCAATTGTAAATATATTACTAGACGCACCATCACTTATGATTTTTTTTTGTTTTGCCTTTTACACCAATCAGTTTTAATTGCTTTGCCACAGATAGATTAAATTGATTCCTGTACCTTTCCTGTTGGTGCAATATAATGACAACTGCAAGTTAATGAATAACTTGCTTTACTTTTTTGCCAGATACTGACTCAGGAGGACAACTGTTAAGTTTTCATTAAGCTTTTACCCTTCAGCTGATTGTGTTACTGATCAGAGATTTCTGGTTTCAACAGGTTTGTTCAACACCCAAAAAACTTTGGCTTGATAGCGTCTTACCTGGAGAGAAAGGTAAGAGGACTCTCCGCACACCTACTCTCTGATCAAGAATCTATGAATTTTTGCAATTTTTTCATGTCTTCTTCAAATGATTTGCTTTACGTCCATTCACACTGTTCACAGCAGGGAGTGAATGCAATGCTGCCTGGAGTAATCATTGATGTAAAATGTTTTATGTTTGTTCAGATTTGTTGAAATTTGTGAGAACATGTTCTATTTAGCCACTCAGACACAGACTCTCTCTATTCTTGCTCCCCCTCTTTTACTTCCTCTTTCTCTCTCTCGCTTTATCTCTTCCCTGTGCCATGAAATATAGTATAAATGTTTAAAAAGCTTGGGCCTCATTTTATTAAATAGTCACATTGTATGCTCGTTGAAAATAGGATTAGAGACATGGAATCCATTAAATTGAATACAAGAACGCATCCTTTGCCAGATCATTTGTGCTCATTTGTTTGTTTCACTTCTTTAGAGATGGAGAAAAAGTTGGCATAAAGTTGCAACTGACATTGTTAATTTAAAAATTACAAGCAGCATATTGCAGAATTTGCAAACAGCTTAAGCAGTCCCATCAGAGACTTGTTGCAGCAATATTTACAGACTCTGCTTTTGTGTAGTGTTCTAATTTTCATTATGATCATCGGCAGTTGGAGGCAATTGTATAATGTTACAAAGAAAATCTTTAAACCGTACTCTGCAGCGGTTCAAGAAGACAGCTCACCACCACCTTCTCAAAAGCAACGAGGGATGGGCAATAAAAGCTGGCTCAGCCAGTGAAGCCATATCCCGTGAATGAATAAAAAAAAACCCCATGGCTTATTTGATTTCTTTGGCAAGGGAGCTGATTTTTCTCCCTCTTCCGTGTGGTCTATTTGAAGTAAAAGTGAAATTGACCTTCAAAATGTTTGAACAACCTGCACTCATTTGCTTAAACTTAGTTGAATCGCCTGGCCTGCAATTCTATCTTGATCAGTAGCCTGGAGACTGTTTAACAACAGTGTTTTTGAATCAGAGGTTATTCCAGATTGTGTTTTGGAGTAAGTCCCAGTCTGTTCAAAGTTAACAATTAATAGCAGGGCTTTGTGGCTCTTTATAGCCCTGTTTACTAGTTTCATTCTTGGATAACCCATGTCCTGAATCTTCTCTTAAGTCTTGCCTCAAGTTTATCTTGTTGTTTAAGGGTGCACCGTCTTTCACGTGGATTCAGGTAATGGGAATTGACAAAGTGTTTTATAATGCCGGCTGGGCGGCATCCCTTCTGTCCAAATGGAATTTAAGGTCTCAAATTGTGCAGATTTGCAAGTAGTGCAGACATGAAACCCTTCCGCACTCCTCCCATGCACCCCCACCCTGTGGAGCATGGATTATGGTTGTACCAATTGAATCACTGGCAGTAAAGCAAATGTAATTCAGTACTTCCCATGGTAATTCCTTGTACAGTGTCTATGCCTGGTACAGATAATTAATTTTTATATATAGCACCTTGACCAGGCAGTCAAATCATAGGTACTGACTGGTAATGCCCTAATAGCCCCTTCTTCTACCCTTACTCAGCCTAACTCAGTGGACACACAAATGGCACTGACATGATGGGCACCCAGGCTGCTGACAGATTGACTACAGCACCTTGTATCTAACAAATGAGGATGCAGATAACAAACATTGCCCTGAAGAAGAGTCATTCAGACTCAACATTAACTCTGTTTCTCTACAGGTGCTGCCAGACCTACTGAGTTTTTCCAGCATTTTCTGTTTTTGTTTCAGATTTCCAACATCCGCAGTATTTTGCTTTTACAACAAACATTGGTGATGGATAAATTAATAAACTTGAATTGGCAGAGAGAGATACATTGTTGTGTGGCTTTTGCCATTATTCTGATGAAAGAATGAACATTGTATGAAAGGAAAGGAGTGATGGTGGCCTTTGGAGATCATGAGTTAATTATAAATGAAGGCTACCACTTAATCCATCTTAATTCATCCATCTAGAAATATCCTAAAGTTTCCCCTTTGCTGTATCAGTTGTTTCTCAAATGATTGTGAGGATTTCCCCTCCAGTTCTGTATCTGGGAGCATCTTCAACATTTTGATTACTCTGTATGAAGAACTTGCTCATGGTGTTAAATTTTGTTTTTAATAGTTTAAATTGAAGCCCTTTTCTCTTTATGTTGTTTTTAGTGTAATGTAATGTTCCAGACTAATTTTTTTCCATACTTCTCACCATCTTACATCCCTCTATAAGATCAACTCTTGGCTCCCTCTTTTCCAGTCTTAAAAGTCTCCAGTTTTGCCTCATAACTCAAACTTTAACTTGTGGTCAGCCTTATGATTCTTCTCTGCAATGCCTCCTTTGCCAGTATTTTTCCTTATATCTCTGTAACCAGAATCTGGATGCCTTGCTGAAATTGTGGTCTGACCAGAACACACTATATTTTGATTACAACACTCTCTGAATTTTATTTTAATGTTGTGACTGCATGGTTCAATGCTGTTGGCTTTGTTGGGTGCTGCTCATCATTGGTTGGACATGGTGAGCATTGGGCCTATCACGATTCCTCAGTCACTTTCAACTTCATTCTTATTGTTTCAGCTCCATTCATGGAAGACCTGTATCATCCACTTTTCTTTTCCACCTGCAAGTATTTTGCACTTGTTTACATTTAATCCGCCATTGTTCTTTTCACTTAGATATTGTCCAACTCATTCTCTATTCTCTACGCCGCCTTCTCTGACTCTTGCTCTGATTTATGACATTGTCTGCAAACTTTATCAATTTGCATTGAGTTTTTTGAAATGCATCATTGATATAAATTAGGAATAGAAGTCATGAAGCTTTGAGATACTGGTGGGAAGCACAGTTTCCTAGTGTTTGCATACAAGTTTCCTTGGGCCTCAGTCATGTGCACCCTGTGGTTGAAAAAGTAAACATGTGACTTCCTTTACATTCTGCATTTTAGCTGACCATGGATGCATGACAACAGTGATTCCCATTTCAATCTTTCCTCCTCCTGTGGCGCAGCATCAATGGAATCTAGTGCTTGGTACAGCAACACCCTAGAATGAGAACTGGATGGTGTGAGGAACTCTAATCGGAGCCTGTCCACCCCATGTCATTGCATTAAAGTGTTCCCATTGTACTGCCCACACATATTCTACCTCTCCCATGCAGCACTGCTCACCCTCAACTTAATCACCTTATGCCACCTCATTCCATGTATTTACTTCTGCCCAGCCCCCATCTCCCTCACCCTTTTCCCACCCTGAGCTTGGACCAGTTGCCAAGGTGTTGAGTGTCTGGAGTCGATAGTTTAATTGAAGTCCCTTGTACCATCCTTTTCCAGAAATGTTTAAAAATGAAATGAGGTATAAAGTGGAGTCTACAGTGTTCTCTATTGTGTGTTTTGATTGATTTGACCTATGGGAAGGCGGATGATGTCACCAGTGTGGAATGCAGTGGTCTTTATTTGAGAGGCTTTGATTCTTTGTTGCTCTTCGGTACATTGATAATATTTCACCAGCAAGTGGTTTTCTAAAAGAATTTTCACCATAGCATAGCTTCTCGATGTAATTTCTTTGTTTATATTTTATTGAGGCAGTATGAGGGGAGTATTGAGGAGAGGCAGTGGTATCGTCACTGGACTAGTAATCCAGAAACCCAGGTTAGTGCTTTGGGGACCTGGGTTCGAATCCCGCCATGGCAGATGGTAGAATTTGAATTCAAACAATAAAAATCTGCAACTAAAAGTCTAATGATGACCATGAAACCCATCTGGTTCACTAATGTCCTTTAGGGAAGGAATTCTGCCGCCCTTACCTGGTCTGGCCAACGTGTGACTCCAGATTGACAGCAATGTGGTTGACTCTTAAATGCTCTCTGAAATGGCCTAGCAAGCCACTCAGTTGTATCAAACTGCTAGAAAATCGGGACGGACCACCCGGCATCGACCTAGGCACCAGAAACAGCAGCAAAAAACTCAGTCCTGTTGACCCTGCAAAGTCCTTACTAACATCTGGGAGCTTGTGCCAAAATAGGGAGAGCTGTCTCACGACTAGTCAACCAACAGCCTGACGTAGCCATACTCACGGAATCATACCTTACAGACAGTGTCCCAGGTACTACCATTGCCATTTCTGGTATGTCCTGTCCCACTGGCAGGACAGACCCAGCGGAGGTGGCGGCACTGTGGTATACAGTCGGGAGACCTCAACATCAACTCTGGGCCCCATGAAGACTCATGGCATCAGGCCAAACATGGGCAAGGAAACCTGCTGATTACCGTGTACCCCCCCCCCAAGCTGATGAATCAGTGCTCCTCCATGTTAAACACCAGTTGGAGGAAGCACTAAGGGTGGCAAGGGCGCAGAATGTACTCTGGGTGGGGAACTTCAATGTCCATCCAGAAAAGTGGCTCGGTAGCACTACTACAGACCAAGCTGGCCGAGTCCTAAAGGACGTAGCTGCTAGACTGGGTCTGCGGCAGATGATGAGGGAACCAACAAGAGGAAAAAACATACTCATCTTCACCAACCTGCCTGCTGTAGATGCATCTCTCCATGACAGTATCTGTAGGAGTGACCACTGCATAGTCCTTGTGGAGATTAAGTCCTGTTTTCACATTGAGGATACCCACCATCATGTTGTGTGGCACCACCACCATGCTGAATGACATAGATTTAGGACAGATCTAGCAACTCTGGCCTGGGCAACCATGAGGCGCTGTGGGCCATGAGCAGCACCAGAATTGTACTCAACCACAATCTGTAATCTTGTATCCCAGCATATCCCCCACTCTACCATTACCATCAAGCAAGGGGATCAACTGTGGTTCAATGAAGAGTACAGGAGGCCATGCCAGGAGCAGCAACCGGCATACTTAAAGATGAGGTGAAGCTACAACACAGGGCTACTTATGTGCCAAACAGCATAAATAGCAAGGGATAGACAGACCTAAGCAACAACGGGTCAGATCTAAACTCTGCAATCCTGCCACATTCAGTTGTGAAAGGTGGTGGAAGTTAAACAACTCACTGGAGACAGCGTCTCCACAAATATCTCCACCTTCAATGATGGAGGAGCCAGCACATCAGTGCAAAAGGTAAGGATGAAGCATTTGCAACAAGCTTCAGCCAGAAGCAGGTGATCCAATTCGGCCTCCTCTGGAGGTCCCCAGCATCACAGATGTTAGTCTTCAGTCAGTTTGATTCACTCCATGTGATATCAAGAAACCGCTAAAGACACTGCAAAGCCTATGGGCCCTGACAATATTCAGACAATTATACTGAAGACTTGTGCTCCAGAACTTGCCACGCCCCTAGCCAAGCTGATCCAGTACAACTACAACACTGGCAACTACCCGGCAATGTGGAAAATAACCCAGGTATGTCCTGTACACAAAAAGCAGGACAAATCCAATCCGGTCAATTACCGCCCCATCAGTCTACTCTCAATCATCAGTGAAGTGATGAACGGGGCCATCAATAGTGCTGTCCACCATCCACAAAGCACAAGTCAGGAGTGTGATGGAATACTCTCCACTTGCCTGGATAAGTGCAGCTCCAACAACACTCAAGAAACATGAAACTATCCAGGGCACAGCAGCTTGCTTGATTGGTACCCCATCCACCACCGTCAACATCCATTCCCTCTACCACTGATGCACAGTAGCAGCAATGTGTACCATCTACAAGAAGCACTGCAGCAACTCACCAATGCTCCTTCAAGCATCTTCCAATTCTACCACCGAGAAGGACAAGGGCAGCAGAGGCATAGGAACACCACCACCTGGAAGTTCCCCTCCAAGCCACGCACCATCCTGACTTGAAACTATTTCGCTGTATCATCACTGTCACTGAATCAAAATCCTGGAACTCCCTCCCTTACAGCACTGTGGGTGTACCTACACCACATGGACTCCAGCAGTTCAAGAATCCGGTCACCAGCACCTTCTTGAGGGCAATTAGAGATGAGCAATAAATACTGGCCTAGCCAACCACTCCTGAATTCTGTGAATGAATAAATTTAAGTTCCTTTGTACTGTTTGCATCTGTTACCCATCCACACATGATGTTGCCAGCTTTGTACATAAAAATGAAAACAGAGAAAAAATGTTTTGACTAAATCTAAGTGCAGTTTCTGGCATTTTTCTGTAAATGAGGCATCAATGGAGGGAGTCAGGGACTGAAATTTACTGAAAGATCTATTGGATGATCCTCCTCCAAAGTTAAGTATACAGATTCACCGTGTAATTGTACAGAGTCACAGTTTATTCAGGATATTGGGTCGTTCACTGACAGTATATTTTGAAAATGTTTGAGTTTGTGCACCACATAATGCTTGGCCCTCATACCAGCAGAGCTGAATCAATAACCAGTGAAGAATTTGACTGTTGATGGTGACTCTTACGAAGGGGGCCAAGACCGAGATTAAAAGGAAAATCACAGAATTTTAACGGCACAAAAGGTGGCTATTCAGTCCACCGTGTCTGCACCAGTTCTCCAAATGAGCATTATGACCTAGTGCCATTGCCCTGCCTTTTCCTTGTATCTCTGCGCATTGGTTCTATTCGAATAATCATCTAATGCCCTCTTGAATGAACCTGCCTCCACCACACTTCCAGGCAGTGCATTCCAGACCCGAACCACTTGTGTGAAAAAGTTTTTTCTCACGTAACATTTGCATCTTTTGCAAATCACTTTAAATCTGTGCCCTCTCGTTCTTGACCCTTTTACGAGCAGGAACAGCTTCTCCCTATCTACTCTGTCCAGCCCCCTCATGATTTTGAACATCTCTATGAAATCAAATCCGTGAGTTGAAAAGAGAGGAGAAGGATTGATAGACCTGGTAAAGAGAAAATGGTATTCATGTTGTTTAGGAAGGATTAAATGAGCTTAGTACATTCCTGTACAGCGTGTCAACATTGTGGAGCTTACTGCAATTTAGTCACAGGTGTGTTTGTGTTTTGAGTGAAGCCTAATTATGCTCTAAAGTATGAGCCAACTGTCTGGTCAGAATTTGTCACAGCATACTTCTATCAACCTGGTTTAGATTTTAGTTTGGGCAAAGTCTTCTGTTATATACTCTCCTATAAACTTCCATTCTTCTTTGATCATGCATCACAAATATACACATAGACAATCATCAAAGTAGGAGCAATCATAGGTTAGAATGGGAAAAATCTCATTGGTGGCCGGTACAGGACCTGCCTTTGATAGGCACTCAGTTACAAACTGGTGCGTAGTCTCACTACCAGAATAACGCTTCCTGATCATGCAGCTCAAGCGCTTCATGTTTTGAGTTCGTGAGGACAAGATGCAAGCAGTACATCTAATGGGGCATTAGAGGCACTCAGTTGCAGAACTCAAAGAAGAGCCAAGTATTCTTAAACTGGTAGGTTCAAGACAAATGTACTGAACCAGTTGTTGCTAAAAGATCCTACCATTTCTCTTTTTGCTTTGATATGATAGCATTCAAGGTTTATGTCCAGGACACTGGAGCCTCAGGGACATGGGCTCCGGTAGTTACACTGTTGGGTTCTAGAAGGCACTTCCTGATAGGGTGGTGGAGGAAGGTTCAGTAATGTCTTTCAAAACAGAGTTGGATATGGAATCGCAGAATTGTTACAGCGCAGAAAGAGGCCATTCAGCCCATTGTGCCTGTACCAGCTCTCCGGATGAGCATTTTACTTCGTGCCATTCTCCTGCCTTCTCCCTGTAACCCCGCACATTTTACTTTTTCAGATAACAGTCTAATTCCCTTTAGAATGCCTCAATTGAATCTGCCACCACCACACTCACAGGCAGTGCATTCCAGACCTTAATGACTTGCTGTGTGAAAAAGTTTTCTCTTCTATTTTTGTTTCATTTGCCAATTACTTTAAATCCGTGTTTCTCTCGTTCTTGATCCTCTCATGAGTGGGAACAATTTCTTCCTTTCTTCTCTGTCTAGACCCCTCATGATTTTGAATACCTTTATTAGAACAACCTTCTCTTCTCCAAGGAAAACAGTCCTAACTTCTCCAATCTACCTACATAACTGAAGCTCCTCATCCTTGAAACCATTCTTGTGAACCTTTTTTGCACTCTCTCCAATGCCTTCACAACCTTCCTAAAGTTCAGCACCCAGAACTGAATGCAGTATTCCAGCTGAGGCCGAACAAGTGTCCTAAACAAGTTCAACATAATCTCCTTGCTCTTGTACTCTATGACCCTATTATTTTACATGGTAGATGCAGTATAACGTGAATAATTGTGAAGTTATCCACTTTGGTAGGAAAAACAGAATGGCAGAGTATTATATAAATGGTGATAGATTGGGAAATGTTGATGTACAAAGGGACCTGGGTGTCCTTGTACACCAATCATTGAAAGCAAGCATGCAAGTGCAGCAAGCAGTTAAGAAGGCAAAGAAGCCTTCATTGCGAGAAGACTTGAGTACAGGAGCAAGGATGTCTTACTGCAGCTGCACAGAGCCTTGGTGAGACCACGCCTGGAGTAGTGTGTGCAGTTGTCGTCTCCTTATCTAAGAAAGGATATACTTGCCATAGAGGGAGTGCAGCAAATCAGCCTGGTTCGGCCCAGAGAAAGAGCTAACTGGGTTCCATGGCTGAAATCGCTACTAACATGTGCTGCAATGTACAAGTTAAGGTAAATATTTATAAGGCTTCATCTTAGAGCCATAAAAGTTTACAACACAGAAGGAGGTTATTTAGCCCATTGTTTCTGTACCAGCTTTTTGATGGAGCAATTCAAAACTAATCCTACTGGCTTGTAGCTCTGTCAACGAGGATCTCTAAAAACCTGAGCAACTAGATATGGAGAAACTGTGATGACGTATCTCTCCATGATGTAGAGAATGTCTTTTGAGTGTATTGGGATTTCAAATCTGCTATAGCAGTACATAAAATAGTATAAATATTTCACCATAGGCATAGCAATCTCCTAAAGTGCCCTTGTTCTATTTTTTCAGTGTGTAGCAGATTGCGTTCTGTATTATTATTTGACCAAGAAAAATGAGAACTACAAGAATCTTGTGAGGAGGAACTACGGGCGACGCAGAGGGAGGAACACGGTAAGAAATGGTAGAATAGTAACATTAAAGGAATGGTAGCGTGAGTTGGATCAAAGACAAATTTTACAACTGAATTCATGGACTGGGTGCACACATTATACAATTTCAGTAGTATCAACGTCCCAGTCACCATGACACCCATTGTACATGAGGGAGAGTGAGATTGATCGGGTACCTCTTTAAAGAGCTGGCCACAGGCATATTGGGTTAAATGGCAGCCTCCTGTGCTGTATGATTTTATAAGTTCAAAAGTTTTCATTGTGTTTTTATTCTTTACAATTTAATTTAAATTTTAAGACGTTTTATCTTTTACGCTTATGATTTAACATTTGCAATATTATTCCCATTGTTCTTAATGAAACTTAATTAAAAAGCTTAACTATAATGCTCCTGTGTATCCGGCATGCTGTTGATTCTGGGCACTGATTTCTTCCGAATTCATAGGATTTATAACCTAATTGAGAATTATTAGAGTACAGACATATGTGGCCAGGATCTTTATGTCACTATCTCACTTATTCATTGAAGTAGAGCAAGCTTGCAGTGACTTGTATAGTGTCGGCTTACAGGCCTTTACTCCACTATGTGCCACCTTCCTGCACTCAATAATGAGTAGCAGCTGATGGGCGGGGTCAGCTGCTTTACCATAGGGACAGAAGCTGGACACAGTAAACATAGAAAATAGGAGCAGGAGTAGGCTATTTGTCCCTTCGAGCCTGCTCCGCCATTCATTATGATCATGGCTGATCATCCAACTCAATAGCCTGCTCCCGCTTTCTCCCCATATCCTTTGACCACCTTTCGCCCCAAGAGCTATATCTAACTCCTTGAAAACATACAATGTTTTGACCTCAACTACTTTCTGTGGTAGCGAATTCCACAGGCTCACCACTCTCTGGGTGAAGAAATTTCTCCTCATCTCAGTCCTAAATGGTCTACCCCGTATCCTCAGACTGTGACCCCTGGTTCTGGACTCCCCCACCATCGGGAACATCCTTCCTGCATCTAACCTGTCTAGTCCTGTTAGAGTTTTATAGGTTTCTATGAGATCCCCCCTAATTCTTCTGAACTCCAGCGAATGTAATCCTAACCGATTCAATCTCTCATCATATGTCAGTCCCGCCATCCCAGGAATCAGTCTGGTAAACCTTCGCTGCACCCCCTCTATAGCAAGAATATCCTTCGCCAGATAAGGAGACCAAAACTACACACAATATTCCAAGTGTGGTCTCACCAAGGCCCTGTACAATTGCAGCAAGACATCCCTGCTCCTGTACTCGAATCCTCTTGCTATGAAGGCCAACATACCATTTGCCTTCTTTACCGCCTGCTGCACCTGCATGCTTACCTTCAGCGACTGGTGTACGAGGACACCCAGGTCTCATTGCACATTCCCTTCTCTCAATTTATAGCCATTCAGATAATAATCTGCCTTCCTGTTTTTGCTCCCAAAGTAGATAACCTCACATTTATCCACATTATACTGCATCTGCCATGCATTTGTCCACTCACTTAGCTTGTCCAAATCACACTGAAGCATCTCTGCATCCTTCTCACAGCTCATCCTCCCACCCAGCTTTGTGTCATCTGCAAATTTGGAGAGAAATTACATTTAGTTCCCTCATCTAAATCATTAATATATATATTGTGAATAACTGGGGTCCCAGCACCGATCTCTGCAGTACCCCACTAGTCACTGCCTGCCATTCGGAAAAAGAACCGTTGATTCCTACTCTTTGTTTCCTGTCTGCCAACCAGTTTTCTATCCATCTCAATACACTACCCCCAATCCCATGTGCTTTAATTTTACACGCCCCACACCCTGAGGTAAGTTTCAGAGGCTCCAGTGGTGGGGTTCGGGCTGGTTTCAGAGGGGCAGTGGTGGAGTTGGGGCTGGTTTCAGAGAGGCAGTGATGGGGTTGAGGCTGGTTTCAGAGAGGCAGTGGTGGGGTTGAGGCTGGTTTTAGAGGGGCGGTGGTGTGGTTTGGGCTGGTTTCAGAGGGGCAGTAGTGGGGTTGAGGCTGGTTTCAGAGGGACAGTGGTGGGGTTGTGGCTGGTTTCAGATGGGCAGTGGTGGGGTTGAGGCTGGTTTCAGATGGGCAGTGGTGGAGTTGGGGCTGGTTTCAGAGGGGACAGTGGTGGAGTTGGGGCTGGTTTCAGAGGTGCAGTGGTGGAGTTGGGGCTGGTTTCAGAGAGGCAGTGATGGGGTTGAAGCTGGTTTCAGAGGGGCAGTGGTGGGGTTGAGGCTGGTTTCAGAGGGACAGTGGTGGGGTTGAGGCTGGTTTCAGAGAGGCAGTGGTGGGGTTGAGGCTGGTTTCAGAGAGGCAGTGGTGAGGTTGGGGCTGGTTTCAGAGGCGGCAGTGGTCAATTTGGGGCTGGTTTCAGAGGGGCAGTGGTGGGGTTGAGGCTGGTTTCAGAGGGCCCATGGTGAGGTTGGGGCTGGTTTCAGAGGGGCAATGGTGAGGTTGGGACTGGTTTCAGAGCGGGTCGATTTGGGGCTGGCTTCAGAGGGGCAGTGGTGGGGTTGGAGCTGGTTTCAGATGGGCAATGGTGGGGTTGGGGCTGGTTTCAGAGGGACAGTGGTGGGGTTGTGGCTGGTTTCAGAGGGGCAGTGGTGGGGTTGGGGCTGGTTTCAGAGGGGCAATGGTGGGGGTTGGAGCTGGTTTCAGAGGGGTGGTGGTGGGGTTGGGGCTGGTTTCAGAGGGGCAGTGGTGGGGTTGGGGCTGGTTTCAGAGGGACAGTGGTGGGGTTGTGGCTGGTTTCAGATGGGCAATGGTGGGGTTGGGGCTGGTTTCAGAGGGACAGTGGTGGGGTTGTGGCTGGTTTCAGAGGGGCAGTGGTGGGGTTGGGGCTGGTTTCAGAGGGGCAGTGGTGGTGTTGAGGCTGGTTTCAGAGGGGCAGTGGTGGGGTTGGGGCTGGTTTCAGAGGGGCAGTGGTGGGGTTGAGGCTGGTTTCAGAGGGACAGTGGTGGGGTTGGGGCTGGTTTCAGAGGGACCGTGGTGGGGTTGGGGCTGGTTTCAGAGGGGCAGTGGTGGGGTTGGGGCTGGTTTCAGAGGGACAGTGGCGGGGTTGGGGCTGGTTTCAGAGGGGCAGTGGTGGGGTTGAGGCTGGTTTCAGAGGGGCAGTGGTGTGGTTGAGGCTGGTTTCAGAGGGGCAGTAGTGGGATTGAGGCTGGTTTCAGAGGGGGCGGTGGTGGGGTTGGGGCTGATTTCATAGGGGGCAATGGTGGGGTTGGGGCTGATTGCCCTTTTTTGTTGTAAATGGTGCATGTAGGAGCCGGCCAGTGAAGGGGAAGAAAATAGCATTGGAAATTGTTTTTCACACTTCAACAAGGTGCTTTAATTCATTATTCTCAACTAACATACATTTCCTTGAGAAATTAAAAATTCCACTCGCAAAGTGACACATGTGAGGCTAACTGAAGAATTTGAGAATATTAGATTAAAAAAGAGGTTTGTAATGTTGCTAAAAGAGTAGTTAACCTGAGGGTTTTGAAAAAAACAGGAAAGGATGACCAAGAAATTGACAGAGGGAGAAAGTAGGATTTAAGAGTAAGCTAGCAAGAAATGTCATAAAAAAACATGTCAGAGCTTTTGCATACATATAAAAAGGAAGAGTTGGATGAAAATAAACATGGATTCCTTAGAGGCAGAGATAGGAGAAATTGTAAAGAGGAATAAGGAAATGACAGAAGTGATAAATATCCTGTGTTTGTCTTTACAGTAGAAGACAGAGAGAGCATTCTGGAAATTGTAGGGAACCAGAGGGTAAGGAACATTAGAAAAAAATTAAATCAGTAAAGAAAAAGTACTGGAGAAATTAATGGGACCAAGTGGACAAAACCCTTGCACCTGATGGCCTCAATCCTAGGGTTTTAAAAGAGGTGGCTGCAGAGATAGTGGATGATTTGGATTTGATCTCCCACAATTCCCTAGATTCAAGAAGAGCCCCTGTAGGTTGAAAGCTAATGTAATTCCACTGTCAAGAAAGGAGGGAGAGAGAAATTGGTCAGTTAGGAGGGAAAATGCTAGTATCTGCTATTAAGGGCGTAATAACGAGCAGTTGGACAATCACTGTAATTACACAGAGTCAGCACAGTTTATGAAAGAGAAACTATCATTGACAAATCTATTAAGATAGTGGAATTCACCAAGGCTCCTTTGTCGGCACCTTTCAAACCCACAACCACTACCATCTAGAAGGACAAGGGCAGAGGATAAATGGGAACATCCCACCTGGGAGTTCCCCACCAAGCCACTCACCATCATGACTTGGAAATATATCACTGTTCCTTCACTGTCGCTGAGTCAAAATCCTGGGAATCCCCTCCCTAACAGCGCTGTGGGAGTACCTACAGCACATGGACTGCAGCGATTCAAGAAGGCAGTTCACCACCACCTTCTCAAGGGCAACTAGGGATGGGTAATAAATGCGGGCCCAACCAACAAAGCCCACATCCCGTGAATGAATTTTTAAAAAGTGTTTTTTGAGAATGTATCTGCCAGGATAGGTAAGGGGGAATCAGTATATGTAGTATATTTGGATTTTTAGAAGGCATTCAACAAAGTGCCAAAGAGGTTGCTGCACAATGTTATGGTTTATGGGATTGGGGATAATGTATTACTATGGATTGAGAATTGGTTAACAGACAGAAAATGGAAATTAGGAATAAATAAGTCATTTTCAGGATGGCAGAGGGTAACTATTGGGATATTGCAAAGATCAGCGCTTGGCCGTCAACTATTTACAACCTCAATGACTTGGATGAGGGGACTGAGTGCGACATATCCAACTTCACTGATGATAAAAAGCTAGATAGGAAAGTAATCTGTGAGAAGGATGTAAAGAGGCTGCAAAAGGATAAAAGCTGGTTAAATGAGTGGGTGAGCAGGTGGCTGATGGAGAATAATGTGGGGAAATGTGTAATTATCCACTTTGGTGGGAAGAATGGAAAAACAGAATATTTTTGAAAAGGTGAAAGGCTAGTAAATGTTCGTACTTCAGAGGCGTTTGGGTGTCCTTCTACACGAATCATAAAAGCTCACGTTAGGAAAGCAAATGATATGTTGGCTTTTACTGCAAGGATGTTTTACAATCACTGCATGGGGCTTTGATGAGACTATATATGTCTCACTCACTCCCTTCAACAGTTTTGGTCTCCATATCCAAGGTAGGATGCATTTGCCTTGGCAGGGTAGGGAGGTGCTTTGAACGTTCACCAGATTGATCCCTGAGATGCCAGGGTCGTTCTATGGGAAGAGATTAGGTAGAATAAGCTTTAATTCTATGGAGTTTAGATCTCACTATAAAGCCTTCGAGGGCTGTACATGGTAGATGGTGAGAGGCTGTTTCTCCTGAAGAGAGAGGGAATTCCCCCATAGGTATTATAATGTCAGGACCAAGGGTTGACCATTTAAGATTGAGATGAGTAATTCTTTTTCCAGAAGGCTGCGAATCTTTGAAATTCTGTAACCCAGAAAGCTGTGGATACTCAGCCGATAAGCATATGCAAGACTGAGATCGATAGATTTTTGGGCTTGAACGGAATCCAGAGTTATGGAGTGAAGTTGATGATTCTTCATTGAATCACTGAGCAAGGTTTATGGCCCTTATAACCTACTGCTGTTCCTATTTCTTATGTTGTTATGTAATATTTGGTACTTTAATTCCTTGTGTTGTACTTTATTATACAAAATATTGTTACCCTGTGGTGAGTGACAGTAACGTGAGACTGTTGCACACTGAAGAGGAAAAAAACCCTCTTGGATCAAGAATCCAAAGCGATCTGGTCCTGTTACTGTCCTTTTCGGATTGGTAAGCTTTCCATGCCGACTGTCAACTTGGCCCCAATTGTTACAGTGAGGGTGACAAATGCAGCCCAGCTGGAGATTGCATTAATGTTTGTAATGGGTGTGTTTGGGGAGTAATCTAGTCAATGAGAATGCAGTCGTCAATCCAGTGGCTGGTAGCTAGCAATGCCTTTTTTTTCTTATTATTCGTTCATGGGATATGGGCGTTACTGGTTAGGCCAGCATTTATTTCCCATCCCTAGGTGCACTTGTTCAGAGGGCATTTAGGAGTCAGCCACATTGCTGTGGGTCTGGAGTCACATGTAGACAGACCAGGTAAGGATAGCAAATTTCCCTCCCTAAAGGACATTACTCAACCAGATGGGTTTTTACAATAATCGACAATGGTTTCATCATCATCAGACATAATTCCAGATTTTATCGAATTCAAATTTCACCATCTGCCGTGGTGGGATTCAAACTCAGGTCCCCAGAACATTACCTTGGGTCTCTGGAATACTAGTCCAGTGACAATACCAATACTTCCCCCAATTTTGGTTTGGTGTTCCTTGGGTCCCTGCTATCCGATATGCTTGTAGCATTTTATTGTAAATCCATCCACCCGAAAGGATCAAGATTCTGATTTGAAAGCAGGGTGGTTAAACCCCTATAGAACCTGACATAGGAATATTTGCTAGAGATAATCCCCTGTGTCACTTTAGATGCAGTCAGATAGTCTGAAGATGTACTTTTGTCAAAACTTCTCATTTTCTTGATTGGTTTTGATGTCTGTAAACTGTGAATCAAAATATTGAGGTATTGACTACCTGAGGCCCATGGGTATTTCTACCTGAAATCCAATTGAAGCTTAAATGGTCCAATGAAAAGAGGTCTCCCCATACCAGCCAATCAGCCCCTTGACTATTACTTGTAAGAAATCTTAATTATGACTCATTCAACTGGGTGATCAATCATTTTTTTGATGCTCTGAGTTCTGAAGTAGTTGGATTTTACAAAAGGAAATCAAGCTATTTAACCTAATCAACCTGTGTCAGCATTTACTGTACCCGCCTTGTGTGCAAATAGTTCTAATCACATTTACTCCCCTGTTCCCACTATTATTGTTCACCCTTTGCTTTATCCATCTGTCTAATCTAACCTTGAACATTGACGTAGTTTCTAGCTTGATCACTAAAGCTGGAGGTGAATTTCACAGCCTCACACTCTTTGTGGAGTTTTTTTATCAATAGGCTGAGAGCTGCTGACCTGATTTGTGTTGGAAGATGATGAAGGGGCATGTGTATGAAAATATTTAGCCGTACAGATTAGGCAGTGAAAAAGAAAAAGCTCCCATAAAGCCTGACTGATCTGGGCTGAGGAAGATGCCTGGATCCTATCTTCAGCCAGGGCACTGCATAGTTAAGGATGGGAGCTCCTGCTTCGGTTCACTTTCCAGTGATTCCTACTGAGAGGTGTGTGTGGGGAGGTTGTGAGGATTGGAATCTGGCCAAACTATGATGCATTTTGCGGGCCAATACCTGGTGTCACGAACACGTAGAATGACCAAGTGGTGCAATTGAACACCTATGGAACTTTCAGGTCGAACTCCTGCTGTCAACAGGGAGGGAAAATAAAAAGGAAGGTGGGAGGATCTACTGAAGTGATGGTTGATTAATTGTGTCAGGAAAGACTCCCTTCTCTAGATCCACGACATGGGGTTCTAAATTGTTTCCAAGTATCAGAGAGGATCTGATTTAATGCAATTACAATAGTTTTCAGATAGTCTTTGTGTAGGTTATTTTAATTTTTGAGGTGTACCATTTCAGGAATTAAACCAGCCCTGCTGGTGTTATTAAAATAACTGGCAGCAACTTGCTGACATCATTAGGCCAGTTCCTAAATGGTTAACACTGCATTGCTTGAGGGTTTCAGCTGCAAACTGCTGTGAAATTGTATTCAGATGAGCTTAAAAAGGTTCTGTTTGGCCCATTTGGCAGCTACTTCTGAGAGAGAATCCAGGGCTGTATTACAACAGAGTCAGAATCCGATTGATGTCAGTGCAGATAATGTGAATGGACAGGGCGCTGAAGTGGGGGTGGAGCTGTCTGGCAGTTTTTCTGTAAGGATCAAGGTTTGGATTGTTCTCGGCCTGTGCTTAGTTCCCCCTCAGTTTTGTAACTGCAGTGGTATAGCCCAATGATCCACTCAATCTACTTGATGTGCTGCTGTAAGGACCAATGATGCAGGACTCTGTGGGATTACCTTGTCTGACCCTGCAGATTAGTGTGTGCTTGTGAGATAGAGACGTTCCTCAGGCTAGCTTGTGCAGCAGGATGACACAGTTTCCTGGAATATGTGCAGTGACAGGTCAAACAGCTGGTCTAAGGAGCTCAGTGACGCTGCTGCCTTTCTGCAGGCTGAAACTGTCTGTATTTTGGAGAGGGTAGGCACCAGCCTGACACCCATTTGTGAGTTGGGTGGACAGTACAGAGCTTTCTAGTAGCAAATGAAGATTCAGGTACGTTGCTGGCTGGGGTTTCCTCAGGCTGCTGGCAGCCCACGTTCCCCCTTCGCTGAAGGGTTGTTTGCTTCAAGTGAATTACTGCATTAGTTCAAGCTTAAGCTGTTTTAACTAGAATGGATATTGTCTTAGCAAGAAAATATGAATCGATTTGGAGAGGGGAAGTGAGCAGAGTAAAAGAGCTTCTCAAAACACAGGAAATCAAGCTGTACACTTTTGAGTTTATGGTGGACTTTAATATCCCAGAGTGCTGTGTTCGACCCTCTTGATGCCTTGAACTGAAGCCTGTTGCCTTCATGTGCCAGCTCTGGTATTTGATGTTGGCTGTTGGGCTTCAGCAATTGGTCAACAACTGACAGCAAAATGGAAACATATCATGGGAAAGGGGAAAGTTTGCACAGTTGCAAGTTTGATGCAGTTGGAGAGAAGCAGTCTGGTCAGGCTACTGCAGTTAGGAAGCAGTCATTTGTCACAAAAAACATCAAACTTTGTGCTTATCCATGCATTCCTGCTAACCTTTTCAGAACAGTATGTCTTCTACCACTTTCAAATGCTGCTTTTATTCACCTTTTAAAACTACAGAAAGAAACTAATCGCTGTTTCATATCCAGCACATTCGGATTAGGTAGAATTTTTTAACATGTTGGAATATTTGAACTTTTCTAATCCTCAGAGTTGTTAGTCATGGCAGAGGGTATTAATTATTTATTCTGGACATTGGGTTATGATCCAATCTCACATTTTCTTCATATTCAGGACTAAGGCTGAGTTTAGTTCTGAAAGGAACATTCCAGATAATGCTGCAGAGAGATTTGAGGCTGCTTTAGGTGTAAAATATAATTAGAACCTGTTGTAGGGCATGTAGACGAGTCTGTCTTTGACCCTTAGCAATGGTAAACTCATTCAAATTGCCAGGGTACTTACAGTTCCTTCCCTCCTTTATCAGATGGCCCAGCCCTTCACAACCCCTTGTAACAATCTGTAAAATGTTATATGTAATACACTGAAAATTGTACGTTTGTTAAGTTTTAATAAGATAAAAATGGATGTTCTGAGGAAAGCACCCTGCTTAGAGTTGAGCTGTTTAAAATATTTGGTGATTGCTGCAGAGTTGTAATGGAACATCAATTTCCCTCTACTGAAAACAAAGTTAAACAGAAGGCAATGAGTACTGGGAGTATGGTATCATGAATAGTCGGTACTCATGGAATAAGCCTATGTTTTGCAAATTGCTCCATGTCTTACACCAGGAGGGAATAATTCTGCGAATTGATCATTATCTTACATACACATTTCTCATCAGCTGCTGTCCAGTGACAGCTGCAGGCTGCACGTCCTTCACAAAGGACCACCCTTTTCAATTTCTCCAATTGGTATAATACTTCTTAGCACCACATGAGGCGCCTATTCTTCTGACTGGTCATTGGCACACTGCACTGAATTTAAAAGACCTGTGCACAGGCGAGGTAGAGCCAGGGGCTTGGATCTCACCAAAACCCACTCCTGATTGGCACTTGCCAAACCTACAGCAAATGTCCTATTGAAGTCAGCCTCAAAAAAATCTCCAGAGACTGCAAATGAAGGTTATGGTATTTTTAGTATTTTGAGAAATTTATTGTCATTGAAGTTTAACAGTGACCGGTAGAAAATGGAACATGTTACCACAAGATAGCATTGGAACCTCTGTTTGAGGGAAAGGGGTAGTTAAAACCTCAGACAACCCTTCCCCCATACTCTTAATTAAGATCTTGCATGTTTTCAGTGCATTTTGAGTTTGTGTATCGGTATTTTAAGGAACTAAAAAAAAACCCAACAATCCCACTCCAAGGCAAACATGAGTGTAGCTGTATTGCCCTTCATTTCCCAGGAGAGTGTTGTGTGCAGAGGGTTTAACACGTGGGCCACTTGAAGCTCAATCCCTATCTACATAGAACACATCTGCAGCTGCTTGCTAAATGTTTTGGGGGCTGTTTGTATAATTGCACACACCTCAGATATCCAACTTAATACCCATTGTTATGTGTGCTACCCGGTTGTAAACTCCAGTTGCATTTTGAAAGTTGCTGTTTGAAGTATTTAAGAATATAGGACTGAGCAGCAGGAGTAGGCCGTTCTGACCTTTGAGTCAGCTCTGCCATTTGATAAGATTATGGCTGATCTGGTTGTGATTTGAACTCCACCTTTCTGTCTACCCCCCCACAATAACCCTTGGCTCCATTGTCAATCACAAATATATTTAACTCAGCCTTGAATAAATTCAGTGACCCACCCTCCATTGCTTTCTGGGGAAGAGAATTCCACAGACTAATGACCCTTTGAGAGAAAAAAGTTCTCCTCATCTCAGCCTTAAAAGGAAACCTCTTATTCTTAAATTATGTCCCCTAGTTCTAATCTCCCCCATAAACGGAAACATCTTCCCGGTATCTACCCTATCAAGTCCACTCAGTATCATATGTTCCAATAAAATCACCTCTCATTCTTCTAAACTCCAATGGGTATGGGCCCAACCTGATCAACCTTTGCTCGTAAGATAACCTCCTGTTAGAAAAGTTATTGCTCATGGAATAAATGGGACAAAAGCAACATGGATACAAAATTGGCTGAGTAATAGAAAACAGAGAGTAATGGTCAATGGATATTTTTCAGGCTGGACGAAGGTTTGTAGTGGAGTTCCCCAGGGATGAGTATTGGGACCCTTGCTTTTCCTGACATATATGATCTAGAGCTTGGTGTGCAGGGGACAATTTCACAGTTTGCGGATGATACGAAGCTTGGAAGTGTTATAAATTGCGAGGAGGACAGTGTAGAATTTCAAAAGGACATAGACAAGTTGGTGGAGTGGGCAGATAGGTGGCAGGTGAAATTGATGTGGAGAAGTGTGAGGTGATGCATTTTGGTAGGAAGAACAGTGTCAGACAATATAAAATAAGGGGTGAAATTCTGAAGGGGGTGCAGGAGCAGAAAGACCTGAGTGTTTATGTGCATAGATCATTGAAGGTGGCAGGATAGCTGGAGAGAGCAGTTAATAAAGCATAATAGTATCCTGGACTTTATTAATAGAGCAAGGAGGTTATGCTGAATTTATATAAGACACTTGTTAGACCTCAGCTGGAGTATTGTGTACAGTTCTGGGTGCCACATTATAGGAAGGCTGTGAACACATTGGAGAGAGCACAGTAGGGGTTTACAAGAATGGTTCCAGGGATGAGAAACTTCAGTTGTGAAGATAAATTAGAGAGGTTGGGACTATTCTCCTTGGAGAGACAAAGGCAAAGAGGAGATCTGATAGAGATGTTCAAAATCATGAGGTGGCTGGACAGAGTAGATAGGGAGAAGCTGTTCCTGCTCGTAAAAGGATCAAGATCGAGAGGGCACAGATTTGAAGTGATTTGCAAAAGAAGCAAATGTGACGTGGTTCAGGTCTAGAATGCACTGCCTGGATGT
The DNA here is from genome assembly GCF_964194155.1 of Cetorhinus maximus. Classification (NCBI taxonomy): domain Eukaryota; kingdom Metazoa; phylum Chordata; class Chondrichthyes; order Lamniformes; family Cetorhinidae; genus Cetorhinus; species Cetorhinus maximus. The sequence continues at coordinate 27,219,518 of NC_135887.1, read as the reverse complement.
GTGGTGGAGGCAGGTTCAATCAAGGCTTTCAAGAGGACATTGTTTCTATTCAAATAGATCTAATGTGCAGGGGTACAGGGAAAAGGCAGGGCAATTGCACTAGGTCATAATGCTCATTTGGAGAGCCAGTGCAGCCAATCAACACCGAGCACGGGGAAGCTTAAAAGAGGCAGAGTTTTACTAGTCTAGAGAGTATATTGTAGCCTTGGTACAGGCCTGCACCTAATCCAGCAGCTTTATAAATAAAGTTCGTTGTTCAACTAAAGAAGCCTCTCAGTAGTATATTTCTACACTTATCTTTTTCCTTTTGTAGACTACCTCCTCTTGAGAACTTACTTCCCTACCTATCTTGATGTCATCGGCAAATTTAGCTACCATACATTCAGTCTCTCCATCCAAAACATTGATGTAGATTGTAAATAGTTGAGACCCTAGCACTGATCCCCATGGCACTCCATTAGTTACAGCTTGCCAACCCGAAAAAGACTCATTTATCCCTGCTCTCTTCTTCCTGTTAGCTAACCAATCCTTCATCCATGCTAATATGTTACTCCGTACAGCATGTGCTCTTATCTTCTGTAGTAACCTTTGATGTGGCACCTTAACAAATGCCTTTTGAAATCCAAGCACACCACGCCTACAGTTTCGCCTTTATCCACCTTGCTTGTTACTTACTCAAAAAACTCTTGGTTAAACATGATTTCCCTTTCACAAATCATGTTGACTCTGGCTGATCCATTATGATTTTCTAAGTATCCTGCTATAACTTTCTTAAATATAGATTCTAGCAATTGACCTATGACAGATGTTAGGCTAACTGGCCTGTAGCTTCCTACTTTCTGTCTCCTTTCCTCCTTGAATAAAGGTGTTACATTAGCTATTTTCCAACATGCTCGGACCCTTTCAGAATCTAAGGAATTATGGAAGATTCTAACCATTGCCTCTGCTGTCTCTTCAGCCACTTATTTTAAGACCATAGGATACAGGCCATCAGGTCCTAGGGACTTGTCAGTTTTTAGGTGTAATAGTTTTCCCAGCACCTTTTCCCTAGTGATGGTGATTGTTTTCAGTTCCTCCCTCCCATTTACCTTTTGATTTTCAAGTATCTTTGGGAAATTTTCTAAGTCCTCTGCTATGAAGACAGACGCAAAATACATGTTCAATGCCTCCATCATTATTTTGTTTTCCATTATCAATTCCTCAAACTCTTTCTCTAGAGGACACTAACTAAAGCACTAGTTTTAGTTACTCTTTTCCTTTTTAGATACTTGTAGAAACTCTTACTATCTGTTTTCATATTACTAGCTAACTTTTCTCTCGTACTCAACTTTCTCCCTGTTTTTTAAGTCATTCTTTGCTGGTTCTTAAAATCTGACCAATCTTCTGACCTATTATTAATCTTTGCAGATTTGTTCAGTATTTCTTTCAGTTTGATACTATCCTTAACTTCCTTGTTCGGTAATGGATAATGCATCCTTCTCAAAGAGTCCTTTTTTCTCACTGGGATAAATCTTTGCTGAGAGTTATTAAATACCTGCTTAAAGTCTGCCACTGCATCTCTACTGTCCTACCTTTCAAGTTAGCTTCCCAATTCAATTTAGCCACTGTGCGTTCATATATTTTTAATTACCTTTATTTAGGTTTAAGACACTAGTCTTGGACCCACACTTCTCCCTTTCAAGCTGAATGTGAAATTCTATCATGTTATGATTGCTGTCACCTCAAGGCTCCTTTACCATGAGGTTATTGATTAAGCCTGTCTCATTGCGCATTACCAGGTCTAGAATAGCCTGCTCCCTGGTTGGCTGTAGAACATACTGCTCTAAGAAATTGTCCTGAATGTAGTCTATGAACGTACCTTCCAGGCTATCTTCCGCCAACCTGATTTGCCTGATCCACATGTAGATTAAAGTCACCCATGATTATTGGGGTACCTTTCTTACACACTCTATTTATTTTTCCTGTATACTCTGTCCTACATAAGACCATAAGACATAAGAGCAGAAATTAGGCCATTCGGCCCATTGAGTCTGCTCCGCCATTCAATCATGGCTGATCAGTTTCTCAACCCCATTCTCCCGCCTTCTCCCCGTGACCTTTGATCCCCATACCAATCAAGAACCTATCTATCTCGGTCTTAAATACACTCAATGACCTGGCCTCCACAGGCTTCTGTGGCAATGAATTCCATAGATTCACCACTCTCTGGCTAAAGAAGTTACTCCTCATCTCTGTTCTAAAAGGTCTTCCCTTTACTCTGAGGCTGTGCCCTCGGATCCCTGTCTCTCCTACTAATGGAAACATCTTCCCCACGTCCACTCTATCCAGGCCTTTCAGTATTCTGTAAGTTTCAATCAGATCCCCCCTCATCCTTCTAAACTCCATTGAGTACAGACCCAGAGTCCTCAAACGTTCCTCATATGTTAAGCCTTTCATTCCTGGGATCATTCTCGTGAACCTCCTCTGGACCCTCTCCAGGGCCAGAACATCCTTCCTGAGATACGGGGCCCAAAATTGCTCAATTGCTCAAATATTCTAAATGTGGTCTGACCGGAGCCTTATAAAGCCTCAGCAGCACATCCCTGCTTTTATATTCTAGTCCTGTCAAAATAAATGCCAACATTGCATTTGCCTTCCTAACTACCGACTCAACCTGCAAGTTAACCTTAAGAGAATCCTGGACTAGGACTCCCAAGTCCCTTTGCACTCCAGATTTCTGAATTCTCTCCCCATTTAGAAAATAGTCTATGCCTCTATTCTTCCTACCAAAGTGCATGACCTCACACTTCCCCACATTGTATTCCATCTGCCACTTCTTTGCCCATTCTCCTAACCTGTCCAAATCCTTCTGCAGCCTCCCCGCCTCCTCAATACTACCTGTCCCTCCATCTATCTTTGTATCATCTGCAAACTTAGCCAGGATGCCCTCAGTTCCTTCATCTAGATCATTAATGTATAAAGTGAAAAGTTGTGGACCCCTGCGAACTCCACTAGTCACTGGCCGCCATCCTGAGAAGGACCCCCTTATCCCCACTCTCTGCCTCCTGTCAGACAGCCAATCTTCTATCCATGCTTGTACCTTGCCTCTAACACCATGGGCTCTTATCTTACTGAGCAGCCTCCTGTGCGGCACCTTGTCAAAGAGCTTCTGGAAGTCCAAGTAGATAACATCCATTGGCTCTCCTTTGTCTAACCTACTCGTTACCTCTTCAAAGAATTCTAACAGATTTGTCAGGCATGACCTCCCCTTGATGAAACCATGCTGACTTTGCCCTATTTTACCATGCACTTCCAAGTATTCTGAAATCTCAGCCTTAATAATGGACTCTAAACTCTTACCAGCGACCGAGGTCAGGCAAATCGGCCTGTAATTTCCCTTCTTTTGCCTCACTCCCTTCTTAAACAGGGGGGTTACATTAGTGATTTTCCAGTCCTCTGGGACCCTCCCTGACTCCAGTGATTCCTGAAAGATCACCACAACGCCTCCACTATCTCTTCAGCTATCTCCTTCAGAACTCTGGGGTGTAATCCATCTGGTCCAGGTGATTTATCCACCTTCAGACCTTTCAGTTTTCCTAGTACCTTTTTCTTGGTAATGGCCACCATACTCACCTCTGCCCCCCGACTCTCTTGAATTTTGGGGATGTTACTCCTGTGTTCCACCGTGAAGACTGACGCAAAGTACCTATTCAGTTTCTCCGCCATTTCTTTGTTCCCCACTACTACTTCTCCAGCGTCATTTTCCAGCGGCCCAATGTCCACTTTTGCCTCTCTCTTACCCTTTATATATCTAAAAAAACTCTTGCAATCTTCTTTTATATTACTGGCTAGTTTACCCTCATATTTAATCTTCTCCCTTCTTATTTCTTTTTTAGTTGTCCTCTGTTGGTCTTTGTAAGCTTCCCAATCCCCTGGTTTCCCACTGCTCTTCGCCGCATTGTATGCTTTCTCTTTAGCTTTTATGCTGTCCTTGACTTCCCTTGTCAGCCATGGTTGCCTCGTCCTCCCTTTAGTATGCTTCTTCTTCCTAGCGATGAATTTTTGCTGTGTCTCCCAAATTACTCCCAGAAACTCCTGCCATTGCTGTTCCACTGTCTTTCCTGCTAGGCTCATCTCCCAGTCAATTCTGCCTTTATTCAACTGTAATACCGTTACATCTGATTCCAGCTTTTTCCTCTCAAATTGCAGGGTAAATTCTATCATATGATGGTCACTTCCTCCTAAGGGTTCCTTCACCTTAAGCTCCCGTATCAAATCTGCCTCATTACACATCACTAAATCTAGAATAGCCTGTTCCATAGTGGGCTCCACCACCAGCTGCTCCAAAAAGCCATCTCGTAGACATTCCACAAATTCTGTTAGGGGTCCTAACAACTACTCCCACAAGTGACCTCCAACTTTTCCCTTTTCTTATTTTTACCCAAACTGACTCTACATCTTGCTGTTTCTAGCTAAGGTCGTCTCTCACTACTGTACAAATGTCATCTTTAATTAACAGAGCTACCCCACCACCTTTTCCTAACTTCCTGTCTTTTCAAAATGCCAAATGCTCTTCAATGTTCAGGTCCCAACCTTGGTCATCTTGCAGCCATGTCTCTGTGATCTGTCAGGTCACATATATTTATTTCTATTGATGCTAACAATTCATCCATTTTATTATAAATGCTGTGCACATTCAGATACAGAGCCTTTAATTCTTCCTTTTTACCGTTTTTGCAACGTCTCACCTTATCTGCTGGTGCAATCATAAGTGTGTATGCTCTGTCCCTTCTGGTCACACTTTGGTTATCATTACCAAAATCACTTCCCTACTGTATTATCTTTTTTCTTTCCCTTTGATTTACCATGTCTCCTCTCATATGATCCCTTCACCCCACTTTAGTTTTAAAGTCCCCTCTACCACACTATTTAGATGACTTACCAGAACACTGGTCGCAGCATAGTTCAGGTGAAGACCATCTCAATGGCACAGCTACTACTTTCCCCAGTATGGGTGCCAGTGCCCCATGAATCGAAACTCATTTCCCCCACACCAATCTTTGAATCACTCACTCAACTCTAATTTTGTTTATCCTATGCCAATTTGCTCATGGCTCGGGTACTAATCCAGAGATAATTACCTCTGAGGCTCTGCTTTCTAATTTAGCTCCTAGCTGCTCGTACTGCCAAGCAGAACCTCTTTCCCAGTCCTATGTATGTCGTTGGTACCCATGTGGAGCATGACAACCGGCCCTTCCCCGTCCCACTGCAGGCTCCTCCTCAGCCCAAGCAGATGTGCCAAACCCTGGCACTGGGCAGACAACACAGCCCTCTGGACTCTCACTTTTGGCTGCAGAGAACTGTGTCTATCCCCCTGACTATACTATCTCCTACGACTGAAGAAAGGGACTTTTTTTTGTCAAAGCATTTTGTCTTACTTGCATCAGGACAATTTGCAAGAAAATACCAATATCACAGTATTATGACCACAGCAGATGTTAATTGCTGAACAAATCAAATCACAGAGGGAAACTTGACTTACTTACCTTGATTTTTGTATTTTGAAAATGAGAAGAAAATGCACTGTTCTCAACAGCAAGAAGCTCAGTGACACAGTTGGGATTTTAAAAATTAAAAGTAAAAGCTTTATTAAGAAGAAAAGAATACTTAATTACACTATACTGCATTTACTCAGTTGAAATTAATCTTACAAAACATTCCCCCCAAAAACTAAAATAAAAGTAAAATACTGCGGATGCTGGAAATCTGAGATAAAGAAAAAGAATGCTACATACCTAGCATCACACTGGCACTGAAACTCATCCCACATTACTCACTTGTGTGATGGGCAGAACGTCTTCTTGGCTTGATGGCAGCATCCTGTTAGTGGCAAATACGACTTGTGTTGCTACTGCAGCGTGAAACAGCTAGCTTCGCCTGTTGCTCAAATTTTTGAGATATCTTCCAGGATAATCTGAAGTAGACTGACACTTTTTGGGGCCGAAAGTGATGGCCTTGGGCCTGGTTGTGAGTTTGTATTGTATACAGTGTGAAGTGAAGTGATCTGATCAGGATAGCCATTATTCCACAGGATGTCTTTGAATACACCCTATTTCAGCTTGTGTGCTCAGCACATGGTTCAGGCCCTATTTACGAGGTTGCCGATAAGGCCAATCTTATAGTGTGTGTAACTGTTAGAGTCCCAACGCGTGTATTGACCAGTAAAGGTAGGCTTGTGTGAGACCATGGTAGAGAATCCCCTGGCAGTTTTCTCAACTAGTACGTTAAGGGAGGGGGTTCATTTGACTGCTCCGTTTCAAAGGTGAATTTGAGTGCAGGATGGAGCCCATTAAGACAAGCAAGGAAATTATACATGGAGCTGTGGATTTAAATATATCAAATGTATCATCCACATATCAGAAATATGTATTGGGTAGGAGGTTGGGTGTCATTCCATCAAAGGCATATTTCTCATAGAACCAACAAAGAGATTTGAGAGTGCCGGGGCTAGAAGGGACCCCATGGCAACACCATCTATTTGGACATCCATGGTGTCATTAAAGCTGAACTCAACTGTGCAGGTTGCTGCATTCATAAGCTCAGTGAATACTGATTCACATAATGTTGCTGGGCCTGGACTGCTATGATATACTGCTGCAGCACAAGTATCCATGGCTTCCTTAAGTGGAATATTGGTGAGTAGACTAGCAATATCAAGTGAGCACAGGGACACAGCATTGCTGTCGATATGCAAGTCCTAAATAGTCTTCTCAAATGTGAAGGAATCCTTCACCATGTATGTGGAAAACTTGGTCAAAACTGGTTGTAACAATTCACCCAACCATTGGAAGCTATGTATACTAAAATACAGGCTCCTGTTTTTCACAGACAGATAACATGTATACACTTGGCGCCTGTTTCAACGAAACAAAATAAATGACCACCATTTGCTGACTCATTGCCCAGGGCAATGTCTTGACCAATCAAAGCCAAGCTGCCTGGTTTAAATTCCAAACAATGCTTGACAGTTAACTGTCAGTTACCATCAACAGGTGCATTCTCCATGGCAACGCCTCTACCAATCAGAGTCCACTTGCCAGTCAATCAGACTCTCTTTTCACATAGTATAAATGTGCTGTTTCTCGTGACATTAGTATTTTCCTGCAAATTACCCTGATGAATGCAAGAGCAAAAGCTTCGACAGAAAAATCTCTTTTTTTCAGCAATACTCAAGTTCCGTACTATCAAACGACTATTTTATCTCCTACTACCACTACATTCCTATTTATCCTCCCCCCACTTGAATGACTTCCTGTACCACAATGCCATAGTCAGTTTGCTCATCCACCTCGCAGCTCGCACTCTCATCCATACAAGCTACAAGAACTTTGACCCTGTTGACCAATTGCAAGGGCTGAGGCTCCTCCACCTCTACCTTCTCAATCCCCATACCTGCCTCAGTCGCAGTTGCACCTTCCTGTTCCTGACCACTAACCAAATTAGATGACTCTAGCCTAGGAGATGTGATAGCATTTTGGAATAAAGTGTCTCAGTAACTTTCCCCCTCACTGATGCGACACAGTGTCCATAGCTCGACCTCCAGCTCGTTGATTATGAGCCAAAGCTCTTCGAGATGCAGACACTTACTGTAGTTGTGGTTGCCCTGGATCACACTGGTGTCCATCAGGCCCCACGTACTGCAGCCACAATTCATCATCTGCCCTACCATCCGTATTGTGTGTTAATTAATTTTGCTTAATTAATTTATTAGTGGTGGTAGGGTTTATTAATGATAAGTTATACTACTGCTAGAAAACCTTACTAATATAATGAAACCTTAGAATTACTAATGAATTACCTGAGTTTCGAAATTTGGACGAGATAAATACGCACCAATCAATCACTTACCTGTTTCCCTGTGACATCACACTTCGATTTTCTCAGAATGTGGCCGATCCATTCTGGAGCCACAGACTGGCTTAATTTCTTCTAAAAAGTGTCCCATTTTCCCCGCGCGCTGTTTTACAACGTGTCCCACTCTCCACTCGTGCTGTTTTACACGGTGTCCCATTCTCCTCTCGCACTGGTTTAAATTAAATTGGTCTGTTTTCTTGGAGCAGGCCTTTCCATAAGACCAGAAGAGTAAAAGTAGGCCATTCGGCCCATTGAGTCTGCTCCGCCATTCAATGAGATCATGGCTGACCTGATAATCCTTAACTCCACTTTCCTGCCCTTTCCCCATAACCCTTGATTTCCTTACTGATTAAAAGTCTGTCTATCTCAGCCTTGAATCTACTTAACGACCCAACCTCTACAGCCCTCTGCAGTAAAGAATTCCACAGACTGACTACCCTCTGAGAGAAGAAATTCCTCCTCATCTCTGTTTTAAGTGGGTGACACCTTACTCCTGAGATTATGCCCCCTGGACCTAGACTCTCCCACAAGGGGAAACAACCCTGTCAAGCCCCCTGAGAATCTTTTATGTTTCAATAAGGTCGCCTCTCATTCTTCTAAACTCCAATGAGTATAGGCCCAACCTACTCAACCTATCCTCATAAGAAAATCCCTCCATCCCCGGGATCAACCTAGTGAGCCTTCTCTGGACTGCCTCCAATGCCATTATATCTTTCCTTAGATAAGGGGACCAAAACTGTTCACAGTATTCTAGGTGTGGTCTAACTAGTGCCTTGTATTGTTTTAGCAAGACTTCCCTATTTTTATACTCCATTCCCTTTGAAATAAAGGCCAACATTCCATTTGCCTTCCCTATTACTTGCTGAACTTGTATGCTAGCTTTTTGTGATTCGTGCACGAGGACCCCCAAATCCCTCTGTGCTGCAGCTTTCTTCAGTCTTTCTCCGTTTAAGTAATATTCAGCTCCTCTATTCTTCCTGCCAAAGTGCATAACCTCACATTTTCCCACATTATATTCCACCTACCAGGTTTTTGCCCACTCACTTAACCTGTCTATATCCCTCTGTAGACTCTTTGTGTCATCCTCATGACTTGCCTCCCCACCTATAGTACATTCATTACCCTTCATCCAAGTCATTAATATATTGTAAATAAATGTGGCCCCAGCACTGACCCCTGTGGCACTCCACTAGCTACAGGTTGCCATCCTGAAAATGACCCCCTTATCCCAACTCTCTGTCTTCTATCAGTTAGCCAGTCCTCTATCCGTGCTAATATACTACCCCCAACACTATAGGCTCTTATCTTATTAAGTAGCCTTATGTGTGGTACCTTATCGAACACCTTTTGGAAATCCATATATATTACACCTACTGGTTCCCCTTTATCTATCCTGCTTGTTACTGCCTCAAAGAATCGTAATAAATTTGTCATGTATGATTTCCCCTTCATGAAGCCATGCTGACTCTGCTTGATTAGATTATGTATTTCTAAATGTTCTGCTATTACATCCTTTATAATAGACTCTAACATTTTCCCAATGACAGATGTTAAGCTAACTTGCCTTTCGTTACCTGTATTTTGTCCCCTCCCTTTTTGAATAAGGGTGTTACATTAGCAAATTTCCAATCTTCTGGGACTTTTCCAGATCTAACAGTTCTTGGAAGATTACTACCAGTGCACCCACTGTCTCTGCAGCTATTTCCTTTAATATCTGAGGATGCAACCCATCAGGTCCAGGTGACTTATTGGCCTTTAGGCCCATTAGTTTCCCTCGTACTGTTTTCTCTAGTGGTAGTTATTGTATTTATTTCCTCCCCCTGCTTTTGCCCCAGGATTATTTAGTATTATTGGAATGCTATTAGTGTCTTCTACTGTGAAGACTGATAAAGTATTTATTCAACTCCTCTGCCATTTCCTGGTTCCTCATTATTATTTTCCCAGCCTCATTCTCTAAGGGGCCTATGTTCACTTTGGCCTCTCTCTTACTTTTTATATATTTAAAGAAGCTCTTACTGTCTGTTTTTATATTACTTGCTAGTTTACCCTCAAAGTTTATTTTCTCCTTCTATTATTTTTTTGGTCATCTTCTGTTGGTTTTTAAAACTTTTCCAATCCTCTGGCTTACTACTAATCTTTGCCACATTGTATGTTTTTTCTTTCAATTTGATACTATCCTTAACTTCCTTGGTTAACTGTGGTTGGTTTATCCCTTTCCTAGAATCCTTCTTCCTCACTGGGATGTATCTTTGTTGTGAGTCATGAACTATTTTCTTAAACGTCTGCCATTGTTCATCAATTGTCTTTTCTGCTAAACTCCTTTCTCAGTCCTCTCTAGCCAACTCTGCCCTTATTCCTTTGTAATTACCCTTATTTAAGTTTCCAAACTAAGTTTCTCACTCTCAAACTGAATGCTAAATTCCACCATGTTATGGTTACTGTTTCCTAGGGGATCTTTTACTCTGAGATAGTTTATTAAACCTGCCTCATTACACATTACCAGACCCAAAATAGCCTGATCTCTGGTTGGATCATCAACATATTATTCTAGAAAGCAGTCCCGCATACACTCTATGAATTCTTGCTCATGCCAATTTGATTTTCTCAATCTACATGGAGATTAAATTCACCCATGATTAATATCTAACAAATTAATAACTAACAAATCTACTCCACCACCCTTTCCTTCCTGCCTGTCCTTTCGAAAAGTCACATACCGCTGAATATTTAATTCCCAGCGTTGATCTCCTTGTAACCATGTCTCCGTAATGGCTATAAGATCAAACCCATTAACCTCTATTTGTGCCGTTAATTAATTAATTTTGTTTTGAATACTATGTGCATTTATGTTACTCTGTCCCTTCCTGTCACATTCTGGGTATCATTACCCAAGTAGCTACCTTGCAATGCCACCATATCATTTTGCTTTGTAAGCCTACTTATCCCCTCTCCAGAACCCTCCCCCCCTCCATTTAGTTTAAAGCCCTCTCTACAGCCCTAGTTATTCGATTTGCCAGGACCCTGGTCCCAGCGCAGTTCAGGTGAAGCCCATCCCAGCGGAACAGCCCCCTTCTATCCAGTACTGATGCCAGTGCCCCATGAACTGAAACCATTTCTCCCACATCAATCTTTGAGCCATGTATTTAACTCCTTAACTTCATTTACCCTATGCCAGTTTGCCCATGGTTCAGGTATTAATCCTGAGACTATAACCTTGGAGGTTCTGCTTTTTAATTTAGCTCCTGAGTGTTCAAATTCTTTCAGCAGAACCTCCTTTCTAGGTTCCTATCAACGTCATTAGTACTAACGTGGATGACAGCAACTGGATCCCTCCCCTCCTACTCCGAGCTCCTCTCCAGCCCTGAGGAGATGTCCTTAACCCTGGCACCGGGCAGGCAACACAGCCTTCGGGACTCATGTTCACGGCTGCAGAGAACAGTATCTATCCCCCTAATTATACTGCCCCCTACCACTACTATGTTCCTATATCCTCCCCTCATTTGAATGGCTCCCTGTACCACGGTGCTGTGGTCAGTTCGCTCATCCTCCCTGCAATCCCCGCTCTCGTCCACACAGCTTCAAGAACCTCATAACTGTTGGACAGTTGCAGGGGCTGAGTCTCCTCGAACGCTATCCCTGGGTCCCCATACCTGGCTCACCTGCGGTCAAACCCTCCTGTTCCTGATCACAGACCAAATTAGAATTATCTAAAGGGGTGTGACCACCTCCTGGAGCAAAGTGTCCAGGTGGCTTTCCCTTCCCTGATGTGGAGCAATGTCTGCAGCTCAGACTTCAGCTCCTTAACTTGGATCTGAAGTTCCTCGAGCTGTAAACATTCACTACAGATGTGTTCGCTTTGGGTCACCTTGGTGTCTAGCAGCTCCCACATGCTGCAGCAGCAACACATCGCCCGTCATGCCATTGTTATCTTATTTTATTTCGTTAATTAATTAATTACCCGAGTATCCCTGCTCTTTACAGCACAGTTTCCAGCAGATTGAAGGCATCTGGCAGGGGAGGACAAACTTTATATTTGGTAGTTCTAACCCCACCCTGTTCCCAACAAGCATGTGGTGAAAACATGCACAGACTCCGATAATGAAGGGTTATGTGTGAAACATTGACTTATTGTATCACTTTTAGCCTATGGACACTGTTATTTGCACCTACCCTGCTCTCTACGAATGCTCGGATACATGCACCTTTGAATTTAATAGGAACCGTCATATATAGAAAGCCCGGGCCTGTATGGCCCTGGGAAGGTCAGGGTGTAGCAACACCCTCCTGACAATGGGATTAGCTGCTCTGGATTGGTGCAGAGTGGAGTATATTCTAAAACCGCCACCTTGAACTACTGCAACCTATCTGGTGTAGATCCAGCTACAGTCCTGCTAGGGAAGGACTTCCAAGCTTTTAACCCATATAGTGAAGGAACAACGATATAGTATCAAGTCAGAATGGTGGGCAGCTTGAAGAGGAACATACAGGCGGTCGAGTTCCCATGTGTCTGCTGCATTTGTCCTTCTATGTAGCAGAGCTTGTAGGTATGGAAGATGCTGCCGCTGAAGCCTTGCTGTGTTGCTGCAGTGCATCTTGTATACAGAGTTATTTACAGCACCGAAGGAGCACATTGAGTCCATGCTGGCCCTGAGAAATCCAGTTATCTCACTCAATCCCTATGGCTGTGCAGGTTTATTGCCTTCAAGTGCTCATCCAATTTCATTTTCAATTTTCATCCACCACCCTCGTGGGCAGCAAATTTTTTATTCATTAACGGGATGTGGGCTTCACTGGCTGGGCCAGACCAGGAATGACTAGTTCCAGGTCGTTACCACATACTTCATTAAAAAGTCATCTCCACATTCCCCCTGCATCTCTTGCCCAAAAACCTTAAATCTGTGTCCCCTAGTGCTTGTACTATCAACCAGTGCAAACAACCTTTCCTTCTCTACCTTATCCAAACCTCTCATAATCTTGTACACTTCTATCGAATCTCCTTTCACACTCCTTTGCTCCAAGGAGAACAACTCCAGTTTTCCAATTTAACCTTGTAACTAAAATCTTCCATCCTTGGAACCACTTTAGTAAATCTCCTCTGCAATCACTCAAGGACTCTCACATCCCCAGGTCCCTCTGTCCCTGCACACACTTCAGAATTGTGGCATTAAATATGTATCATCTTTCCCCATCCATTCCGCCAAAATGCATCACCTCACACTTATCTATATTAAATTCCATCTGCCACTTGCCTGTCCATTCTGCTAGCCTATCTATGTCCTGTTGCAAGCTTTGTATCATCCTCACTCTTTGCCACTCCTCCAAATTTCGTATCATTGGCAAATTTTGAAATTTTACTCTTTATTCCAAGATGCAAGTCATTTATATATAGCAAAAAATACCAGTGGTCCAAGCACTGGCCCTTGGGGAACAGTGATGTCCACCACCCTCCAGTCTGAAAAACAATGATCTACCACACCTCGCTGCTTTCTGTCCTTAAGCTAATTTTTTATCCAGTTGGACGTTGGCCCTTCTATTGCAAAAGCTTCAATTCTGTTAACCAGCCTTTTATGTGGCAACTTGACGAACACTTTCTTAAAATTCATATAAACAACGTCCACCTTATTCTCTTTAACCTTCTATGTTATCTCATCAAAAAGCTCAATTAGATTAGTCAAGAATGAGCTTCCCTTTACAAATCTCTTCTAGTCCCTCCTTAATTAACTTAAATCTCTCCAAGTGACTGTTGATTTTTTTCCCCTGATTATTGTTTATAAAGCCGTACCCAGATTTAAGGTGATTGGTAGAAGGATTAGAGGGAATATGAGGAAAAACTTTTTCACCCAGAGGGTGGTGGGTGTCTGGAATTCACTACCTAAGTTGGTGGTTGAGGCTGAAATGCTCAACTCATTTAAAATCAACTCACCTGGATCTGCATCTGAAGCGCTATAACCTACAAGGCTACGGACCAGGTGCTGAAAAGTGGGATTAAAATGAGTGGCTAATTTTTTTCTCTTTTTGGCTGGCGCAGACATAATGGGCTGAATGGCCACTTTCTGCACCATAACTTTTCTATGGTTCTATTGATGTTAAACTAACTAGCCTGTAGTTGCTAGGACTGCCCTTACATCCTTTCTTGATTAAGGGTGTCTCATTTGTCCCTGTCCAATCCTCTGACACCTCCCCTGGATCTCGGAAGATTGGAAGATTATGACAAGGCCTTCTGCTATCTCCACCCCCACTTCCTTCATCAACCTGTGATGCGAGCCATCCTCTTACCCACCCTAAGTATAACCAGCCTTCCCAGTACCTTCTCCCTCTCAGTTTTCACCCTATCCATTGCTTCTACCAAAGTTTTGTCAGATTCCTCGCCCTTAGTAAACACTGATACGAAGTACTCATTAAGCATACTAGCCTTATCCTGGACTTCTAATTATATATCACCTTCTTCGTCCCTCATAGGGCCTACTCGACCTCTTCTTATCCACTTACTCAGGCTTGTCTGTCCGTTTCGCTCGGGGGCCACATTTCTATTTCCTTCTCACTTGTACTATCAACCAGCAAATTTCAGAAAGACAAGATGAAAGCAAAAAACTGCTGAGACTGGAAATCTGAAATAAAAACAAAAAATGCTGAAAAAAACTCAGCAGGTTGGCAGCTCTGAAGAAAAGTCATACGGACTCGAAATGTTAACTCTGTTTCTCTCTCCACAGATGCTGCCAAACTTGCTGAGTTTTTCCAACATTTTTGTTTTTATTTCAGAAAGATAAGGTTTGGCACAACATTAAACATGAAGTTTAAAATAAAGTTGAGGTACGAAGAAAACAAACAACTTGCTGAGCAAAAATAAAGCAACGTGAAAGCAATAAATTGATAATTAAGAAAGAGTAATTAATGAAGATCACCATTAGAATGTGAGAATGACAGAATCTGTTTGCCTGGCTCACTCCCAATCTCTTGATGTTCACTCACTCACCCTCACCCACCGTGTGAGTGGGTGTATTAGTTTGAGGGTGAGCGGGAATCCTGAGACTGAGTAAGCCAGATAAACATACACTTCCCACACTCACTCGCTCGTGCTCTCACTCATTCTCTCTCCCACACACTCTCACTCTCATCACACACACTCTCTCGCACACACACACACTCTCATTTACTCTCTGTTCCACACTCAATCTCTCTCACCCCCACACTCACTCACTCTCTCCCCCACACTCACCCACTCTCTCACACTCACTCACTCTCCCTTCCACACACTCTCCCACACTTCAGTCTCTCTCCCCCACACTCACTCACTCACTCTCCCACTGGCTCTCCCGCACTCACTGCCTCTCCCACGCTCATTCACTCGCCTGCCTCCATACCATCACATCCAGCCTCTTCCGGATCCGGCAGCGAGTCTCTCCCCCCCCCTCCCTGCCTGGTCTGGCCTGGCAGCGAGTCTCTCCCCCCCCTCCCTGCCTGGTCTGGCCTGGCAGCGAGTCTCTCCCTTTCCCTCCCTGCCTGGTCTGGCCTGGCAGTGAGTCTCTCCCTCTCCCACTTAACCCGGCCTGGCCTGACCCTGCAGCCAGTCTCTCCCTCCCCAGCGCGGCCCAGTAAAGTATCTCTCCCTCCCCGGCTTGGCAGCAATCTCTCCCTCCCCCACCCGACATGGCAGCAAGTCTCTCCCTCCCTGGCCCAGCAGTGAGTCTCTCCCTCCCCCGCATGACACGGCAGCGAGCCTCTCCCTCCCCTGTCCAGCCGCGAGTCTTCCCTCCCCAGCCCGGCCACGAGTCTCTCCCTCCCCGGCCCAGCCCAGAGTGAGCCTCTCCCTCCCCTCCCCAGCCCGGTCCAGTGCAAGCATCTCCCTCTCCCACCCCTCATGGCATCGCACGGTACAGAAGCCTCTCTCTTTCCCCCCAACCCTCTCCGTACCTTTCTCTCCAGAGTCTACTCACTGCTGCCAGTGTTGCTGCTCTTGCAATCTCAGACTCCTTCTGTCTCTCATTTGCTGCTGATAGGCTCAAGAGTGAGCTTTCAGTCCTCTGGACAAATGTTTGTTACATCTTTCAAAGCTTTTCAATTTCAAAAATTTCAAGGATTGTTTAAATGTTATGAAGTAGAAATATTTAAATGTGCTGAAACTGTCATCGAAGAACAAGCATTGAAAAGTGATATTTTTAGATTTCAAATCCCACTTGTCCTCCTTGAAGGAATCATGTGGGTCTGACTGTAACCTAGCATGTGGTTTTTTGCCCATCCCTCTTTGTTACATAATTCCCTGGGGTGTTACAATCAATGCTGCTGCACAATGGCATATATTGGCAACAGGTGGCCACATGGCGGCTGCTGTCTATGCCACAGATTCCAGATTTCAGCCAAATAACCTGTGAACACAAGAAGTAGGAGCATGAATAGACAATACTGCCCGCCGAACCTGTTCCGCCATTCGTGTGATCATGGCTGAATTTAGGCTTCAACTCCGCTTTCCTGCCTGCGCCTCATATCCCTTGATTCCTTGAGAGACCAAAGATCTGTCTTTCCCAGCCTTAAATGTATTCAATGATGGAGCATCTTCAACAAGTAACCTTCATGCCACATAATTGCCAGGCAATGATGATCTCCAACAAGAGAGAATCTAACCACCTTCCCTGATTTTTCAGTGCCATTATCATTGTTGAATTCCCCCACTGTCAACATCCTGGGGGGTTACCATTGACCAGAAACTGAACTGGACAAGCCATATCAATCCTGTGGCTACAAGAACAGGTCAGGTCCTGGGAATTCTGCGGCGAGTAGCTCAATTCCTGACTCATCAAAGCCTGTCCACCATCTACAAGGCACAAGTTTGAAAGGGAGAAGAGTGGGCCTAAGAGTAATATTTTAAACTTAAATGTGGGCATGAAAGCTGAGCTAGCTGAAGTCAACTGGGATACGGGCTAGGGGATAGATCAATAGAGAAGTAGTGGCAGACATTTAAGGGGATATTTCAGAATACTCATACTAAGTATATTACTTCTATAAAGAAATATTCTAAAGGGAGGACCCACCATCTGTGGTTAATTGAAGGGGCTAGGGAAAGCATTAAACTTAGAAAGCATTTAACTGCGCAAAGATGAGTGGCAGGTCAGATGATTGGTCAGAATATAAAGAACGGCAGAGAATGACTAAAAGGTTAATCAGCAGAAAGAAATTAGAGTATGAGAGGAAGCTAGCTAGAAATGTAAAAACGTATAGCAAGAGTTTCTACAGGTATTTAAAAAGGAAAAGGGTAAGTAAAGTGAGTGTTGGTCCTCTAGAGAGTGACAGTGGGGAGTTAATAGTAGATAATAAGGAAATGGAAGATGAAATGAACAATATTTTGCTTCTGTGTTCACTATAGTGGATACAAAAAACATTTCAGTAATAGCTGTAAATCGGGAGATGGAAGAGAGAGGGGAACTTGGTGAAATTACAATCACTAGGGAAGCAGTACTGAGCAAACTGATGGAGCTGTGGCTGACAAGTCTCCAGGTCCTGATGGACTTCATCTTAGGGTCTTAAAAGCAGTGGTTAATGAGGTAGTAGATGCGTTGGTGTTAATTTTCCAAAATTCCCTATATTCTGGAAAGGTTCCATTAGACTGGAAAGTAGCAAATATAACCCTTCTATTCAAGAAGGAAGAGAGGCAGAAAACAGGAAACTATAGCTTGACGTATGTCTTGGGGAAGGTGTCGGAGTCGATTATTAAAAAGGTTATAGTTGGGCACCTAAAAAAGCTCAAGGTAATCGGGAAGAGTCAGCATGGTTTTATGGAAGGGAAGTCATACTTAACCAATTTATTAGAGTTCTTTGAAGGAGTAACATGTGCAGGGGATAGATGGGAGCCTGTAGACGTAGTGTATTTGGATTTCCAGAAGATAATTGATAAGGTGCCACATCAAATGTTATTGCGGAAAATAAAAGCTCATGGTGTAGGGGGTAACATATTAGCCTGGGTACAAGATTGGCTGGCTGGCAGAAAACAGAGTATGCATAAATGGGTCTTTGATTGGCAATATACGACGAGTGGGGTCACACAGGGGTCTGCTGGGGCCTCAACTTTTTACAATTTACATCAATGACTTAGATGAGGGGAACAAAGGCATGGTAGCTAAATTTGCAGATGATGGGTAGGAAAGTATGTTGTGAAGAAGGCATGAGGAATTTTCAGACAGATATTGATAAGTTGAGTGAATAAGCTAAAACCTGGCAGATGGAGTATAATGTGGGAAAATGTGAAGTTGTTCACTTTGGCAGGTAGAATAAAAAAGCAGAGTATTACTTAAATAGAAAATGACTGCAGAATTCCGAGGTGCAGAGGGATCTAAGTGTTCTCATGCATGAGTCACAAAATGTTAGTATGCAGGTACATCACGTAGTCAAGAAGGCTAATGGAATGCTGTCCTTTATTCAGGGAGGAATTGAACATGGAAATAAGGATGTTTTGCTTCAGTTTTTCAGGGGCATTGTTAAGACTACATCTCAAATACTGTGTGCAGTTTTGGCCTCCTTATTTAAGGAAGGATATAAATGTGTTGGAGGCAGTTCAGAGGAGGTTTACTGGATTGATACCTGGAATGAGCGGGTTGTCACAGGAGGATAGGTTCGATAGACTGGGCTTGTTTCCACTGGATTTAGAAGAGTGAGGGGTGACTTGATTAAAGTGTATAAGATCCGAATGGCCTTGACAAGGCGGACATGGAAAGGATGTTTCCTCTCGTGGAAGAGTGCAGAACTAAGGGATGCTGTTTTAAAATTAGGGGTTGTCCTATTAGGATAGAGATGAGGAGAATTTTTTTCTGAGGGTTGTGCGACTTTGAACTTTGCCTCAGAATGTGGTGGAGGCGGGGTCATTGAATATTTTTAAGGCAGAGGTAGATAGATTCTTGTTAGGCAAGGGAATCAAAGTTATCATGGGTAGGTGGGAATGGGGAGCTCGAAACACAGACAGGTCAGCCATGATCTTGAATGGCGGAGCAGGCACAAGGGCTGTTTGGCCTACTTCTAATTCGTATGTTTGTATGTGAGGAGTGTGGTGGGATACTCTCCATTTGCCTGGATGAGTCAGCTCTTAACATTCAAGAAGCTCGACACCATCCAGAACTAAGCAGTCTGCAGGAGGTGTAACACCTGCCCCTTTACCTCCTCCCTCCTCACTGTCCAAGGCCCCAAACACACCTTCTAGGTGAAGCAGCAATTTACCTCTACTTTCAACTTAGCCTGTTGTATTCATTGCTCACAATGCGAACTGGGTGACCACTTTGCAGAACACCTCCATTCAGCCCGTACACATGACCCTGACTTTGCGGTCCCTTGCCATTTCAATTCACCACCTTGCTTTCATACTTGCATTTCTGTCGTTAGCCTTCTTCAGTGTTCTAGTGAAGCCCATCGCAAGCTTGAGGAACAGCACCTCATCTACTTTGCAGCCTTCTGGACTCAGCATTGAGTTCAACAACTTCAGACCATGAACTCTGTCCTGCATTTTGTATAATTATCCCCCTAGTGCCAGTTTGTATCTTGTTCTCATGTTTTGCATTCAGACAGTGCTGAGCCTTATTCTGTTAATAACACTTGCGGGGAAAAGGGTGACATAGTGTTAATGTCGCTGGACTAATAATCCAGAGACCCAGGCTAATGCCATGGGGATAAAGGCAAAATACCGCGGATGCTGGAAATCTGAAACAAAAACAAAATGTGCTGGAAAAACTCTGCAGGTCTGACAGAATCTGTGGAGAGAAGACAAGAGTTAACGTTTCAAGTCTGTATGACTTCTTCAGAACTAAAGAGGAGTGAAAATATGGTGAAATTATATACTGTTTAAGGGTGACAGGTGAAGCTGGATAGAAGGCCAGTGATAGGTGGAGGCAAAGGAGACATTGCAAAAGATGTCGTAAACAAAAGGTCAAAGGAGTGTTGATGGTGGTGATACTGGTTAAAGGAAGTGCTAATGGTGACATTAAGAGTAGAAAGCAGAATAAGCAAGTGACAGATGGCCCTAGTGGGGGAGGGGGCGGTGTGGGAAAAGAGATCAAAATAGACTAAAAGGTGGGGATAAAGCAATGAATAAAAATAGAAATAAATTTATAATAGTTGGGAAGAAAACATATACATAAAAATTTAAAAATAAATATTTGAAAAAAGGGGGTCAAAAAGGGGTGAGGATGGAGGAGAGAGTTCATAGCCTGAAGTTGTTGAACTCAATGTTAAGTCCGGAAGGCTGTAAAGTGCCTAATCAGAAGATGAGATGCTATTCCTCCAGTTTGGGTTGAGTTTCACTGGAACATTGCAGCAGGCCAAGGACAAATGAGCATGAGAGCAGGGTGGAGAGTCAAAATGACAAGCGACAGGAAGGTCTGGGTCAAGCTTGCGGACAGACCGAAGGTGTTCTGCAAAGCGGTCACCCAGTCTGCGTTTGGTCTCTCCATTGTAGAGGAGACCACATTGGGAGCAGTAAATGCAGTGGACCAAATTGAGGGAAATGCAAGTGAAGTGCTGCTTCACTTGAAAGGAGTGTTTGGGCACTTGGACGTTGAGGAGAGGGGAAGTAAAGGGGCAGGTGTTGCACCTTCTGTGATTGCATGGGAAGGTGCCATGGAACGGGGTTGAGGTGTTGGGGGGTGATGGAGGAGTGGACCAGGGTGTCCCGGAGGGAACAGACACTACGGAATGCTGACAGGGGGGGTGAGGGGAAGATGTGTTTGGTGGTGGCATCATGCTGGAGTTGGCGGAAATAACGGAGGATGATCCTTTGAATGCGGAGGCTGCTGGAGTGAAAAGTGAGGACAAGGGGGACCCTATCATGGTTCTGGGAGGGAGAGGAAGGTGTGAGAGCAAAGGCGCGGGAGATGGGTTGGACACAGTTGAGGGCCCTGACAACCACCGTAGGTGGGAAACCTTGGTTAAAGAAGAAGGAAAACATGTCAGAAGCACTGTTTTGGAAAGTGGCATCATCAGAAAAGATGCGACGGAGGCGAAGGAACTGAGAGAATGGGATGCAATCCTTACAGGAAGCAGGGTGGGAGGAGTTGTAGTCGAGGTAGCTGTGGGAGTCGGTGGGCTTGTAATGAATATTGGTCGGCAGTCTATCACCAGAAATTGAGACACAGATTAAGGAAGGGAAGGGAAGTGTCAGAGATGGACCATGTGAAAGTGATGGAGGGGTGGAAATTGAAAGCAAAGTTAATAAATTTTTCCAGGTCTAGACAAGAGCATTTGTTGTTTTATGCCATGGGGCCATAGTTTCAAATCCCACCACAGCAGCTGGTGGAATTTGAATTCAGTTAATAAACCTGGAATATAATAAATCAGTAATGGTGACCATGAATCTATTGTCGAATGTTGTGAAAACCCTGATTCACTAATGTCCTTTAGCGAAGGAAATCTGCTGTCCTTACCTGGCCAGGCCTACATGTGACTCCAGACCCGCAACAATGTGGTTGACTCTTAACTACCTTCTGAAATGACCTAGCAAGGTCAGTTCGAGGGCAATTATGGATGGGCAACAAATGCTGGCCTTACCTGTGACGCCCACATCCCATGAAAGAATAAAGAAAAGAAACACCTACTTTAGACCAATGATTTATTCCTTTACTACCACCATTGCCACGGTCTTTGCCTTTTGTTACATGATACCTTTGTAATTTAATCTCCCTCGCCCGCTAACCTATCCCTGACCTCCCCTTTTTGCTCCACCTGACTTTCCCCCTTTTTCAACAGCGTGAAATCCATCACATTTCTGCCTCTCTTCAGTTCCAAAGTAGAGTCATATTGGACTCAAAATGTTAACTCTGTTTCTCTCTTCACACATGCTGCCAGAACTGCTGACTTTTTCCAGCACTTTTTGTTTTTATTTCTTCAGCATCCACAGTATTTTGCTTTCATTAAAGCAGCCTGCATGGCACCACCCACCACCTTAAACATTCACTTCCTGTATCACCGATGCACAGTAACAGCAGTGTGTACCATCTACAAGAGGCACTGCAGCAATTCACCAAGGCGCTTCAGCAGCCCCTTCCAAACCCACAACTTCTACCACCTAGAAGGACAGGGGCAGCAGATGCATGGGAACAGCACCACCTGGAAGTTCCCTTCCAAATCACTCACCATCCTGACTTGGAAACATATCGCCGTTTCTTCACTGTCACTGGGTCAAAATCCTGGAACTCAGTCCCTAAGAGCACTGTGGATGTACCTACACCACATGGACTGCAGCAGTTCAAGAAGGAGGTTCACCACCACTTTCTCAAGGGCAATTAGGGATGGGCAGTGAATGCTGGTCTAGCCAGTGATGCCAGCATCCAGTGAAAGAATAAATTTTTTAAATCCCTGGGCTTGAGATTTCCAAAGATTCACAGTCCTCTGAATGAAGATATTTTTCCTCATCTCAGTTCTAAATTGTCAACCCTTTACCCTAAGACTACGCACTCCTAGACTCTCAAGCCAAGGAAATAGCACCTCAACAATTGCCCTGTGAAGCACACTATGTATCACATGTTTGAACTCTCATACTTCTAAGCTACAGAGAATATAGGTCCAATCTACTCACTCGCTCCTCATAGGATACCCCTCTCATCACAGAATCACAGTGCAGAAGAGGCCCTTCGGCCCATCGAGTCTGCACCGACATGTGAGAAACACCTGACCCACCTACCTAATCCCACTTACCAACACTTGGCCCATAGCCTTGAATGTTATGACGTGTCAAGTGCTCATCTAGGTACTTTTTAAAGGATGTGAGGCAACCCGCCTCCACCATCCTCCCAGGCAGCGCATTCCAGACCGTCACCACCCTCTGGGTAAAAAAGTTTTTCCTCACATCCCCCCTAAACATCCTGCCCCTACCTTGAACTTATGCCCCCTTGTGATTGACCCTTCAACTAAGGGGAACAGCTGCTTCCTATCCACCCTGTCCATGCCCCTCATAATCATGTACACCTCGATCAGGTCGCCCCTCAGTCTTCTCTGCTCCAACGAAAACAACCCAAGTCTATCCAACCTCTCTTCATAACTTAAATGTTTCATCCCAGGCAACATCCTGATGAATCTCCTCTGCGCCCCCTCCAGCGCAATCACATCCTTCCTATAATGTGGCGACCAGAACTGCACACAGTACTTCAGCTGTGGCATCACCAAGGTTCTATACAACTCCAACATGACCTCCCTACTTTTGTAATCTATGCCTTGATTGATAAAGGCAAGTGTCCCATGTGCCTTTTTCACCACCCCACTAACATGCCCCTCCGCCTTCAGAGATCTAAGGAATTAATGTATTGAACCTTTGCCGCACCCCCTCCAAGGCAAATATATCCTTCCTTAGGTACACAGACGAAAACTGTTCACAGTATTCCAGGTGTGGTCTCACCTGTGCCCTGTGCAATTGTAGCAAGATTTCCTTATTCTTATTGTCTAAGTCCATTGCAGTAAAGGCCAACATACCATTTGCCTTCCTAATTGTTTGCTGTACCTGCATGTTAACTTTGTGTTTCTTCATTGAATTATAGAATGGTTACAGCACAGAAGGAAGCCATTTGGCCCGTTGTGTCCATGCTGACGCTCTGCAAGAGCTGGTCCTGCTCTCTTGCCTTTTCCTCATAGTTGTGCAGTTTTTTCTTTTAAGATAATTACCTAATGCCCTTTTGAAAGCCATGATTGAATCTGCCCCCACCACGCTTCCAAATCGTGAATTCCAGATCCTAACCGCTTGTGCGTAAAAAAGGATTTCCTTGGATTTTTTTTCCATTCACTTTAAATCTGTGTCCTCTGTTTCATGACCTTTCCACCAATGGGAACCGTTGCTGTCTATTTACTCTGTTCGGACTTTTCGTGATTTTGAACACCTCTATCAAATCTCCTCTTCAGCTTCTATTCTGCAGGGAGAAGAACTCCAGCTTCCCGAACAAAAACAGAAAATGTTGGAAAAGTTCAGTAGGTCTAACAGCATCTGTGGAGAGAAAAACAGAGTTAACGTTTCAAGTCCTTATGACTTTTCTTCAGAGTCATACGGACTCAAAACGTTATGTTTTTCTCTCCACAGATGCTGTTAGACCTGCTGAGTTTTTCCAGCATTTTCTGTTTTTGTTTCAGATTTCCAGCATCTGCTGTATTTTGCTTTTATCCAGCTTCCCCAATCTGTTGACGCAGCTATGACCCCTCATCCTAGAACTATTCTTAAATCCTTTCTGCACCCTCAGTTCTAGGCATCCTTCCTAAAGTGTGATGCCTAGAATGGGACATAATAAGTTGAGGCTGAGCTAGTGTTTTGTAAAGGTTCACCATAACTTCCTTACTTTTGTAATCCATGCCTCTATTTATAAAGCCCAAGGTCCCATGTACTTTATTAACCAAAGTAAATAATTTCACACTTCCCCACATTATAATCCTCCTGTCATCTTCTTGCCTACTCACTTAACCTATCCATAATCTGGAATCGATTTGCAGACTCCTTGTGTCTTCCTCAAAGCTTATTTTTCCAATTGGCTTTATATTGTCAGCAAATTTGAGCACATTGCACTCGGTCCGTTCATCAAAGTCATTAATGTAGACTGTAAATAGCTGAGGCCCCAGCACTGATCCTCGTGGCACCACACTAATAACAGCCTGCCAACCTGAAAATGACCCGTTTATCTGTACTCTGTTTTGTGCTACAGTGCCTTCTCCTGTGATCAGTGGTACTGACTTGAAACTAAGGAGCAAGCTGCCTAGCTGAAAAAGTAGCAAAAGGAGGAGAGGAAATACAATATTACCCATAGCAAATTTATGGCTCAGTTCCCATTTAAAAATTTTTTTTAATGTGTTCCCTTCCTGCAACTGGAGTACCCCTATTTAGTCATGACCTATAGGCTATGTAATAATAAATGTGAATAAATGAGGCAAAAACTAAGCCTGAAGTGGGCTTGTTTAGCATTAGGTACCTATAGGAAAATACTAGGGAGCTGCATTTGAGTATTTTTTACAGATGAATGTGTGCCTTTATATAGCACAGTAGCTCATCAAAATGTCTCCAAACACTTCACACAGTGAAATACAATTGGCAGATGGTGGTTGAGCGCCTGCAGGGTGACCTTCATTAAAACCCCTGCAGGACAGGGACTCTGAGGTTTCCCAAAGGCTGATCATTTGTTCCTTTAGTACATTGTTTTGGTTACTGTTCAGATAAACATTCTGTTCAATAAATGTACAATTTTTCTATCAATGGTTAATGCTGTTATTTAGAAATTAAAGCAAGGAACCTTCAACCCAGAGAATTTACCCTGTCTTATTTTATTAGTACAAAACTCTGGTATTGGGATATTTTACTGATTTATATTTCCATGACTTTTTACCAGGAGAATGTGGGACTCAAATAGGCCTAAGAAACTTCAAAAACGTAGTAATAACTTTGACAGGTAGTAGATTGACTCAGTACATCTGTATGGTAATACTGGAAACCAACAGCTGTTGTGTTTTCAGTTAGCAGAAAGAAACTGCTTTTGAGAATACTTAACATGCTTAATGTTCACAGGCTGCCTGCTTGCTATTAAACATGGACTGCTCCTTTGTTTTACAGCAACAGATTTCTCGCCCTTCACAAGAAGAAAAGGAAGCCGAAAAAGAAGAGGAGAAAGTTGAAAAAGTAGAGAAAGAAGAAAAGGAGGAGAAGAAGGAAGAGGAGAAAGATGATAAGGAAGAACCTCAAAGGTCAGAAAACTCACAGGAGCTGCTCTATGGAAGCTCATTCATTCTAACAGTTGTGCATACATATGGGGGAACCACTGGTACCGAAACGCTACTCACTGTTTGCTTTTTCTTCACATTCTATGTCAACATAAAACATTAGGGCCCTGCTATAACACAGAACTTGGCATGATGCAGGTCCTCCCGACCCCGAAATTTACATTTAAATTTATCCTCACTCTCGTTGCCACAACATTTACTTATGCAATTTATTTATTTTTAATGGATGCAGTAAATGTTTTTAAATATGTTTAAGGGTCTTCTGGGTCTAGGCACACATCAATCAATCCTAAATATTGCATTGCAGGTTATTGAAATGTTTGCGCTTATCATGAATTATCATGAATAATCACAGTTGTGTCAATTTTAAAAATCACTTATAAAGCAAAAATTTGCTCTTTTTGACAACTCGGTCTGCTTTTTGATGTTTGCCAAATGGCTCCCCCACCCCCTTTTTGTCTAAATGAATTAAAATGTTTGCAAGGTTCAAAAGCAGTACAGATGATGGCAATCTGTTGAATACTTTCATATCTACAGAGATTCTTGTATTTTATGGTGGGAATACCTCTGGGCAGAGAAACAAACATTATAAACCTGCTGATCAAGAACTTGGGGCTCCAATACTCTTCCATCTTAGCCCAAAATAAACCACCTTTGTTTTCAAAGTTTTGCAAATAACAACACAAGTCTATAACGTTATAATGCAGCCTCACCTATAACATGATCTCGCGATATGGTCCACTGGACTGCATTATAGTAGGCCCCAATGAAGTTCTATGATCTAGGGAACAGTTCTTTCATTTGGTAACAAGTGGCCAGTAAACCCACGACAAAGTAGTTTGCAACACAAATAGCTCTTTAACTTATTGCCATCAAGGGTTGAGACTTTAGTTACATGGATAGATTAGAGAAGCTGGGGCCATTCTCTTTAGGGAAGGTTGAGAGGCGATTTGTTAGAGGTGTTCAAAATCATGAATAGCCTGGACAGAGTAGATATGAAGAAACGATTCCCAGTGGCAGAACCAGAGCAAACTGATTTAAAGTGAATAACATAAGCACTAAAGTTGATGTGAGTATATCTTTTTTACGAAGCGAGTGTTTAGGATCTGGAATGCACTGCCTGAAAGTGTGGTGGAGGCAGATTCAATTGTAGCTTTCAAAAAGGAATTGAATAGTATCTGTAAAGAAAAGATATTGCAGGACTGTCGGGACAGAGCAGGGAGTGGGACTAGCTGTGTTGCTCTTACAGAGAGCCGGCACAGGCAAATGGCCACTGCTGTGACCTTTCTACAATTCTACAATTGGGAAGGTTGGCATACATTCTACCCATGCCATTACTCATCATGAACCATCTTGCAAAAGGATTTTCTCAATCCTTATCTGCAAGACATAAACTATCTCTTCAATTTATTTCATGGAATGTGGGCATTCCTGAAACAGCCAACGTTTGGTGCCCATCCCTAATTTCCCTTGAGAAGGTAGTGGGGAATCGCATTCAACTGTTGCAGTCCTTACATTGTAGATGCATCCATAGTGTTATTAGGGAAGGAGTTCCAGCATTTTGACCCAGTGATGAAGGAGTGGTGATATATTTCCAAGTCAAGATGGTATGTGACTTGGAGGGGAACTTACAGGTGGTGGTATTCCCATGTGCCTGCTGCCCTTGTCCTTCTAGGTGGTGAAGGGAGTGAATGTATAAGGTATTGGATGGGATGCCAATCAAGCAAACCACTTTGTCCGAGAGTCAAACTTCGAGTGTTGCTGGAGCTGCATCCAGGCAAGTGGGAAGCATTGACTTGTTCCGTGTAGATGATCAGATCCCAAACTTCAGGATTGGCTCTAAAAGCTGGGTCAGCCAGCCTGACATGTGAAACAGGGTGTGGCATCAACGTTCCCCCTTCTTTTTTCCATCCTTGTGCGCAATTTTTTTTGTTACATGCACCTTATCAAGGTAATATGCAGATATGTTCCACCAGTAGAAATCTATAATATATAATTGTATAAGTTACTATGGTTATGAAAGAAGAAGAAAGAATCTCAGCACCAGCCATTGACATGGTAACATGCTAAACACAAATGACCTGATTTTTGGAATTCATTTTTAAATTTACCATGATGACATTTGGACTCACGACCTCTTGGTTGTAAGTTCAGTGCCATAACCACTACATCACCATACATGAGAGAGGGCTTGGTTAGATTTTATATAGCAACTTGTATTTTAGTCATTTGATGGACAAAAATTTGAATTGGTAGCAAAGGCTGAAGAGAAGACAAGGATCTTTTTGTTTCAATTTGACCAACTCAAAATAAAAAGAGCTACAAGAGCCTTTGCATTATTATTTGGAAATCTGGGCCATAAATCCAAAACTTTTCACAAACTCCCTAGAATTGCCCGTATGTTTTTATTCTGTCAAATGTCTTTGAAATCAATCTTCCTTTAAAGATTGTACAAAACCAACTGCAGCAGGATGACTAGATCAGCGGTATTAATAGGCCCAAAATCCTCTTACTCTTATTAAGAGTTGAGAAGTTATTAACTTATTAACTCTTAACTTACTAACTCCTAATAATTTGCAAATTCTTTCAACTTCTCCTGCTCGTCAACTCCCGCTCACCACTTCCCTCCCTCGACCCTCCCGCTCACCACTTCCCTCCCCCGACTCTCCCGCTCGCCGCCTCCCTCCCGCTCGCCGCCTCCTCCCCGACCCTCCCTCTCACCGCCTCCTTCCCCGACTCTCCCGCTCACCACCTCCATCCCGCTCGCCACCTCATTCCCCGACCCTCCCTCTCACCGCCTCCTTCCCCGACCCTCCCTCTCACCGCCTCCTTCCCTGACCCTCCCGCTCACTGCTTCCTTCCCCGACCCTCCCTCTCGCCGCCTCCTTCCCCGACCCTCCCTCTCACCGCCTCCTTCCCCGACCCTCCCGCTCACCGCCTCCTTCCCCGACTCTCCCGCTCGCCACCTCTCTCCCGCTCGCCACCTCCCTCCCGCTCGCCGCCTCCTTCCCCGACCCTCCCTCTCGCCGCCCTCTTCCCCGACCCTCCCTCTCACCGCCTCCTTCCCCGACCCTCCCGCTCGCCGCCTCCTTCCCCTACCCTCCCGCTCGCCGCCTCCTTCCCCGACCCTCCCTCTCGCCGCCTCCTTCCCCGACCCTCCCTCTCACCGCCTTTCTTCTGCTGCACAGGGTAATGGAACTGGGAAGTGAAGGGGAAGTGGGACTGAGATTGAGATTGGCCCAGCTAACAGTCTGGAGTGGGTGCTGTAGACTTTGGGAGGGTGACTGCTTGCTGTTTAGTTTCAGGGAATCAGCTAATACACATTAGTCAGACTGAGTGATAACTTTGCTCTCCAAGAACTGACACAGGTGAACTTTGGCTGGTTGATTCCATCTGATTAATCATGTCAGATTTGGCTCTCGTTCATTAATTTCCTGTCACAGTGGAGTCTACCATTTCTTTGCATATGGGTTAGAGTGGCATTAACCCTCATTTAACCACCAGGATGTGCATGGCTGTGATAATTAAGTGCGTGGCACTTGATGGACTGTTGTGCGCCGCGCAGACGCACAGCTTCGAAGGAACACTGGGCATGTGCACACAAGCATGAGCTGAATACGGTGCAGTGGCTCCCTCCACTGGTAGCGGTTGCAATTATGGACACACATCAGATGCTCCCTGTGTTTGCCTCAGTTACAGTGCATGCTGGCCTTCGGGATGGCGAGGTGGCTTTGGCCAGTGCCTAGCAATTGACTTCAATGTGATGCAGACGAGGGTAATGCAACTGTTTTTAATTTAAAATTATCTGTTATTATCTTGATGGAGACTCAAGATGATGCAGTTTAACATGAAGTGTGGCAAAAACACAAGGAATGAGAATACACACACACTGGAAATATGCTGAAGGCTGTGGATGAACACAGAGACCTATGGGTTCAAGTACATAATTCACAAAGTGTTAGAATAGATAGCTGAAGCCATAGGAAGCCCAGTAGTATTTTGGATCTTATAAATAGGGGATTATAGAGAACACTAGTAAAAACTAAATTATTCAAGGAAAAATTTAATAAACATTTGAAGCAAAGAGGATAATGATGGGGTAATGGCTCTGAGGAAAGATAAGAGAAGTAAAATTAGACTAGCAAAATCCTGGCACTAAAATGAAGGGTAGAAAGGCCTTCTGTGCTGTAACCCTTTGGTATAGTCGATTTGTTTTACTTGCTTTTGTGCTTCTAGGTTCAACTCCAAGTTAAATTATTGCTGCACCGTGCTTTCAGCCCTCTGTGTGCTTAGATTTAACACATTAGGAATTTCATTCTGCACCAGTGTGACAGTCTTTCTCATTATTTGGAAATTGCTACATATGAAGCTTCCCTCCGAACCTGTCCTTTGCTTCTTTCTCTGTTTTGAGGCACGGAGCCTTTTTTTTAATGTACATGTCTTTTTCAAATTTGGTTTCTGTACTGCCTTCTTTCAAAAAGGGTATTATGAGTTACCAGAGCCTTGTGTACATTTGGGACTGTAAGATGACTAGGCTACTGTGTGAAACCAGCTTTGTTAAATACAGGAAGATGCTGATGAGTTGAATCCCAGGGGATCCGCACACAAATTTCTGTTAAGCGGAGCTTCATGATAGCTGAGGAAGCCCCATTTCCACATGAACGCATCTCTGTGTAACCTGATATGCCTACAAATGTAGTCTAAATCAAAAACAACAAATTTCAAATGCCAAATGAAAACACAGTAAAGCAGTAATTGTGTAAAAATGCCTTTATTCAATTTGTTCATTTCTTACAACGGTTTGACCTTGTAAAAGGCCTGAGCTTTGTTGGGAGTTAGCTCTGGAAAAACGCCATAATCTTTTTCTGCTTAGTGTGCTGTCTTCAGATGTGCACGATACAATCTACCATGTCATCAATGCAGTCAAACGTGTTTTCGTGCTGTAGTGTGAAGTCCTAGAGCAGTGTGGTACAAGACAGTAGAACAGTCCAGTTTTACCTTCATTAAAAATTTCTCGTGGCACACACTTGTTCAAAACATGGGCAAGTTTTGGAGCTAATCTTCTGTCATTGCTGCTGTAAGCGCTGCAACCTCACTACTTATAGTGAGGAAGACGTTGCCTTGCCTTGCCTTGAATCAGTCCAAATCATCCGCCGCTGCAGGTGAACTCAATGTGGCCCAGCGTCTTCGCCAGGGCAACTTCACTTTCCTGCAGGATTGGACTGGAGATAGGAATGTTCTCTGGTTCAGGCTAACTTGAACCACTTTAGCAGAACTTCTTCAGGATAGGCAGCCGTTCTCATTCTCTTCGCTGCTGGAGAGAATGCCTGCTTGTTGAACTGTTCCAGGACGTTTGCCTTGTGCAGGGGTATAGTGCTGCTGGAGCGCACTGGAACGTTGCTCTGGCACCTCCTATTTAAAGGCTTTAATAGCTAGCCCTGTAATCCAGCACCCCACATGATTCATAGGGGCCATAATGAATAGTTACCAACGCTGCTTGCAGCATTTACACGCCCATCCTTAACTCAAAGAGCTCTTGGGTCAAAGCAACGTGTCCAAATCCAGTCTCTCTTTCCTGACAACAAGACAAAACATTGTTAAGGAGGTGAAATCACTCACGAAAGACGCATTGATATAAACTTTTGGGAGTGAGCTGTGAATTTTAAAACTAACAGGAGAACAGTCCCAAAGATAAGGAGCTAGGAAAAGTCATTGACTTTTCTGTAACTCTGGTTCCAGCCTTACCCCACTTCCAATTCCTCCTATTTTACCTCCAGCACCTCTTATTTAAAGGCTGGAGGTAAACTCCCTTTTGCTGATTGGCCATCCGTTATTCGTCCCACTTGATTTTTCCTTCTACTAACATCAGTGGAATCCACAACATTAATTGTCTGACTGGAATTACAATCTGTAAGATTGGTGTTGATTTTAATCCTCACGGCCTCCAATATTGAAGCTACTTCTTTCCAGGAGTAACACATGTAGGGGGGGATTTGGCTCATTGATGACAGCAATCAAAACTGGACAGAAATCCCCTTGCAACCGCTTGGGGCTGCGTGATTTGTGACACAGAGGCGACTGATGCAGGGACCATGCCGAGTGAATTCTACCTGTGTTATGTGGGGTACATGGGCGAATTTGGCCATGAGTTCCTGGAATTTGAGTTCAGGTCGGACGGTAAGAGTTGACTGGAACGTTCGGAGCTCGCAGTGTG
Organism: Cetorhinus maximus; assembly: GCF_964194155.1. Taxonomy (NCBI): domain Eukaryota; kingdom Metazoa; phylum Chordata; class Chondrichthyes; order Lamniformes; family Cetorhinidae; genus Cetorhinus; species Cetorhinus maximus. The sequence goes on along the minus strand of NC_135887.1, from coordinate 27,187,699 downwards.
GTTGCAAATACAGAGCCTGGGCGGTTGAGGTGGCAGAGGGAAGGCTGGGCCCAGTGTTCTGGGCCCCAAGCTGCTGCTGATGTTGCTGCTGCTGAATGTCTGAGTCAATGTGCAGCAGCAACAGCATTAACCCTCCTGTACAGCTCCTTGACTGTAAAAAAAAAACAGACCATACAACTCCCTGCACACAGCTTCCTCATAAACAGGCATTTCGGGGCCTTTGAAGCTCAAGATTCCTGGGATCTAAAGCAGCCAATATCTCCAAACACCCTGCTGCAATTGCCTATCGAACATTAATTCCTAGACTGTGGCCTGAGGATGTGAAATGAAGTATTGTTGTATTCCCTGCTGGCAGCTTTGCATGAAATTTACTGCACAGAAGCAGGCCATTGGGCCCATCTCATCTATGTTGGTGTTTATGTTCCACACAAACTTCCTCCCGCCCTTGATCACACTATCAGGGTAACCTTCAGCTTCTTTCTTCCTCGTATGTTTATCAGTTCCTTGAATGTATCTTTATTAGAATCATAGAATGGTTACAGCACAGAAGGAGGCCATTCAGCACATTGTCTCTGTGTTAGTTCCCTGCAACAGCAACCCAGCTATTCTCACTCCTCCACCTTTTCCCTGTAGGCCTGTAAAACCTTTTCGCTTCAGATAATTATTCAGTTCCCTTTTGAAAACTGCAGTTGAATCTGTCTTCACCACATGCTTAGGCAGTGCATTTCAGATCCAAATCACTTGTTGCACAAAGAAGTTTTTTCTCATGTCGCTACTGGTTCTTTTGTTGATCACCTTTAGGTTCTCGACCTTCTGTCGATGGGAACAGTTTCTCTCCATTTACTCTATCCAGACCCCTCATAATTTTGAATACATCTAGCAAATCTCCTCTCAACCTTCTCTTCTCCAAGGAGAACAGTCTCAGCTTTGCCAGTCTAACCACATGACTGAAGTCTCTCATCCTTGGAACCATTCTTGTAAATCTTTTCTGCACCCTTTCTAAAACCTTCACATCCTTCCCGCTGAGGCTGAACCAGTGTTTTATGAAGGTTCATAACTTACTTGCTTTTGTACTCTGTGGCCTTAGTTATAAAACCCAGGATTCTGTATAATTTATTGACTGCTTTCTCAACCTGCCCTTCAGTGATTTATGTACATATGCACCCAGGTCACACTGCTCCTGCATTTCCTTTAGAATTGTACCCTTTATTTTATGTCAGCTCTCCTCATTCTTCTGACCAAAATGTATCACTTCACACTTTCGTACGTTATCATGTTTAACCAATTTATTGGAGTTTTTTGAAGGAATAACATGCGCAGTGGATAAAGGGGAGCCTGTAGACATACTGTACTTGGATTTCCAGAAGGCATTTGATAAGGTGCCACATCAAAGATTATTATAGAAAATAGAAGCGCATGGCATAGTGGGTAACATATTAGCATGGATAGAAGATTGACTGGCTGGCAGAAAGCAGAGAGTATGCATAAATGGGTCTTTTTCTGATTGGCAGGATGTGACGAGTAGAATCCCACAAGGGTCTGTGCTGGGGCCTCAACTTTTTACGATTTATGTCAATGAATCAGATGAGGGGAGCCAAGACATGGTAGCTAAATTTGCAGATGAGACAAAGATAGGTAGGAAAGTATGTTGTGAAAAGGACATGAGGTTGCAGATGGACATAGATAGGTTGAGTGAGTGGGCAAAAATCTGGCAAATGGAGTTTAATGTGGGAAAATGTGAAGTTCTTCACTTTGGCAGGAAGAACAAAAAAGCAGAATATTACTTAAATGAAGAATGGCTGCATAATTCTGAGGTGCAGAGGGATCTAGGTGCTCCAGTACATGAGTCACAAAAAGTTACTATGCAGGTACAGCAAGTAATTAAGAAGGCTAATGGATGCTATCCTTTATTACAAGAGGGATTGAACATATAAGTAAGGATGTTATTGCTTCAGTTATACAAGACATTGGTGAGACCGCACCTCAAATACTGTGTGCAGTTTTGGTCCTCCTTATTTAAGGAAGGATGTAAATGCTTTGGAGGCGGTTCAAAGGATGTTTACTAGATTGATACCTGGAATGAGTGGGTTGTCTTATAAGGATAGGTTGGACAGACTGGACTTGTTTCCACTGGAGATTAGAAGAGTGAGGGGTGACTTGATTGAAGTACACAAGATCCTGAACGGTCTTGAGGTGGACATCGAAAGGATGTTTCCTCTTGTGGGTGAGTCTAGAGCTAGGGGGCATTGTTTCAAAATTTGGGGTCGCCCTTTAGGACTGAGATGATAAGAAACTTTTTCTGAGGGTTGTGCGACTTTGGAACTCTCCGCCTCAGAAGGTGGTGGAGGCGGGGTCATTGAATATTTTTAAGGCAGAGGTAGATAGATTCTTGTTAGGCAAGGGAATCAAAGGTTAACTGGGTTAGATGGGAACGTGGAAGTCAAAACACAAGAAGATCAGCCATGATCTTTTTGAATGACAGAGCAGGCTCGAGGGGCTGAATGGTCTACTCCTGTTCCTATTTCTTATGTTCTTATTAAATTTCATCTGCCACGTGTCTGCCCATTCCACCAGCCTGTCTATATCATCTTGAAATCTATCACTATCCTCCTTACAGTTCACAATACTTCCAAGTCCTGCATCATCATCAAATTTTGAAATTATGCCCTGTGCGCACCCAGGTCTAGGTTATTAATATAAATCAAAAAAATCAGCGGCCCCCTCTATATACCATCCCCCAATCCTTCACTGTCGCTGGATCAAATCCTAGAGCTCCCTCCCTAACAGCACTCTGGGTGTACCTACACCACATAGACTGCAGCAGTTAAAGAAGGCAGCTCACCACCACCTTCTCAAGGGCAATTAGGGATGGGCCTAATGTTGGACTAGTCAACGACCCCCCACATCCCATGAATGAATAAAAAAAGTAGTTTCTGTAATTCAGAATAGTTTTTAATAGGCTTGAATTAAATAATTAACCTGTTGCATAATGAAATTCTAGCTATGCTAAAGACTAATGATTCAAAATGCCATGTGGTTTGAAATAAAATGCATAACGGCACCAATATTTTTCACTTTAAAAGTAGTTTTACTGATGTTTGGGGACACAAATGATTAATTGGTAGGAAAACAGCATAATAACAGATCTAGAAATGACACGGCCAAGAGAGTTTCTTAGGGCTCCTACATATCAAAATTTGGCACTACACCCTGGCCTTGTGTTTCATAATGGTGGACAAACTCGATGGTAGAATTGTCCACTCCTTCATGATGCCTGCTTTCCGCGTCGGTTTTACACTTAGTGTCATCTTCACCTTCTCTCCGGTCAACAACACTTAACTTTTTCACAGGTTTAGCCATACTTGCAGGCTTTGCCCGTTATTTCACAAAAAGATCTTGATGTTAAATGTTGGCTTGCCCAGCGCTCCATGATTTCATACACTGGAGTGTGGTCTAACTCCACCATAATTGGTCGGCGCGGTCATATGGCAAGTTTAGATAAGTTTGGTTAATCCAGAGTTACCAGTGTGAAATTTCAGCTTATCACGGGCATCATTCTATGGGATCTGCTATTCTGCTGGCGTGAATGGCTGGTGACTTCAATATAACTGGAATTTCATCCGAGTTTGACTCATTGCGGTTTCATTGTAATGATGTTCCAGTTGGTTTCCCCCACTAGACTGTCTCTTGTTATGTGTCCATGTGAAGGCTGAGTTTGAGAATCAATTAGAAAATGCATAGCAAGATCTCCATTTGAAGAGGATAGGATAATTTGAGTAATGAATTCTGTATAGTTACAATTTGGTCTGTGGCTGCCATTGATATCACTCTGGTCATCAGAAAGGTGTGCAGAATTGTTTGTGCCAGTTTCATGGTGAGCAGCATCATTTCGCCTAGCAGCTTGGGCAAAGCTGCAATTTAAACTGACAGTGTCCATGGGGAGGGCAGCTGTAACAGCAGAGATACTATATAATTTTAAAGAATGGAATTTTATTGATGCATTGTTTTTGTTCCCCAGATCATGTCCTAGGGGACCACACTGTTTGGGTTGTGATTGATATGAAAGTATGTATCATTGGTTTGTTTACAAAAGGAATTATGTTTTGGACAATACCATTGAAATTCTGAGAGTGGAAGCTGTGTAGAGTTTGACCTCACTTCCTGTGAAACATCCTGTAGCTCATGATAACACTCATTGTGTATGTTCCTTTCTCTTGTTTTAATTAAAGTTTAGTCAAAGCTAACTGGCTCCATCTAAAGCCTGTGAAGTCTCTTGTAGCAATTCCATTGTCTCTGTTATGACTATGGGCGACCCATTGTTCCTGGCTATGCTACTTGTTTTAAAATATGATTGTAGTCAAAACACTTAAACAATCACCTTGCTGTTTCCCTGGAACCTCTCTAGCAGGTAAGAGAATTCATGCTGTTAACTATATTTGTGTAAGATGGTGTTGGCTGCTTATCTGATCTGTTTAAGCATTTTCATGTCTTTTGCAGATAGGCTGTAGCTAAGATGATTTGTGCAACTGCAAAGGTTGCTGGAGTTTGTAAAGTTGGAGTGGAGAGAAAAACTTAGCATGTGACATATTCACTATAATATACAGTTCAAATCTCAATTGTCTTGTTTGTGTCACCTTAGGGAAACTATCAAGGAAAAGGACAAACCAGATACTGCAGGAGAGGAGCCTGAAGAAAAGGAACAGTCTGTTCCACGAGGGCGAAAAACTGCAAATAGTCAGGGGAGGCGGAAAGGCAGGATCCTGAGATCCATGGCAAAAGAAGCCATCACCGAGGAGCCACCCAACCCCCCTCCTCCACCTGAACTTGGTGAGTACTACTGCGCACAGTGAAATATCCTCCATATTCTTCCAGATACCAGCTGCAAAATTGTAAACTGCAGCCTTTAGGTTTCTCTCCTCCTGTTAAAATCTGTTTGTTTCACAATCTTTGACTGAATTAATAGGTCTGAACTATCTGTGGTCCCAATGAATAATGATCTGATGGTGCATAACTTCCTGTGAGTTCAAGTGGTAAGAAAACATGTGATATAATGACAAAGAACTTTACCCTGGACTTGCAGGCCATTATTTTGGTCATATTGACTTATCTGGTGTTGCAGAATCTGTTCAGCACAATAGTCAGTGCCAGGTCATGGGTAGTTATTATTCTGCAGGTAATGATTGTGTTTAATATACAGCTGAGCTCTGGAAACTGAATGTCGTGCATTGTAATGTTACAAATTACTGCTCATTTACCATTAGTTTTTTAGTTTGCAGACTTAGATGTGAAATGTTAGTCCCTCGGACCCTTTCAGTCTTCATTCTATTGAATTTACCCTTTTTTAACTCACACTAAGTTTTACGATATTCAGTATAAAATAGCAACACATAGCATTATGGTTTTCAGAGAACAACTGACTGTATTGTGGAAAACAAGCTCCAAAACAGCAGTGAAAGCTCACAATTTCTGTAAAATAAACTTCCCAGAGAATTGCACGTGTTTACATCCTTGTTCAAAAAGGGTGCAAGGATAAATCCAGCATCTACAGACCAGTTGGTTTTACCTTGGTGATGGAAAATCTTTTAGAAACAATAATCTGGAACAAAATTAACAGTCACTTGGACGTGGGTGAATTAATGGAGAAAAGCCAGCATGGATTTGTAAAAGACAAATCCTGTTTAACTAATTTGATTTGAATTTTTTGGTGAGGTAACTGAGGGGGTTGATGACGGTAATGCAGTTCACAAAAATGGTGCCCGAGATGAGGGACTTCAGTTACATTGATTGGAGAAGTTGGAACTGTCCACCTTGGAGAAGAGAAGGTTGAAAAGATATTTGAGAAAGATCTTCAAAATCCTGAAGGATCTGGACAGAATAATAGGCAGAAACTGTTCCAATTAGTGGAAGGATCTCTCCGATCTGAGGGTATATATATATCGGGTGAATGGCAAAAGAAGCAATGGCAACATGGGAAAAATATTTTATGCAGTGGTTAGAATCTGGAATGCATTGCCTGAGAGTGTGGTGGAGGCAGATACAATCAAGGCCTTAAAGGGAATTGGATCATTATCTGAAAAGAAAAAATGTGCAGGGCTACGGGGAAAAGATGGGAGTGGCATTAGATGAATTGCTTCTCCAGCAGGCCAACACCTACACGGGGTCAAATGGCCTCCTGTGCTGTAACCATTCTATGATTCTATGTGGTGAACTTGAACTTCCAAAACATGTTTGTTAAAATGCCACACAATAGACTTACCAGCAAAGTTGAAGCCCATGGAATAAAAAGAACAGTGGTCACATGGATACAAAGTTGGCTGAGTGACAGGAAACAGACAGTACTGGTGGTTGTTTTTCATATTGGAGGAAGGCATAGATGGGTGTTCCACAGGGCCCAGTAATAGGACCATTGCTTTCCTTGATGCACAATAATGACCGAGACTGGGGTGGACAGGGCACAATTTCAAAATTTGCAGATGACACAAAATTTGGAAACTTGTGAACTATGCATAATGATATACTTCAAGAAGTCATATTCAGGCTGGTAGAATCAGCGGACACGTGCCAAATGAAATTTACTGCAAAGTATCGTGAAGTGATGCATTTTGGTAGAAACAACAAAGGGAGGTAATATAAAATATGGACATATGAATTAGGAGCAGGAGTAGGCTGCTCAGCACCTCAAACCTGCTCTGCCATTCAATAAGATCATGGCTGATCTGATTGTAACCCCAGCTCCACATTTCCCCGCCCCCTACCCCAGATAACCTTTCATCTCCTTGTTTATCAGATCTATCTACCTCTGCCTTAAAAATATTCAGACTCTGCTTCCATCGCCTTTTGAGGAAGGGAGTTCCAAAGACTCAACCCTCTGAGAGAAAAGGTTTCTCATCATCTCCGTCTTAAATAAGCAACCCCTCATTTTTAAACAGTGACCCCCTAGTTGTAGATTCTCCCACAAGAGGAAACATCCTCTCCATATCTACTCTGTCAATATTCCTCAGGATCTTATATGTTTCAATCAAGCCGCCTCTTACTCTTCTAAACTCCAGTGGATAGAAGCCTAGTCTGCCCAGCCAGTCCTCATAAGACAACCCTCCCATTCCAGGTATTAGCCTAGTAAATCTTATCTGAACTGCTTCCAATGCATTTACATCCTTCCTTAAATAAGGAGACCAGTACTGTACACTGTACTGCAGATGTGGCCTCACTAGTGCCCTGTACAACTGAAGCATAACCTCCCTACTTTTGTATCCAATTCCCCTCGCAATAAATGATAACATTCTATTAGCTTTCCTAATTACTTGCTGTACCTGCATACTAGCCTTTTGTAATTCATGCACTAGGACACTCAATCTGAATCTCAGAGCTCAGCAATCCTCTCACCATTTTGGTAATATGTTTCATTTTTTATTCTTCCTGCCAAAATGGACAATTTCATATTTGCCCACATTATAGTCCATTTGTCAGATCTTTGCCCACTCACTTAACCTATTTATGTCCCTTTGTAGCCTCTTTATGTCCTCTTCACATCTTACTACCCTACCTATCTTTGTGTCATCAGCAAATTTAGCAACCACACCTTCAGTCCCTTCATCCAAGTCTTTTATATAAATTGTAAAAAGTTGAGGCCCCAGCACTGACCCCTGTGGCACAGCACTCATTACATCCTGCCAACCAAAAAATGACCCTTGTATGCCTGCTAAGATAAAAGCAAAATACTGTGGATGCTGGAAATCTGAAACAAAAACAGAAAATGCTGGAAAACATTTCAGAGCTCTGAAGAAGGGTCATACAGACTCGAAACGTTAACTTTGTTTTTCTCTCTCCACAGATGCTGTCAGACCTGCTGAGTTTTTCCAGCATTTCCTGCCTTTTATGCCTACTTTCTGTTTCCTGTTAGCACACCAGTCTTCTATCCGTGCCAATATGTTACCTCCATACCAAAACCTTTTATTTTTCGCAATAACCTTTGATGTGGCACTTTATCAAATGTCTTCTGGAAATCTAAGTATAGTACTTCCACTGGTTACCCTTTATCCACAGTACATGTGACTCCTTCAAAAAAACTCCAATAAATTGGTTAAACTTGATTTCCCTTGCACAAAACCATGTTGACTCTGCCTGATCGCCTTGAATTTTTCTAAGTGTCCTGCCACTGCATCTTTAATAATAGCTTTTAACATTTAAGCTAACTGACCTGTAGTTTTCCTACTTTCTGTCTCCCTCCATTTTTGAATGAAGGAGTTACATTTGCTTCCCCAAACCTTCCCCGAATCTAGGGAATTTTGGAAAATTAAAACTAAAACCCGAATTATCTCACTAGCCACTTTTTTTAAGACCCTAGGATGAAGTACATCAGCACCTGGGGATTTGTCAGCCCACAGTTCCAACAATTTGCTAAGTACCACTTTCCTGGTGATTGTAATTTTCCTGAGTTTCTCTCTCCCTTGCAATCCCTGATTTACAGCTATTTCTGGGATATTACTTGTATCTCCTATAGTGAAGACCTGTGCAAAATACCTGTTCAATTCATCTGCCATCTCCTTATTTTCCATTATTAATTCCCCAGACTCACTTTCTATAGGACTAACGCTCACTTTGTTAACACTTTTCATATTTAAATAGCTATAGAGTTTCTTACTACCTGTTCTTATATTTCTAGCTAGCTTTCTCTCGTACTCTAATCTTTCCCTCCATATTAATCTTTTAGCCTTTCTTTGCTGTTCTTTATATTCTGTCCAGTCTTCTGACCTGCCACCCATCCTTGCGCAATTATATGATTTTTCTGTACGTTTGATACTATTTTTAACATTTTTAATTAAGCATGGATCTTCCCCTAGGAATTTTTCTTTCTCATTGGAATGTATCTCTTCTGAGTATTCTGAAATATCCTTTAAATGTCTGTCACTGCATCTCTGTTGACTTATCCCGTAATCTCATTTGCCAGATCACTTTAGCTAGTTCTGCTTTCATGCCCTCATCAGTGCCCTTATTAAGTTTAAAATACTGGTCTTGGAACCACTCTTCTCTCCCTCAAACTAAATGGGCCATGACTTCCGACTAGCGTCAGAAAGTGCTAGCCCTCAGGAATTAGAAGCAATAAATACCCACTTATCTGGGCTTGAAAATTACGTTGATAGTTTGCTGGAGCTGCTTGGGGGTCTGCATTGAAAGACTCCTTGCAGCCCCCAGCAATTTCAAGGAGGCCAATCCTCTTTTTTACGGCATAAAGCAGGTAAGTTTAAAAAGCCAGGGAAATTGACAGGCCAGGGAGAAGGTAAGTGTTTAAGTTAAGTAGATAGAATTTGGGCATGGGGGGTGTCCTGAGGTGGCAGGGGCTGGGGTCAGTCAGAGGTCTGGATGGGCAAGAGGAGATTCGGAGGTCGGGGTGGGGGTTGTCAGAGGTCGGGGACAGTGTCAGACATTGGGTGGTGTCGGGGGGCAGTGTCAGAGGTCGGGGGTAGTGTCGGAGCTTGGGTCGGTGATGGGGGGTGTCAGAGATCGGGGATGTCGGAAGTCAGGGGTGGGGGGTGTGGAGGTCGAGAGTGTGGTGTGGGGGTAGTCCCGTGGGGTTGTTCTGCATCTTTCCAATAGTAACTCAAAAGTTGGAAGAGGTTTTAATCTTCTAACTTTTTCTATATATCGGTATAGCCCTGGCAGAACCACCCAAAGTTTGCGATTTAAACCACATTTTCGGATGGTTCCCAGCACAGTACAAACGTCCAGAAGAAGTGTGCACTTTTGGGCAATTGCTGTGCAAACCCTTACCTGGGAACTCTCCAGAGGGATTCCCCAGCGCATCTTTGGGGTAACCCCCAAATCCAATGCTGGGGAGCTCAAAAGTTACAGGCCAATGTAAAATTCAATCATATTACAATTGCTGCTACCTTGGAGCACCTTCACTTTGAGGTCATTGATTAATCCTGTCTCGTTGCACAATACCAGGTCTAGTATAGCCTGTTCTCTGGTTGGCTGCAGAATGTGCTGTTCTAAGAAACTATCCCTGTGAGCTCCTCATCTGGGTTACCTTTGCCCATCTGATGTATCCAGTCTATATGTAGATTAAAATCGCTCATGATTATTGCTGTACCTTTCTCACAAGCTCCCATTATTTCTTCCTATATACTCTGCCCTACCATGTGGTCACTTTCGGAGGCCTGTACACCATTCCCACAAGTGACTTCTTGCGTTTATCATTTCTCATCTCTACCCAAACCCTTTCTACACCCTGATATAAAAGCAAAAAACTGCAGATGCTGGAAATCTAAAACAAAAATAAAAATACCTGGAAAAGCTCAGCAGGTCTGACAGCATCTGTGGAGAGGAACACAGTTAACGTTTCGAGTCCGTATGACTCTTCAACAGAACTAAGGAAAAATAGAAGATAGGTGAAATATAAGCTGGTTTAAGGGGGGGTGGGGCACGTAGAGCTGGATAGAGGGCCAGTGATAGGCGGAGATAGCCAAAAGATGTCATAGACAAAAGGACAAAGAGGTGTTGAAGGTGGTGATATTATCTAAGGAATGTGCTAATAGGTGACATTAAGGGTAGAAAGCAGGACGAGCAAGGTACAGATAGCCCTAGTGGGGGTGGGGTTGGGGGAAGGGATCGAAATAGGCTAAAAGGTAGAGATAAAACAATGGATGGAAATACATTTAAAAATAATGGAAATAGGTGGGAAAAGAAAAATCTATATAAATTATTGGAAAAAAGGGGGATCGGAAAGGGAGTGGAGATGGAGGAGAGAGTTCATGATCTAAAATTGTTGAACTCAATATTACTACTTCTACACCCTGGTTTCCTGAACTTAAGTTACCCCTCTCTATTGTGTTAATACCTTCATTAATTAACAGAGCAGCCCTCCACCTTGTCCTAGTTTCCTGTCCCTCCTAAATGTCTTCAATATTCAGGTCCCAATCTATGTCATCCTGCAGCCATGTTCCTGTAATGGATATCTGATCATACTTATTTCAATTTGAGCTTTCAGTTCATCTGTTTTGTTACGAATGCCATGTGCATTCATTCAGATACAGAGCCTTTAGTTTTGTCCTTTTATTATTTTTGTAACCTCTAACCTTAACTGCTGATGTACTCTTAGCTTTGTATTCTCTATTCCTTCCTGTCTGTCTCTTTGTCATTTCCCATATTAATACCTTTCTCTCTTGCCTTGTCTCTTCTCTTTGATTTACCACATCTTCCCAAATTTGACCCCTTGCCCCCACTGTTTAGCTTAAAATAGCTTAAAGTAAAGGATGCAATTCTAAAGGGAATGCAGAGACAGCAAGATCTTGGAGGGTTTAGTGCACAAATCATTGAAGTTGCAGGGCAGGTTGAAAAAAAATTAAAAGGTATATGGGATCATGGTCTTTATAAATGGAAGCATAGAGTACAATAGCAAGGAAGTTCGGATGACCTTTATAAAACACTGGTTCAGCCTCATCTGGAGCCTTGTGTTCAAATCTAGACACCGCACCTCAGGGAGAATGTGAAGGCATTGGAGAGAGCCTGGAAAAAATTTACAAGAATGAATCCAAGGATGAGGGACTTCAGTTATATGCATAGATTGCAGAAGTTGGGGCTGTTCTGGAGTAGATAGAGAGAAACTTCCCATTTGGTGGAAGAGTTGAGAACCAGACAACTCCAATTAAGGTAAATGGCAAAAGAACCAACAACGATGTGACAAAAAGCAGCGAGTGGTTAGGATCTGGAATGCACAACCTGAGAGTGTGGTGGTGGCAGATTCATTTATGGCTTTCAAAAGGAATATTGATGAGCACCTGAAGAGAGTAAACTTGCATGGCTGTGGGGAAAGGGCGGAGGATTGGGACTAGCTGAGTTACACTTGCAGTGAGTCAGCATGGACATGGCAGACCAAATGGTCTCTTGTGTTGTAATTATTCTATGATAATAAAGGGGGTTGACTCTCCTGGTTATAGTAAACTAGTGGCCCTGCAATCTTGAGGTCAGATAACCTTGATAATGACACAGGACTGTGGATGACTCAAAAGATACAGACCTGTAACTTCCGTGGAGGAATCTGAGTTAGGTTGCCACTCTGCCCCTTCTTACTTAGCTGGAACTGAAGCCACTCCTTTCTCGCCCAACCTTCCAACTCAGGCCGGGCGAGAACAATGCAACGCTGAGAGTTCCTGAGGCCTTGTGTCACGGGCAGCTGAGTCGGAGGTAAGGAAGCCACCGCCCCTCCCCCCCCTTTTTTTATGGCACTAGATGCCGTAAAGCAGGTAAGTTTAAAGGTCCAGCCACTTTGAGAAGCCAGGGTGAAGGTAAGTTTGTAAGGCAAATGGGTAGGATAGAGGAGTGAAACGATTATCAATTGGGGGTTGGGTGGTCATGAGGGGGCGGGGGGGGTGATGGTCAGAGGGTGTCAGGTGGTATGGGGTGGTCAGTGGTAGGGGATGGGGAAGGTAGTCGGGGTGAGGGAAGGGCAACCATGGGGGAATTTTATTTGGTGGTCAGGGGAGTGGGGTGAGTCCAGTGGGGAATTGGGGAGTCCCGGGTGAGTGGGGAGTCCCATGGGGAATGGTGGGGGAGGGAGTGGGGGTGTTGGGGGAATGGGTGGGTCCGGAGCGGTCGTTGGTGGGGGTGGTGGGGAACTCGTGGTGGTCGGCGGGTGGGGGTTAGGGGTAGCCCCACAGGGGGTTGGAGTTAGTCCTGTGGGGATCAGTGGGAGAATCAGTGCTATAGTTACCCAGAAGTTAGAAATGGTTTAAATTCTTCTAACTTTTTCAGGTAACTATTGCTGCAAGACAGTCAGAACCGTCTGAAGTTTGCAATTTATATCATACTTTTGGATGGTTCTCATGCAGGGCAATTGCCCAATGGAACTTTAAACTTCCCAGCAATTGCCATGCAGTCCTTACCTGGGGACTTCCAGGGGAGTTTCCCCAGTGCATCTTTGGGGTACCCCATAGTTACCAATGACCACTCCGGACCCACCCATTCCCCCAACACCCCCACTCCCTCCCCCTCCACTCACCCGGGACTCCCCAATTCCCCACCGGACTTACCCCACTCCCCTGACCACCAAACAGAATCACCCCATGGTTGCCCTCCCCTCACCCCGACTACCTTCCCCATCCCCTACCACTGACCACCCCATACCACCTGACGCCGTCTGACCATCCCCGGAGCTCAGAAGTTATGGGCCACAATGTCAGTTTCTTCTGTACTTGCACAACATGAAGTTAGAATTCGAAGAATGTTTGAGATTAAGAATGTCCATATGTGAGTAGAGCATCCTGTTTGAGTTAAATTCAATTCCATTGCAAATCAATATTGATATTCTCTCAGGTTCAGCCTGCCAATCACTCCCATAAACAGTATTAGCATCTTGTGTTTAGAGACGTTCCAGCATTTAACTATATTGGCATGTAAGCTAAGGGTGCAACAACGATATTTCCTTGTGATCAGAACTTGATACGCGTGCCTTGCACAATTGCTCTCATCCTTTTGAAAGCTGACTGAAAAAATACTTGAAAAGATATGGCCATTTTATTTTAAAATTTGCAGTTTATAATGCAAATAATGTTCAGTTGATTTATTTCACATTGTGAACATACATCATTTATGATCAGACTCATTTAATTCAATCAATACAGCTTGTCTTCAGGTAATACAAAATGATGAATGCACAATGCTTCTTCACTAGAATCCATTATGAAGGAGGTAGTAGCAGGACATTTAGAAAATCATTATACAATCAAGCACAGTCAATATGGTTTGTGAAAGGAAAATCATGTTTGACAAATTTATTAGAGTTCTTTGAGGATGTAACAAGTAGGGTGGAGAAAAGGGGACCAGTAGACGTGTATTTGGATTCCAAAAGGCATTTGATAATGTGTCACACAAGATTAAGAGTACAAGGTTACTGTACAAGCATAGAGTACAAGAGCAAGGAGGTTATGCTAAATTTATATACAACACTCATTAGACCTCAGTTGGAGTATTGTGTACAGTTCTGGATGGCATGTTATAGAAAGGATGTGAACACATTGGAGAGGGTGTAGAAGAGGTTTACAAGAATGGTTCCAGGGATGAGAAACTTCAGTTACGAAGATAGATAGGAGAGGTTGGGACTGTTCTCCTTGGAGAGAAGAAGGCTAAAAGGAGATTTGATAGAAATGTTCAAAATCATGAGGGTGCTGGACAGAGTAGATAGGAAGAAACTTTCCTGCTCGTAAAAGGATTAAGAACGAGAGGGCATAGATTTAAAGTGATTTTCAAAATAAGCAAATGTGACGTGAGAAAAAGCTTCTTCACACGAGTGGTTTGGGTCTGGAATGCACTGTGTGGAAGTGTGGTGGAGGCAAGCATTCAAGAGGGCATGAGATGATTATGTGAATAGAAACAATGGCAGGAGTACAGGGAAAAGGCAGGGCAATGACACTAGGTCATAAAGTTCATTTGGAGAGCCAGTGCAGACACGATGGGCCAAATGGGCTCCTCTGTGTCGTTAAAATTCTGTGATCTCAACTGATGAGTATCAGCTGTTCCACATGCACTCCGTGCATTCATGGCATCTACAACTAGTAAAGGACATTTGATCGCAGTCCAATCATAGTGTTCATCTGATTTCTGTTCTATGCACTTCAATCACAGCATACCTGGTGGATCCCCTACTCTCAGGAACAGTATGTTCCTTCCCATTCCTTTCTGGGAAAAAAACCTGCTGTTAATAACCCTGAGTATTGCTTCCCATCAGTTCCTTTCAGAGATTGAAACTGTTCCCTAAACTACCTTCTCTAGGAAGCAAACTGAGCTGTACCCACTTTATTCTTTTAATTCTATTTTTTGTTATTGGAATTACATTTGGCATGCTCAATTCTATCTAATAAAATAATGGAGTTCTGAAAAATATCAGGCAAGACATTATTAATGTCTCTTTAAATTCATTGATCGTCCCAGGACACGCATCTGGAGTGTCTACAAGTTTTTTAGACTTTGTGAGGCATTTAGGTGAGCAACATGGAGCCTTGCTGGCCACGCAAGTTTAAATCCATGCTCCCACTAATTTGACAGTCACTCAAGTTGTGAATCGTAACTGGACAAACTAACGCACAAGAAATGCAAGTAAAAATAGAACCTGGGCTGCTGGGGTGGTTTGGCAAGAATCACAGGACATGTGGCTGAATGGTCATCCCTGAAATGTCCTGTTTGGCCCATCTGTAAATAGCGCATGTAGCTATTTAATCCTCCCAATTCCTGCATAACACACTCTTTATTAACATCTGTGAGCATTTAGCCCCATTTACTGTGCAGTTTGTTTACAGCCTTCTTTATGAAAACTAATGTGAAGAATCCATTCAGCATATCTGCCATATCCCAATCATCTTTAATTTGTTTACCTGATTTATCCTTTAATGGATCCATCTGTTCTTTGACCTTCATTAAACTATTTACAGCTGTCATTTTTTGTCTCTCTCAAACTTGCAGGAGGGTAAACAGTGAGGATGATACCAATCTCCTACAACAGGACATGGATAGGCTAGCAGAATGGGCAAACAAGTGGCAGATGGAATTCAATACAGAGAAGTGGGAGGTGATGCATTTGGCATAAGGAAAGGCAATATAGACTTAATAACACAGTTCTCAAGAGTGTGCAGGAACAGAGGGACCTTGGGGTGCATATGTATCGATCTTTGAAGATGGCAGGACATATTGCGAGAGTGGTTAGCAAAGTTTATGGGATCCTGGGCTTCATAAATAGAAGCATTGAGTACAAAAGCAGGGAATGTAGGCCATACTTCCCAACAACTGGTGGATTGTATCAAATAGCATGTTCCCTTCGCTGTGCACAGTAGACAGAGTGCTAACCATACTCAACCAGACCGTGCTTGCAAAACTCAGAACTCAATATCTAATAATAGATGAGATTCCGTGAATGGACAGCATTGCTGAACAATTCCGAACAAGTTAGGAGTTACACTAACAACCTACATAAACACATACACAGGGACTCTGCAGGTAAAATGAACATGTCCAGGCAGCAAATTCTTCTTTCCTAAACTAGTTTAGCATTGGACGGCTTTTTGTTGCCCTGATTGGTTTGCCTTTCAGTACCCTGATCTCTGATTGGATGCACTCAGTTTGTGCGCTTTTCAGGTGCATGCGTGTGGCGGAGGATCACTAAGCAGTGTTTGAATGCACCATGTGCAAATATAGCCCTGATTTTTACAATATGTCATGTCGGCTTTGACTTGTTTCTCTGGTTTCACCTGAAGGTGGCATGTTCTTGCAGCGCATCATCTAGAATGCTAAGATACTCTGGATGGTTTTGCAGTGTGTAGAATACAGCAAAATGTTCAGTAATAGGAAAAGGCACATGCATTATTACATGTGATAGCGAAAGACTAAATTAGCACTTACCTGTACTTTGTAAAAATATTTGCACCTTAATACATTTACCTGATAATGGAATTCAGCAAGTGTTCAGTAATGATGCTTTTCCATACAATGATTTCTCATCTGTCCTATTAATGTGAAAATTGTTCAACCTTACCCACATCAAACTTCAAAAATCGATCAGATAATAATGACAGATGCAGAGAACTAATGTTGCTACGTTACAACAAAAATGCTGCTTTATTCTGACTTTTTTGAAGTGTGCTGATGCCAAGAACAAATATTTGAATAATTTAGAATGAAATTGTATAATTCTAACAGATTGAGACTACCAACTGTTCTCAAAAACTAGAAGGAGTATAACTCGAAAGTGGGTTTCGACAGAAATTATGATATGAATGAGCATCCTCCACTGTCCTTGTGTCAAATGTTTCAATGAAATCTGTGAACACAAATCACAAGCAATCTACCCTCAGCAAGTTGATTGTTTATGTAATGAACTGTGCTTTCAAACTTGTTTTATACCTATCTGCCACATGTAACAACACCAGAATTATGTTGTTTCTTATTACTGAACATTTTGCTGTGTCCTACACACTGCAAAAACAAAAGCTGCAAAAGGTACACAAATCAACCTGGAACTCCTGATTATCCAGAATGTTCTGACCAAAAGACCAATTAGAGCACTGAAAGGCAAACCATTCAGGCCTGCGAAAAGCTTGCCAATGCCAAACTAGTCTGGAAAAAGAAAAGAAAATGCACCTAGGCATTGCGTCTTTTTCGAATTGAACAAAAGCAAAGGAAACAGTAGCTTCCCGCTGCATTCTCCACGACAATGTCTTGACCAATCAGAACTGACTTGCCAACCAATCAGCACTCTTTTCTCTTGCAGTATAAATTGTTGCTCCCTTTGAAATTTGGCATTCTTGAGTCTGTCCTGATGAGTAAAAGATCAAAAGCTTTGATCAGCATGTCTCTTTTTTTCAGCAATACCAAAACAGGAAAGTTATGCTGAACCTTTACAAAGCTCTGGCTCAGACCCAACAATAGAGTACTGCTTTCATTTCTGGACACCACACTTTAGGAAAGACATGAAGGTCCTTGAGAGGGTCCAGAGGAGATTTACCAGAATGATTCCAGGGATGGGAAGTTTTAGTTACAAGGTTAGGTTGGAAAGGCTGGGGTTGTTCTCTTTGGAACAAAGGAGATTGAGGGAAGATTTTATAGAGATATGCAAGATTATGACTGGCTTGGACACAGTAGAAAAGAAAAATATTACCCCATTAGCTGATGGAACAAGGACGAGGGGACAAAGATGTAATATTTTGGGCAAGAGATGTAGGGGGAACGTGAGGAAGAACTTTTTTTTACACAGCAAGTGATAATGACCTGGAACTCACTGCCCACGAGGTGGTGTAAGTGGAAATAATCAATGATTTCAAAAGGAAATTGAATGGGCACTTGAGGAAAATAACTTGCAGGGGAGTGGGACTGACTGGATTGCTCCATGGGGAGCCAGCATAGACTCAGTGGGCTGAATTGCCTTCTCCTGTGCAGTAAATTACTCTATGACTCTTAGTAATAGGTATAGGCTATTCAGCCCTTGAACTTGTTCCAACATCTCCTAGATAAAATTATCTGATCTGTAGCTCAACTTATTTGCCTGCCATTCATCCACATCCCATGATATCCTTATGCAGCAAAATTCTGTCATCTTAGCACTTACAGCTTTTAGGCATGAGAATTCCAGATTTCCACTACCACCAGTGTGCTAATGTGCTAAAGTGATTCTTGATTTCACTCCTGAATGACCTAGCTCTAATTTTAAGATTATGTCCCCCCCGCCTGGAACAATTTATTTTCATCAAATCCTTCCATTAGTTTAAACACCTTGGTTAAATCATTCCTTAACCTTCTAAGCAAAGGGGAACACGAGTCATGTTTATGCAATAGGCTGTAATAATTCAGTCTTTTAAACCCTGTTATCAATCCGGTGAATGCACACTGTGCCCCTTTCAAGACAATATTCCTTTCCTGAGGTTTGATGCCTAAAACTGAATGCGGTAGTGAAGAAAAAAGGCCAACCAGAGATCTATACAACTGAAGTATAACTTCTTTGGTTTTGAATTTCAACTCTCTCAAAAGCCAACATTCCTTCAGCCTTTATTATCACTTTTTTTTAACCTACCCACAACCTTTTAGTGATTTGTGTACCTAGGCACCTAAATCCCTTGCTCATTCCACAGCTCTTAGCCTCTCACCATTATGAAACTGTTAAGATTTGAGAGTGCCAAATCAGAAGTGGATGACCACACACTTCTCTATATGGAACTCCCATCTGCCAGTTTTGTCCACTCATGTGGTATGTCTAAGTTCCATCATTCCCCCATTCACATAACTTCAGGTACCTCCTAACATAGTGCCACCTGCAGACTTGGGTACACAACTCTTATTCATTTATCCAAGTTCTCTGACTAGATGTGACAAGTGGTGTTATGCTGGGCCCTCAACTTTTCACCATATCTATTAATGACTTGGATAAACTACTGAAGTTCTGAAGAAGAGTCATATTAGACTCAAAATGTTAACTCTGTTTCTCTCTCCACAGATGATACCAGACCTGCTGAGTATTTCTAGCAATTAATGTTTTTATTTCAGATTTCCAATATCTGCAGTATTTTGCTTTTGTTTAACTATCTCTGCTATAGCAGTTTTCCTCATGTTGAGCAAGCAATCTACGAGTGCCCATCCACGTTTATTTATCTTCCAACCTGCTCCCTTTAAAAAATAATGCTGCAGTTTCCACGTGGATACAACACTGCATTAAGCCCACAACAGCTGACTCCAGCCCACCATTTCATTTGATTACATTTATGGCCATGAAAATCATGCTTCAATTAACCCTTTGGACACTTCCAAAAATTCAGTGCAATATTGCAGCTTTAAAATGAATCTAAAATACAGAGGAAAAATAGCACAGATCTACTGGTGTTTCAAATTAAATCCAGATTTCTGCTGATGTGGAATCTAACATCCTTAGTAATGGGGTTAAGCAGCAGAGCCACTGGACATTGCAGTCTGCTCCATATAGCCACCGCAGTCAAACTACAACCACGAAGTGTGACTATTCTCTTCTAATTGTTTAATACAGCACAAGCTTTAAAACTGGGTTTTATGAGATTATTATGTTTCAATCCAGCTGGGTCCAAGCATACAATGAACACAGCATGAAGAGTTCTATATTTTGTATCTTCGATGATTAGCACATGAATTCTGTTACAATATACCTGGGGTGTCTAGGCTGTGTCTTAGTAGGATATTTAGGTATGCGTCACAGCATCTCAGAAACCACATACAAAGTTAAACAAGAGCTCCCAAAAATCCACACACATTGCTAATACTAACAGAACTTAGTGTTATGATTGGGATTTATCCACCAATGGTACAACAGAACACCGCTTCAGAAGGTGTTGGAGGCGGAGCCACTGAATATTTTTAACGCAGAGGTAGATAGATTCTTGTTAGGCAAGGGAATGAAAGGTTTTCGGGGGTGAATGGGAATGTGAAACTTGAAACACAAGAAGATCAGCCATGATCTTATTGAATGGTGGAGCAGGTTCGAGGGGCTGAAAGGCCTATTTCTGCTCCTATTTCTTATGTACAGTCTTCTCTAGAACTACAGGTGCTTAAAATTCAGAGTACTAATCAGTGAATCAGAAATAAACAGGATTGAGTTACCTTACCTGGAGCGTCATTATCCACAATCTGGATACCCTGCTATTGGAGAAAAAATTCTTTTCCACAATAATAGCAATATTTGCCTTATAGTTGTTGACACTGAGTTAATATAGGAGCTCATGGAAATGTGTCAATATTTCAGAGGTAGGGCAATCAATTCCATTAAACTGTCTGATTGCTTACACATCAACCTCAGATTAGGTTCTAAATCAGTTGCTGTTCTCTGCATGTCCGATTTACAGTTTTAGAAAAAGTGGAGAACATTCCTGCTGTAGAAAATGTCCCTTGTCCAGGAGAGATAAATACCCAGGAAGTAAAGTCAGAATAAATGTTAGCAAAAAGGTACTCTCTGTTCAAAAGGCTTGTTACATCGAGACAGAGGAAGAGAAAGAATTATAAATATGACCTATCCTAGGATCGTGTTGCATCACCGCATGTATCCAAGAGTCCTAAATCGTTGTCTTTTGCAAACCCAAGTGGTGAACAGTAACAGATTCACATTTTGTTGGATGGGTGTGCCAGTAAGCAGCTGTAGCCAGCAGTTAAATGATGTGCAGGGGGCGGGGAGGTAGGTTCACTGTTAATTTTTGCCAGCAGTTTAGTTCAGAGGCCAAAGGGAAACAGCGCACAGACTGAGCAATGGAGGGAAAAGTTCCAAGAAATATGAGTCAGCAGCAGCTGCAGTGAAAGTGAAGGAGTGGGAAAGTATCAGGGTTGAAATATACCAGGAATGTTCAACAGCAAGGGAACACTACTTCCATCCCAGTAACCCCATTTTTAAAGTCAGAGAGAATTTCGACTCAAGCAGCCAGGATATCTCATTAACCCTTTACACTAAGCTAGGTGGGAGACCCCAGATAAAGTGATTAATTTTGCATTAGTTTCATTACATGCCTGTAACTAGGAAAACTGAATACTTTATAAATGATTGAAACACAAGAGAACTTTACTCCCTTGCAACTGACATTGTTTATAATATACTGCCTTAGATTCTGATACATTATCTTCTGAAGTAGGAGTTATGCCTTTAAATAAGCTAAGTAGAAATACATAAAACTAACATTAAAGCAACCCACACTCCAAAGCCAGAAATAAATTTTGAGTCAACAATCCTGAAATTCACAGTATAGCAATTATTGATAGGGTATATTAATGGATCACTGATGGGATATTTAAATCAGTCACTGATGGGATACTTAAATATTAAAAGAATTGTTAAAGATTTGATTTCCTGACAACTCTCATATCCTGGACAGCAGGCATCCCAGGACTAAGCATCGCTCAAGCTATTATTGTACAGACCGTGGAGATTAGGCGGGAGGTTTTGGTCACTGTTTTAGCACAAATCCCTGCTTACAAGTAACTAAACCACAATGAATACTGTGAAGCAGAGATCAACAAATCTATGAACAGAGTTAAAACTCGATTTATATTGTGTAGGAAACAATAACTTGTGTTTGACACAAAGTTTATGTAGATTATCTTCACATTTCAGGGTTTTTTTTTACCATTTTCCCACATAAGAGCTTTGCAGAAATACATTACAATTAATTGCTGTGTTTAAGGCAAAGTGCATTCACACAAGTTTTTAAAAATGAGATCAAAGATTATTAAAATAATAAACTGTTTTCACCACAAAACTTTGCTAATAATAAGCAATTTATTAGCCTGTGTTAAGAATTCAGGTCTGACATTGACATGTTTTTGGTAGAATGATGTCAGTCAAAATCAATCTGAGCATATGATTTTTTCTGGGAGTTAACACATACTGCCTGACATGCAAATACGATACCATAACCCAGAGGCTGAAACAATGTTCCCAGTGACTGGAATTGGATATTAGTGTCTTTCACACTTGTACAAATTCATTCCCTCCAAAGGAAAGCTCAGCGAGCACTTGATGAAATGAGGCCAGATATGAAAAGCTAAATGGTTTTATTTTTATATGAAGTTTTATACGTTTTGTACGAACAAGGAGCAGGAGTAGGCCATTCACAGAATTTTAATGGCTCAGAAGGAGGCGATTCAGCCCATCGTGTCTGCACCAGCTCTCCAAATGTGCATTATGACCTAGTGCCATTGCCCTGCCATTTCCCTATACCCCTACACGTTGTTTCTATTCAAATAATTACCTAATGCCTCGATTGAACCTGACTCCATCACACTTCCAGGCAGTGCATTCCAGGCCCGAACCACTGATGTGAAAAAGTTTTTTCTCATGTGACATTTGCTCCTTTTGCAAATTTGTGCCGCCTTGTTCTTAATTCTTTTACGAGCAGGAACAGCTTCTTCCTATCCACTCTGTCCAGCTCCCTCATGATTTTGAACATCTCTATGCGGCCCCTCGAGACTGCTCCGCCATTTAATAAGATCATGGCTGATCTGATAGTAACCTCAAATCTGCACCCTGCCTACCCTTGATAACCTATCACCCCCTTGCTTACCAAGAACCTATCCACCTCTGCCTTAAAAATATTCAAAGACTCTTCCACCGCTTTTTTAGGAAGAGTTCCAAAGTCTCACGACCTTAAGAGAAAAAAATTTGTCTCGTTCTCCGTTTTAAGTGGGAGACCCCTTATTTTTAAACAGTGACCCCTAGTTCCAGACTCTCCCACAAATGGAAACATCCTCTCCATGTCCATGCTGTCAAGTCCCCTCATGATCTTACTCTACTCTTCTAAACTCCAGTGGATACAAACCTAAACTGTCCAACTTTTCCTCATAAGACAGCCCGGTCAATCTGGTAAACCTCTGAACTGCTTCCAACACATTAACATCCTTCCTTAAATAAGGTGACCAATACTGCACACAGTACTCCACATTTTACTATACTATAGGTAGGATCAGATTCAATCTGCAAAATGTAATTTTGCACCATAATATAAAGTAAAGAATGTGCCAGGCTAATCCACATCTGTAAGCTGTCTTAATGGACTTAAACTTTTAACTATCCTCTAGAATTTCTAACCTTTTTTTTTGATTCGTTCATGGACGTGGGTGTTGCTGGCTAGGCAAGCATTTATTTCCCATCCTTGTTCAGAGGGCATTTTTTTAAGAGTCTGGAGTCACATGTAGGCCAGACCAGGTAAGGACGGCAGATTTCCTTCCCTAAAGGTCATTAGTGAACCAGATGGGTTTTTACAAATATCGACTGGTTTCATGGTCATCTGCCATGGTGGGATTCAAACCCATGTCCCCAGAGCGTTACCCTGCGTCTCTGGAATACCAGTACAGTGACAATACCACTACGCCACCACTTTTGCCTCAGCAAAAATCCTACTACTTTCCTTTTATCAAATCTGACTACTCTTGTTGCCCTTCCTGTGTCAAAAGGCCCATCTAGTACCTATATCCCACTGTTCATTTGGGCACCAAAGAAATACAAAAACAGAATACTGCGGATGCTGGAAATCTGAAACAAAAACAGAAAACACTGGAAATCAGGTCCAGCAGCATCTGTGGTGGGAGAAACGGTTAATGTTTCATCAGACCTTTCATTATTTATGGCAACAAACAGCTTCACGATTACCTAGACAGGCTAATTACTTCTTGTTTAGTCCCTGATCAAAATAACTTTCACTTATCATATTAATAATCTTTTATGCAAATGCTTTTTAAAACTCATGAGAATATGCTTTGATTTATAAAACATTAAAAGTAATTACTTTCAATTGTCAGTCGGGGAACATTTAGGTGACGGTGGTAATTATATCATAAGGCTTAGATTAACTATGGGAAGGACAAGCAGCAATCCAGAGTAAAAATATTATTTGAGAGAAAACCAACTTCAATGGGGTAAGAGTGGATCAGGCCCAGATAAACTGGATTCAAAGATTTTAGGCAAAACTGTAACTTAACAATGGGCTGCCTTTAAAAAAGAGATAGTTCAAGTACAGTCAAGGTCCATTCCCATGAAGGGGAAAGGTAAGACAAACAAATTCAGAGGTCCCCAGATGACAAAAGAGACCTAGATTAAGGTGAAGCAGAAAAAGCGTGCTTATGACAGATGTCAGGTGATAATATAATTGAGAAGCAGGCTGAATATAGAAGGTTCAAAGTTAATTGAAAAAGCAAATAAGAGAAGCAAAGAGGGAGTACAAGAGACTGGATGTTAACGTAAAATGGAATCCAAAAGTCTTCTATTGGCATATAAATAGTAAAAAGGTGGTGAGAGGAGGATTGGGGGCGATGAGGGACTAAAAAGGGGATTTATGAATGGAGGCAGGGGGCATGGGTGGCATATTAAATAAATACTTTGTATCTATTTTGACCAAAGAAGAAAATGCTACCAAGGTCATGGTGAAAGAGGAGGCAGTTCAGACACTTGAAGTGTTTAAAATTGATAAGGAGATGGTATTGGATAGAAACAAAAAGCTAAAAGCTACTGCGGATGCTGGAAATCCAAAACAAAATAAAAACAGAATTACCTGGAAAAACTCAGCAAGTCTGGCAGCATCGGCGGAGAAGAAATCAGTCAACGTTTCGAGCCCTCATGGCTCTTCGGCAGAACTGAAGCATAGTTTCAACAAGGGAGAAATATAAATTGGTTTAAGGTGGGTGGGGGGGAAGAGACACATTGAGGGTGTGGTGTGAGCAGATAATCAAAAGATGTCAGAGACAAAAGGGTCAAAGAGGTGTTGAAGGTGGTGGTCTTTGTCTGAGAAAAGTGCTAATTAAGAATGGAAAACAGGATATTCAAAGTACAGCTCTAGTGGGGGTGGGGTGGAAAGACTAAAGGTTTTAGTTTTAGATTTAAAAATAATGGAAATAGGTGGGGAAAGAAGAATCTATATAAATTATTAAAAAAAAAGACGGGTGGGGGGGGAAAAGAAACGGGGTGGGGATGGGGGGAGGGGGAGTTTAAGATCTAAAGTTGTTGAATTCAATATTCAGCCCAGAAGGCTGTAAAGTGCCTAGTCGGAAGATGAGGTGCTGTTCCTCCAGTTTGCGTTGGGCTTCACTGGAACAATGCAGCAAGCCAAGGACAGACATGTGGGCAAGAGAACAGGGTGGAGTGTTAAAATGGCAAGCGACAGGGAGGTTTGGGTCTTTCTTGCGGACTGACCGCAGGTGTTCCGCAAAACGGTCGCCCAGTTTGTGTTTGGTCTCTCCAATGTAGAGGAGACCGCATTGGGAGCAACGAATGCAGTAGACTAAGTTAGGGGAAATGCAAGTGAAATGCTGCTTCACTTGAAAGGAGTGTTTGGGCCCTTGGACGGTGAGGAGAGAGGAAGTGAAGGGGCAGGTGTTGCATCTTCTGCGTGGGCATGGGGAGGTGCCATAAGTGGGGGTTGAGGAGTAGGGGGTGATGGAGGAGTGGACCAGGGTGTCCCGGTATTGGATATTGGTATTGGTAATTGGTAAATCAATATTGGTATTGGATAGGCTCTCTATGCTTAGAAGTTGATAAGACACTAGGATCAGATGAGCTGAATCCAAGGATACTGAAGGAAGTGAGAGTGGAAATTAGGGAGGCGCTGCCATAATTTTCCAATCTTTCTTAGACTCAGGGTGGTGCCAGAAGGCTGGAGAATTGCAAATGCTGTATCCTTGTTCAAAAAAAAGGGTGTAAAGATAAGCCCAGCAACGACAGGCCAGTCAGTTTAACCTCGGTGGGGAAGCTTTCAGAAATGATCATTTGGGACAAAATTAATGGCCACTTGGACAAATGCAGGTTAATTTTAAAAAATCAGCATGGGTTTTCTAAGGAAAAATTGTGTTTAACTAACTTCAAGTTTTCTGATGAGGTAACAGAGACGGGTTGATTGGAGTAGTGTCGTAGATGTGGTGTTCACGGACTTCCAAAAGGCATTTGATAAAGTGCCGCACAACAGACTTGTGAGCAAAGTTAGAGTTCATGGAATAAAAGGGAAAGTAGCAACACGGATACGAATTTGGTTGAGTGACAGGAAACAGAGTAGTGGTTAATGGATGCTTTTCAAACAGGAAGAAGGTTTATAGTAGAATTCGCCAGGGGTCGGTGTTAGGGCCTGTGCTCTTTCTGATATATATAAATGACCAGGACTTTGGTGTACAGGGCACAATTTCAAAATTTGCAGATGATACCAAACTTGGAATTACTGAGAGCCATGAGGAGGACAGCAAAGAACTTTAAGAGGACATATTCAGGTTGGTGGAATGGCTGGACAATTGGCAGGTGAAATTTAATGCAGAGAAGTGTTGAGTGATTCATTTTGGTAGGAAGAACGCAGAGACAGAATATAAAATAAAGGGTACAATTTTAAAGGGGGTGCAAGAGCAGGGGCATATGTGCATAAGTCATTACAGGTGGCAGGACAGGTTGAGAGCACAGTTAATAAAGCACACAACAACCTGGGCTTTATCAACAGGGCACAGAGTACAAAAGCAAGGAAGTTAAGTTAAAACACTGGTTCGGCCTCATCTGGAGTATTCTGCCCAGTTCTGGGCACCACACTTTAGGAAGGATATGAAGGTATTGGAGAAGGTGCAGAAAATATTCATGAGAATGCTTCCAGGGATGAGAAAATTCAGTTACGTAGAAAAATTGAAGAAGTTGGGGCTGTTCTCCTTGGAGAAGGGAAGGTTGAGGGGAGATTTGATGGAGGTATTCAAAATCATGGGTCCAGACAGAGTAGTTAGGGAGAAACTGTTCCCATTGGTGGAAGGATTGAGAACCAGAGGGCACAGATTTATGGTCATTGGCAAAAGGAAGCAATGGCGACTTGAGGAAAAACTTTTTCATGCAGCGAGTGGTTAGCATCTAGAACACACTGCCTGAGAGTGTGGGAGGCAAGGTTAATTGAGGCTTTTAAAAGGGAACTGTATCATTATCTGAAAAGAAGAGAATTGCAGGGCTGCAGGGGAATGGCACTAGGTGAATTGCTCCTTCAGAAGGCCAGCAAAGACACAATAAGCTGAATGGCCTCCTTCTTCTGTGCTGTAACCATTCTCTAATTCTATGGTTTTAAAAATTCTCTGAGAGGAAAAATGACCAAAAAAATCCTGATATGTGACAGCTTGTCTGAGTAATTTATCAATAAATTATCCCCATTGTGTTGGGAAGGGATCCCCATTGTTCAGCAAGAGTTACCTGCTGGAGGCCCTCCTCCTGGTTGTGAGCATAGGCAGAGAGGCAGAGACAATGCCAGTCAGTTCTTCTCAGAAGAAAGTTGTGAGGGCAAGCATTTGTCAAGCAGAAACTGCAGAGGGGTAATCAAATGTTAAGCAAGATCACTCACTAAGATAAAAACATTAGAAATAGGAGAAGTAGACCACCTGGCCCCTTGAGCCTATTTCACCATTCAGTAAGATCACGGACGATCTGATTGTGGCCTTAACTCCACTTTCCTGCCTGTCCCCCATGATCCATGACTCCCCGGTTAATCAAAAATCTGTCTAACTCAGCTTTGAATATATTCCATAACCCAGGCTCCACTGCTCTCTGGGGTAGAGAATTTCACAGACTTACGACCCTCTGAGAAGGAATTCCTCCTTGCCTCTGCTTGAAATAGGAGCCGTCTTATTCTAAAACTGTGCCCTCATGTTCTGCATTCCCCCACAAGGAGAAACATCGTTTCAGCATCTACGCTGTCAATCCACCTCAGCGTTATATATGTTTCAGTAAGATCATCTCTCATTCTTCTAAACATCAATGAGTAGAGGCCCAATCTGTTCAATCTTTCCTCATTAGACAACCCCTTCACCCAGAAATCAGCTGCATGAACCTTCTCTGAGCTGCATCCAATGCAAGTATATCCCTCCTTAAATAAGGAGACAAAAACTGTACGCAGTATTCTAGATATGGCCTCACCAATGCCCTGTACAGTTGTAGAAAGACTTGCCTACATTTATCTTCCTTCCCCCTTGCAATAAAGGCCAACATTCAATTTGTCGTCCTAATTTCTTGCTGTGTCTACATGCTAACTTTTTCTCTTTCGGGGGAGATGTGGCATAGTGGTCACACCACTGCACTAGTAATCCAGAGGACCAGGTTAATGCTCTGGCATTATGGCAGCTCATGGCAGCTGGTATAATTTGAATTCAGTTAGTAAATCTGGAACATAAAGCTAGTCTCAGTAATGGTGACCATGACAACTATCATCGATTGTTGTAAAATCCCATCTAGTTCATTAATGATCTTTAGAGAAAGAAATCTGCTGCCCTTACCCGGTCTGGCCTACATGTGACTCCAGAACCACAGAAATGTGGTTGACTCTTAACTGTCTTCTGAAATGGCCTAACAAGCCATTCAGCTCAAGGACAACTAAGGATGGGTAACAAATGCTGGCCTTCCCAGCGACGCCGGCATCCCATGGAAGAATAAAAAAAAAGAGAGCACCAAGATCCCTCTGTACCCCGGCATTCTGTAATCTCTATTTAAGTAATATTCTGCCTTTCTATTCTTACTGCAGAATTGGTACCTCACTTTTTCCCAAATTATATTCCATCTGCCAATTTTTAACCCATTCTCTTAACCTATCTATACGGACTCTGAGTGGAATTTAATGTAGGCATTGCGATCTCGCCCGTTGGCCAGAGAGCTGGTGAAAGCCCTGAGTCACCAATGTTCAGGCAGGCCTGTCGAATTAAATGCCAGTCAGACACGTTACTGGGTAATGGCGGACCTTCCTCAGGATCAAGGACGCCGGAGGCAGAAATCACACTCCTTATTGCTGGAGGGGGCAGTGGCTGCTGCCTGTAATGCACCCACCCGAGGCCCAGGATTGGCGAAGGAGGCACCCAGGTCATATGAGTGATGGTGGGAGGGGGTTTGTGGGAAGGATTTGGCCCTCAGTATCCTCCCAACCTCCCTGATTCCAGGTCCTTCGATCATGATAACGAGCTGCCCACCACCCTGGATGCCTTCAAACAATCCCGACAGGCTTTGCCATTCGGGCTTCTGGCATTGAGAATATCCTGCCCATCAATGGGTGAATACCAGTGGCAGCAGGATGAGGCCTCAATTGGTGGTGAGGCAGGAAGGTGGTCCACGAACCTTGTCGACCCAGACTTAATTGGTGTAGTGGTGGGAAAGTGGCAGTGTCCCCAGCCACCAACACCTCTTCCAGTTTAAATGTCCCCAATGGCATCAAACTTGCCTTGGAGGAGGGCATTAAATTCCGTACTTTGTGTCGTCGTCATGATTTGCTTTCTTATCTTTTGTATCTTAAGCAAATTTGGCTACATTATACTTGGTGCCTTTAATCAGGTCATTAATATAGATTGTAAATGGTTGAGGTCCCAGCACTGATCCTTGCTGCACTCCACTAGTTACAGTTCGCTAACTTGAAAATGATCCATTTATCCTGACTCTGATTTCCTGTTAGTCAAGCCTCTATCCATGTTAATATATTTAGGGGAGTCGATGGTGTAGTGGTATTGTTGCGCTGGACTAGGAATCCAGAGACCCAGGGTAATGCTCTAGGGACCCGGGTTCGAATGCCGCCATGCAGATGGTGAAATTTGAATTGAATGAAAACCTGGAATTAAAAGTCTAATGATGGACCATTGTCGATTGTTGTCCACTAAGGAAGGAAATCGGTCCTCCTTACCTGGTCTGGCCTACCTGGTCTGGTTGACTCTGAAATGGCCTAACAAGCCACTCAGTTGTAAAAAAGGAATGAAACCGGACATACCAACCGGCATCAACCTAGGCACCAAAAACGACAACGGCAATCTCAGCCCTGTTGACCCTGTAAAGTCCTCCTTACTAAAGTCTGGGGGCTAGTGACAAAATTGGGAGAGCTGTCTCACAGACTAGTCAAGCAACAGCCTGGCATAGTCATCCTTATGGAATCATACCTCACAGATAATGATCTAGACACCACCATCACCACCGCCCTCCTTCAGCTCATGAATCAGTGCTCCTCCATGTTGAACACCACTTGGAGGAAGCAATGTGGGCGGTAAGGGCGCAGGATATATTTTGGGTGGGAGACTTCAATGTCCACCACCAAGAGTGGCTCGATAGCATCACTATTGACCGAGCTGGCCGAGTCCTAAAGGACATAGCTGCTAGACTGGTCTGCGGTAGGTGGTGAGGGAACCAACAAGAGGGAAAAACATACTTGACCTCATCCTCACCAACCTACCTGCCGCAGATTGTCCAGGACGGTTTTGGTAGGAGTGACCACTACAGAGTCGTCGTGGAGACGAAGTCCCAGCTTCACAGTGTGGGTACCCTCCATAGTGTGTGGCACTATCACCATGCTAAATGGGATAGATTTCGAACAGATCTAGCAACTCAAGACTGGGCATCCATGAGGCACAGTGGGCTATCAGCAGCAATAGAATTGTACTTGAACACGATCTGTAACCTCACGTCCTGGTATATCCCCCACTTTACCATTGCCATCAAGCCAGGGGATCTACCCTGGTTCAATGGAGAGTGCAGGAAGGCATGCCAGGAGCAGCACCAGGCATACCTAAAAATGAGGTGTCAACCTGGTGGAAGCTATAACACAGGGCTACTTGTGTGCCAAACAGCATAACAGCACAAGCAGCAAGTGACAGACAGCTAAACAATTCCACAATCAACGGATCAGACCTAAGCTCTGCAGTCCTGCCACATCCAGTCATGAATGGTGGTGGACAATTAAACAACTCACTGGAGGAAGAGACTCCACAAATATCCCCATCCTCAATGATGGAGGAGCCCAGCACATCAGTGCAAAAGATAAGGCTGAAGCATTTGCTACAGTCTTCAGCCAGAAGTGCCGAGTAGATGATCCATCTCGGCCTCCTCCGGAGGTCCCCAACTTCACAAATGCCAGTCTTCAGCCAATTCGATTCACTCCACGTGATATCAAGAAGCGGCTTAAGGCACTGGATAGTGCAAAGGCTATGGGGCCTGACAATATTCCAGAACTTGCCACGCTCCTAGCCAAGCTGTTCCAGTACAGCTACAACACTGGCACCTACCTGGTTATGTGGAAAATTGCCCAGGTATGTCCTGTACACAAAAAGCAGGACAAATCCAAACCAGCCAATTACGGCTCCATCAGTCTACTCTCCATCATCAGTAAAGTGATGGAAGGGGTCATCAACAGTGCTATCAAGCGGCACTTGCTTAGCAATAACCTCACTGACGCCCAGTTTGAGTTCCGCCAGGGTCACTCAACTCCTGACCTCATTACAGCCTTGGTTCAAACATGGACAAAAGAGCTGAACTCCCGAGGTGAGGTGAGAGTGACTGCCCTTGACATCAAGGCCGCATTTGACAGAGTGTGGAATCAAGGAGCCCTAGCAAAACTGGAGTCAATGGGAATCAGGGAAAACTCTCTGCTGGTTGGAGTCATACCTAGCACAAAGGAAGATGGCTGTGGTTGTTGGAGGTCAGTCATCTCAGCTCCAGGACATCACTGCAGGAGTTCCTCAGGGTGGTGTTCTCGGCCCAACCATCTTCAACTTATCTGGGAGCTCTGTTTCTGCATGGCTTCATGTGTTTGAATTTTTGATAGTACATTCCATTTCCATCGGGAAAATGTGAAATACCTGTGACTAGAGTCGGAGGTCTTACTTATGAACCTTGCTCGATCTTGCATAGTTTAGAGATCATTATCATTCAGTTTAATGCAATGTACTATACTTCCTTTCTCCAAGTTTCTCATTCTTTTTTTCTTTCCTATTTCTCTGTCCCCCCACTCTGCCCCCTCCTCCCTCCACTCCATGCCCTCCTCTTTCTCCTATTCCTGTTCCATACATACATACTATATTCCTGTTCCTATGCATGTGTACATATGAATTAGGAGCATTCAATAAGATTATTATGACTGATCTGATTGTGACGCCAACTCCACATTCCTGCTTACCCGTGAAAACCTTTCACCCCCTTCCTTATCCAGAATCTAGCTAGCTCTGCCTTAAAAATATTCAAAGAATCTGCTTCCACTGCCTTTTCAGGAAGAGAGTTCCAAAGACTCAAAACCCTCTGATATAAAAAAATTCTCCTCATCTCTGACTTAAATGGACGACCCCTTATTTTGAAACAGTGACCCTTAGTCCTAGATTCTCTTCCAAGAGGAAGCATCCTCTCCACATCCACCCTGTCAAAACCCCTCAGAATCTTATATGTTTCAATCAAACCGCCTCTTACTCTTCTAAACTCCAGCGAATACAAGCCTTGCTGTCCAACCTTTCCTCATAAGGCAACCCTCCCATTCCAGGTGTTCGTCTAGTAAACCTTCTCTGAACAGCTTTCAACGCATTTATTACATCCTTCCTTAAATAAGGAGACCAGTACTGTACACGGTATTCCAGATATGGCATCACCAATGCCCTGTACAATTGAAGCATAACCTCTGTACTTTTGTATTCAATTCTTCTCGCAATGAACGATAACATTCTATTAGCTTTCCTAATTGCTTGTTGTGCCTGCACCCTAGCCTTTTGTGATTCATACACTAGGACACTCAGATCCCACTGCATCTTGGAGCTCTGCAATCTCTCACCATTTAGACAATTTGCTTCTTTTTTATTCTTTCTGCCAAAATGGACAATTTTACATTTTCCCATATTATACTCCATTTGCCAGATCTTTGCCCATTCACTTAACCTATCTATATCCCTTAGTAGCCTCCTTCTGTCCTCTTCACAACTTACTTTCCCCTCTCTCTCCTTTAAATATCCCATTATATTCTCTCACTCTCTCTTTCGCTCTCTCATTCCATCCTATCGTCCCTCATCATCCACTGCTCTTTTTTGTTCCTTCCCTCTCCTTCCTCCGTTCTCTCCCTCTGAACATCATAACTGCAGTGTTGCTACAAACAGCTGCCTGTTTCACTATTCAGTTTGGATGAGTAACTGTAAGTTGTTGTCAAATCTTTTTGCCCTGTTCACTTGGTCACTCTCTCCTTTTTCCGAATTTTTTCCCCTTCTCTTTCTGACTTTCTGTTGCATTCTTTAATGCTTTGAGCCATCCAGTGGTCATGAAAAGTGCTACATAAATGCACGTCTTTCTTTTTTACTGCATATTGCAGCTGGACTACTTGAGTGAAGTATTGTGTCTAGAGGGAATGAGTTAATGGAGCTCTGCAATATGGTGACCTTTGACTTATTGCCACACCTTTAAAAACAGCACAGTTAGATGCTGCCAGCAAACTGGAATCTATCTTAGATGCTCAATTGACAAGTATATGTTTAATCCCAAGATTTTATTTAACCTTCTCTAGATAGCAGAAAATAGGATTAGTCCAAGTTTGGAGTAAGCAGAGCTGATAGGTCTTTGCAGACCACAAGCAGCTTTGAAGGAAGGCTTTAAGCTTGGTTAATGTAAACAGATGAGGATTCAGCACTTTCTGAACAGATTGTTGCTTGTACTTTTCAGCTGTTACTGAGCCTGTGGAGACTTCCCGTTGGACAGAAGAAGAAATGGAAGTGGCCAAAAAAGGTTAGTATGAAAAAAATCAATTTCCTAGTCTGATTTCAAACCTTGTCTCATTGTGTCTTATTTTGTTAGTGTAGCTGCACTGCCTTTCCTATAGTGAGTTTCTCCTATTAACAAACCACTTTGATAAATTTGTAAATGCAAATTAATCATTTTATAAATATAATCTACTAATTTGAAAGTTTTGTGGCTTCCATTCAAATTACATCAAATTTACAGCACAGAAACAAGCATTTCGACGCAGCTTGTCTATCCCGGTGCTTATACTCCATATAAGCCATCTGCCACCATATCTACTTCATCTCATCCTTTCAACATATCCTTCTATTAGAAACCTTATAATGAAGTGTAATTCAGTTATAATACAACTCATATATATTAAAAACAGCTGCGTCTTATGTTGTGAAAAGTGAGTAGGTATAGCAGCTGAATGCTATTGGAAGCTGATTGCCATAGTTGGCTCCAATCTCACTGAGCTGTCTCAAGTTGGCAGCAATGCAGTGTTGTAGAATTAATTGAAAGAATTATTTCAGATTTTAAACATTTAATCTAGGCTAACACTTCAGTACAGGACTGAGGGCCGTACTGTGCTATTAGAGGTGTGCTGTCTTTTGGATGAGACATTAAACTGAGTCCCAGTCTGCCTTCTCAGGTCGATGTAAAAAAAGATAAAAATAGAAAGACTTGCATTTATATAGCACCTTCCAGTGGTCAGATTCATGGGGACCCTTTGACCAAAACAGTTGGTGTAAAATTATGGGAGAAGAGGGTAATGTTCATTGTGATCAGATTTTGTTGGGGTAGGAGCTTAGTTGTATGAAATTGAGACTTTTGCAGAAGACACAAGTTCAAGGTCATAAAGTGAAATGTGAGAGAGCGGGGCATGCCAGTAAGGAATGAGGTTGGGAGATAGAAATGGTCAGAAGGAAGTAAAGGAAAGGGAAGCTGGATAGCATTCAGAAGCTGTTTTAGCTTCCAGTCCTTGATATCAGCAGGTATAATAAACTTGTTTATTGTTGACATGTTGGATCAGCTAATGGCTTGTGCAGAGTGATGGTATAGATTAGCATATTATTGTTATTGGAGATTGGTCTCAGTTATTACTATGCTAAAATGAGTGGGTTTTATGGAGAACAATAATGGAATGTACGTTAAATGTATCATGAGATATCCATGGTAATGAATAGATGTGAAAGTGGAGGAGGGAAACGTTAACATCAAATCCATGTGGGATAAAGGTTCTTGTTCTTTTAAATGTCTGGATACTAACGTGTGCAGAGGACTTTGGGTGGCAGACCTGGGAGCACATTTATTTGCTGATGACGTAATGCTCCAAGGATCACTTTCATTTCTGAAGACCTCTTCATTTTACCTCACATACTTCAAAAAAAACATATTTTTCCAACATATCAAGTGCAGTTTTATAAAATAAATCATTTTTTGACTGAATAACTGGAGTCATAACGCAGCTCAAGTGTTCACTTTCTCTGAATTGTTGAAGCTTTGTTTTGAAGCTTTCTTTTATCAGTTTCTGTGGTGGCAGATTTTTTAAATTCTTTCATGGGATGTGGGCATCAAAGGCATGGCCAGCATTTGTTGACCATCCCTAATTGCCCTTGAGAAGGTGGTGGTGGTTGGGACAGAGTTTCATCTATTCAGCTCCTGTTTATAACTGAAGATGAAACTTAAGCAGTTTTGGAATTTGTTTTAGATTTTTTGCTCTTCAGTTGGCACCTTGCACTGGCTATGTTCACACGTAGCTGGAGTGTGGCCCTGTATGCACAGATGTGAAGTTTAGCGCTGTACGGCTCACTTTCACCATCTTTAATGTGCAGATGGTCTTTTTCTCTAAACTCTATAAATGCTGCAAGTTGTGGGTTAATTAACTTTCATTATTGGTTTTTCTCTAGTAAAATTTCTTGTTCTGTCACTATTATTACTCCAATTGTGTAAGCAGTAATTCTTGATATTTGGCACATTGCAGATAGAGAAGGTTGCTGGGACCTGGGGGAATAGGGGCAGGTGGCTGCCTCGGTGCCAGGGGAGGGGCAGGAGATAAAACAGTGTGAAAAGGAACAAGAGAGAAGCCGGGAAATAAAAGAGCACAAGAAGGAGTGAAAGAGGAGCGGGAGATAAAAAAAAGCGCGAGGAGTGAGGGAGAAGCGGAGAGATAAAAGAGCACGAGAAGGAGTGAGAGAGGA
This sequence comes from Cetorhinus maximus, assembly GCF_964194155.1. Taxonomy (NCBI): domain Eukaryota; kingdom Metazoa; phylum Chordata; class Chondrichthyes; order Lamniformes; family Cetorhinidae; genus Cetorhinus; species Cetorhinus maximus. The sequence continues at coordinate 27,152,032 of NC_135887.1, read as the reverse complement.
GCGGGAGATAAAAGCACAAGAAGGAGCGAGGGCAGAGCCGGGTGATAAAAGACCGCGAGAAGGAGTGAGGGGAACCGGGAGATAAATGAGAGCGAGAGGAGCAGGAGATTAAAAAACGCGAGAAGGAGCGAGAGAGCAGCCGGGAGATGAAAGAGCACGAGGAGGAGTGAGAGAGGAACCAGGAGATAAAAGAGCGCAAGAAGGAGTGAAAGAGGAGCCGGTAGATAAATAAGTGCAAGAAGGAGCGAGAGAGCAGGCGGGAGACGAAAGAGCATGAAGAGGAGCGAGAGAGGAGCCGGGAGATAAAAGCACAAGAAGGAGTGAGGGAGGAGCCGGGAGATAAAAGCGAGAGAGGAGCTGGGAGTTTAAAGAGCACGAGAAGGAGCGAGGGAGGAGCTGGGAGATGAAAGAGCGTGAGAAAGAGCGAGGGAGGAGCCAGGAGATGAAAGAGCGTGAGGAGGAGCCGAGAGATGAAAGAGCGCGAGAAGGAGCGAGGGAGGAGCCGGTAGATGAAAGAGCACGAGAAGGAGCGAGGGAGGAGCCGGTAGATGAAAGAGCGCGAGAAGGGGCGAGGGAGGAGCCGGTAGATGAAAGAGCGCGAGAAGGAGCGAGGGAGGAGCCGGTAGATGAAAGAGCTTGGTGCTGTTGCTGGTGGTGGGCTTCAGTGGACCGACATGATTTGGAGAAAATCAAGTGTGATGTCATAGGGAACTAGGTAAGTGATAACCAACCAGGTGAGTATTTAAATTGTTTTGCTCACTAATCTTTTAAATACTGGTACAATTTATTGATAACTGTTCTGAGAAGGTTTACCAGACTAATACTTATGAGGAAAGGTTGGACAGGTTAGGCTCGTATCCACTAGAGTTTTGAAGAATATGAGTGAAACATATAAGATCCTGAGGGGCCTTGACAGGGTGGATGTGGAAAGGATGTTTCCTCTTGTGGGAGAACCTAAGGGGTTACGCATTTGAAACGTAGATGAGACAAATTTCTTTCGCTCAGAGGGTCGTGAATCTTTGGAACTCTCCTCCTGAAAAGGCAGTGGAAGTGCAATCTTTGTCTATTTTTAAGGCAGAGGTGGATAGATCCTTGGTAAGCAAGGGGGTGATAGGTCATCAGGGGTAGGCGGGATGCAGGTTTGAAGTTACTGTCAGATCAGCTGTGACCTTATTAAATGGTGAAACAGGGTCGAGGGGCCGAATGGCCAACTGCTCCTTTTTCGTATGTTTATTCAAATAAGATTTTCTTCATTATAAGCTTTTTGTAATAGCAGAAGTAAAGCTTATTGGGAGCAGTAGGGTTTATTATTTAAAATATATAAAAATAAATGAATAAAAATAAAAATAACTAAAACTTTAAAATAAAATAAATACCTAAAACACATACCTGTGTAATTAAGAAACCTATAACTTTTAGTTGTAGGTGATACTAGCTTTTAATATGCATAGTAAAATGTAGTGTATGTAAGAATTATTCTAAGTTAATTAAGAAAGTAATTAAATTAACTAGAGTTTTGCACCCAGTAATGGTTACCACACTTTAGGAAGTATGTGAAGCACCTTCAGAGGGTGCAGAAAAGATTTTCTAGAATGGTTCCAGGGATCAGCTGGGGTTGTTCTCCTTGGAGCAAAGGAGTTTGAGGGCAGATTTGATAGAGGTTTACTAAATTAAGACAGTTTAGTTAAGATAGACAAGAAAAAAGTCTTCCCATTAGCTGATGGTACAAAGACTAGGGGACACAAATTTAAGGTTTTGGGCAAGAGATGCAGGGGGGGATGTGTGTTTTTTTATGCAGCAAGTAGTAATGAGCTTAACTCACTGCCTATGAAGGGTGGTGGGAGCAGAGAGATCACTCACTCACTTTTCCAGAACCGCTTTATCCATCCAATTCGGGGTCGCGGGGAGTTGGTGCCTATTCTGACAGGCAATAGGCATGGTCTACCTAGGATGGGTTGTCAATCCATCACAGAGCACACACACACACTGAGGGACAATTTACTGTAGCAAATCCACCCAACCAGCACATCTTTGGACGGTGGGAGCAAACCGGAGCACCCGGAGGAAACCCACGCGGACATGGACAACATGCACACCCCACTCAGACAGACAACCGAGGCCAGGATCAAACCTGGGTCCCTGGAGCTGTGATGCAGCAGCTCTAACCACTGCACCACCCAGCAGAGAGATCAATTATTTGAAAAACAAATTGTAATGTTTAGTTAAGGGAAATAAACTTGCAGGGCTATGGGGATAGAGCTGGGAAATGGGACTGATTGGATTGTTTTAAAGAGTCAGTATGGACTCTATCTGCCAAATGACCTTTTATTTGCTGTAATAACCCATGACTCAATATGATTTAATCTTGTTTCCTTGTGTCTTTACCTTAGGACTCGTGGAACATGGACGGAACTGGGCAGCCATTGCCAAGATGGTGGGCACCAAAAGTGAAGCGCAATGCAAGAATTTCTACTTTAACTACAAGAGGCGGCACAACCTGGACATGCTGCTGCAACAGCACAAACTTAGAGTGGTGAGTCAGCCTTTCCACCTGCATGGGTGTTTCCCCTCGTGGGGGAATCTAGATAGTGAGTATAAGTTCCGAGTAATGTTACAATCCCCATAGAGGCTGATAACTTTAACTAGAAGTTTGAATCTTTTTTTAATAGCTGATAAAAAGAAACAAAAGGATTTCATATCTTAAAGTAGGCTATGGTGCGTTTTCCCCAAACCCTCAGTTTGTGTGGTCCAATTTTATAAGTAATACCCAGCAAACTCTCTTTATTAGTAACTCAGAAGGTTAGTTTCATTCACATTCAAGCCAGGGGATTGTGGTGGGGTTGGGGCGTGGGGTAGTTGACGACCTCACACACACACACACACACACACACACACGCACAATACACATACACATATGTAAGGGGGATAGAAAAGAGGAGGCTTTTACAACAATGGATAACAACAGTAACAGAACCACAGAAATGAATATTAGCTCACATGATTTCCAGAGGCTAGAAAGTCAAAGTCTAGAAGATGTTTCCTTCGTTGTGGAGTTCAGATGAGCTCCTGATTAGAAACAGCAGCACAAATGTCTTTGAAAGTGAATGAGAATGCAGCACGATGAGGTTTCTGTACCACCACGATGAGAGGGGAACTCTTTTGTTCTTGTAACTTCTGTGGGAAGCTTCCAGGACAGGTGGCCAATCCTGAGTCATGTGACCTGTAGCAGCCAACGTTTGGTTCAACAAAAGTCCATTTTAAAATAGCAAAAGAAAAATTATGTACATAGTTTGGATTTCTTTCATGTCTTATTGACATGTTGACAAACAGTTCACAGTTGCTTCCAGCTTCTAATGAGTTTGCAATTCCATTTCACTGAGCAGTAACTTCAAGCGACCATCTCCAGGCACTTAGATTTGCAGAGATTCTTACATCCACGACCAGCTGTAAAGCTTGTCCTGATGATTCTTCCCCTCTGGCCACACTAGAATGAATCTCCTCAAATGCTTAGATTGCTATTGGATGCATCTCTTCGACTAGAGACTTTCCCTCCTGCACCCGGCTGTGGTAGTTCACAAAGCCAAGCAGTCTCTTCTCTCTGTTTACCACACAAAGCACAAAATTGCTGTCTGCCTTTGAAATTCATTGATTTACAAAGAATTGTAGGAAATAGGACCAAGAGTTAGCCATTTGGCCCCTTGAGCCTGCTCCACCATTCAACTAGATCTTGGCTGATCTTCTACCTCGACACCATTTCCCCACGTTATCCCCATATCCCTTGATATCTTTAATAACTAGAAATCTATCCATCTCTGTCTTGAACATACTCAATGACTATGCTCTCACACCCCTCTGGGTTAGAGAATTCCAAAGACTCACCAGCTGCTGAGTGAAGAAATTCCTCCTTATCTCGGTCCTAAATGGCCTACCTCTTATTCTGTGTCCCCTGGTCCTGGAGCCCCCAGCTAGGGGAGACATCCTTTCTGGCTCTACCCTGTAGAGCCATGTAAGAATTTTGTACACCTCTATGAGGTCAGCTCTCATTCTTTTAAACTCTAGAGAATACAAGCTCAGTCTCCTCAATGTCTCCTCATAGGACAATCCTGCCTTCCCCCAGGAATCAGTCTAGTGAAACTTCGCTGCACTCCCTCTATGGCAAGTATATCCTTCCTTAGGTAAGAAGGCCAAAACTGCACCCAATACTCCAGATGTGGTCTCACATCACACAAGTTCCTATATAACTGCAGCAACACTTCTTTACTCCTGTACTCAAAGCCTGTTGCAGTAAATGCCAGTATGTCATTTGCCTTTCTAATTGCTTGTTGCACCTGCATATTAGCCTTCAGTGACTTGTGAAAAAGGACACCCAGGTCTGTTTGAACAGCAACACTTCCCAATCTCTCACTATTTAAGAAATACTCTTCCATTCTTTCTCTCTTTCCCTCTCCTTTTCCCTTTCTCTCTCTCCTCCTCTCTCTCTTTTCCTTTCCTGAATCTCTAGCTGCATCCTGAGCTCTTCCACCTCAAATTTGGCTAGGGCAAGGGGTACAGAGTCAGGGGTGAGCTCATCCACCTGCTCTGGTTGATAACTGAGGTCCAAATGCTTGACAGGCAACTGGATCTGCCCACTTCTTTTCACCCTACTCGATAGTTTTAACTGTACCTCCCTAGCTACAGCTTTCAGTTGTTCTGTGCTTAAGTATGCTGATGTTTCGCCATTTAAGTTTCCTTGCTTTACCCACATTCTCACATCGAAAGTTGCCATTTTCTTAGTGTTAGGGAAAGGGAATTTGCTGCAGTAACTTTCTTGTGCTTTTAAAATTGTTCCAGCTGCTGAATTTTCCACCTTGGCTTCCAATACATTCTTTTAATATCAGAATTGGCTCATCTTAGATTTAGACTCTGGTCAATGTTCTTTTGGTCACATTTTCTTGTTTGATTAACTTTTGGTTTGAAGGAGTCTTTCCCGGACCTGAGCTGCCAATTTCTGTTATGGACAGGAGAGAGACAGGCAAACTGTACCTATTTCCTCTTACCGCCTACCTGTAACTAGGTGTTTTGAATAACTTTTAAAGTATGCGGTGCTGTTGTTTCCCAGTCCCTTGGTTTGCGTGATGCAACTTCTCCCCACACCCACACACACACACACACACACACACACACTAAAAGGAGCATTATTAGTTCATGTGATTTCCAGAGTCAAGAAGTCAAGGTCCAGAGGGTGTTTCCTTCATAGCGGGCTTCAGTTCCGATGAGGCTCTGGTTGGACATAACAATACGAAAATCCTTGAAATGGACGATGCTACAACACGATGGGCTTTCTGTGCTTAGACCGCTTGATAAGGTGTTGATCAGAGACTTTTTAAATCAAGCAGGCTTCGTGGAGTTGAGAGGTGGTAACTGACTGCTTACTCAGCCAGGCTGCTGGAGACCTTTCCAGTTGATGTTAAAGTCAGAGGATTTTCCAGTTCTCAAAGGCATATTGAGATTTCAAAGTGGTCACTCAAGAAACGTAACCTTCTTTCTCAATGACTTCAAAAAGGATGTTTATCCAGTGTTTGGAACGGGCTTTTTTCAGGACTGATAATGGCCCCAATGATTAGGGAGAGAATTTTCTCCCTGTCGGCGGGGGAGGGCGTGGGTGTACGCGCAGCCGATCAGCGCCCCCGATCGGCTGGGCGCCACCATTTTACATGGGCAGGCCAATTAATGCCCGCTCAGCGTGGAGTGGGGTGGGTGGGGGGGCGGTTTGCCTGAGTTGGGTAGTGTGCTGTTTCGCGCATGCACGCGAAAGAGCGCAGGAACCTCCGTGAGGCACTGAGATGCCTCAGGGAGATTACTTTCACTTATAAAACATTGAGTAAAGGTTTAGAAAAATTTTAAGGACATGTCCCCTCATGTGAAACTCTCACATGAGCTGGGACATGTCCATTAATTTTATTAAAAATTTTTCAAACACTTTAAAAACGTTCATGAAACCTCATCCCGCCTGTGGATGAGGTTCCATGAAAAATGCAAAGGCCGCCCGGGCCCTTCACCTGCCCACCAACTTTAAGGTTGGATGGGCAGCTCAACTAATTGCTTCATTGGCTTTTTAAATGGCCTTAATAGGCCTTTCACAGTTCGGCAGTGCGCCCGCCGAACTGAAAATATAAATGACGTGCAGTGACGTTGGGACGCACGCCCGACATCACCATGCGTCATTTTACGCCCTGCCCCCGCTCACCAAGCTGAAGATTCTACCCTAGTTGTTGAAAGAGTTACCATCCAGTTGGAGGGTCTGGTGTTGGGAAACCATTGTAGAGGCAGACCCACTGACTCCTCTAGCAAGGTGAGCTTAACAGATGCAAATGGCATCCCTTGCTTCCTCTTTGAAATGGTACCAGGGACAGTACCAGGTGTGGTATGAACCTGTTAGCATGTAGCCATGACAAGTTCTGATGTGGGAGTCTCCTAGTGTTTTGTGATTACAAGGGGTCTATGCAATGAGGCTTGAGATTCTAGAGCTGAGAAAATAATTCCTTTGTTCTTGTAACTTCAGGGGGTAGTTCCTGGACAAAAGGCCAACACTGGTCATGTGATTTGTAGCAGCCATCTTCTTTGGTTCAGCAGAAAGTCAATTTTTTTAAATGGCAAAAGAATAAAATTCTGGATTTCTTTTCATATCATATGGAACCCTACATTTATTTTTGTTTATTCGTTCATGGGATGTGAGCTTCGCTGGTTAGGCCAGCATTTATTGCCCATCCCTAATTGCCCTTGTTCAGAGGGCATTTAAGAGTCAACCACATTGCTGTAGACCTGGAGTCACATGTAGGCCAAACAAGGTAAGGACGGCAGATTTACTTCCCTAAAGGACATTCGTGAACCAGATGGGTTTTTACAACAATCAACAATGGCTTCATGGTCATCATTATACTTGTAATTCCAAATGTTTATTGAATTCAAATTCCACCATGCTACAGAGTATTACCCTGAGTCTCTGGATTATTAGTCCAGCAACAATACCGTTATGCCGTCGAGTCCCACATCTGCAGTTCTGTTTTTCCCACCAAAATGGAAAACTTCATATTTTTCCATATTATATTCTATCAACTGTGTTCTTGCCCACTCACTTAGCCTGTCTAAATCCACTTGAAGCCCGTTAACATTCTCCTCACAATTCTCACTACCACTAAATTTTGTGTCATCAGCAAACTTGGCAGTATTACATTTGGTCCCCACATCCAAATCATTGATATAAATTGCAAATAGCTGGGGCTCAAGCACTGATCCTTGCGATACCCCACTAGTTTCAGCCTGCTAGTCTGAGAATAACCCATTTATTCCTATCTCTTGTTTTCTGTTGTTAACCAATCCTCAAACCATATCAGTATATTGCCCCCATTCCCATGTGCTCCAATGTCACTTGCTAACCCTCGCGTGGAGCCTTATTGAAAGCCTTCTGAGAATCCAAATACACCACACCCACTGATTCTCCCTTATCTATTCTGCGAGTTGCATCCTTGGAAAACTCAGCGACAGGTTTATCAAACATCATTTCCCTTTCATAAATCCATGTTGACTCTTCCCAATCTTACCATTATTTTCTAAGTGTCATGTTATCATATCTTTTATAATAGACTCCAGCATTTTCCATACTACTGATGTCAGGCTAACAGATCTGTAGTTCCCTGTTTTCTCTCTCCCTTTTTTCTTAAATAGTGGGGTTACATTTGTTACCTTCCAACTTGCAGGAACTGTTCCTGAATCTATAGAAATTTGAAAGATGACCACTAACGCATCCACCATCTCTACAGCCACCTCTTTCAACACTCTGGGATGTAGATCATCAGGTCCAGGGGATTAATCAACTTTCAATCCCATTAATTTCTCCAGTACTACTTTTTACTAATACTACCCTTTCAGGTCCTCAATCTCACCTAGTTCCTTGCTTCTCTAGTGTCTCAAAGAGGTTTTCTGTATATTCCACCAAGACAGACATAAAAGCCGGAACTTTCCGGTCCCATTGGCGTAGGGCGTCATGGTGAGGGGTGGGGATGGATAATATGGTGTGAAGGCCGAAAATCGGTTTCACACTGGCATCAAAGCACAGCGGGATCATCTGATGGTGCCCAGCATGGCGGAACGCCAATGCTGCTGGAGGACAGCGTGAACTTGCTTAGCATCCCGCTAATGGGGTGCAAAGTAAGGCCCAACCAGAATCATCCCACACCCAATTTTCTGTTACGCCAGCAGGAAAACATGCCGGTCCAGAACACATCTGGACAAGTGTGGCATGCAGAAGTCAGGACTTACCCTTAGGCCCTGGCTCAGATCGTGGACATCTGAGGAGCAGAAGGTGCCCTACAGCCTCCGGACCCAGGAGGAACACGTGCGTTGCATGCTGGGTGGATTCTCATAGACATGGCCCTGATGCAAAGCAGCTCACAGAAGGTGGGAGGGCTCCATTGACGCCTGGGTTCTGCTTTGGAATATCACGGTCTTGACCATAGGCTGTTACGGATGATCAGCAAAGGGTGGGAGAGGAAAGCCCAGCTGTGAGTGGGAGAGGAATATATACCGGGGGTGTGGGAGAGGAAGGTCTAGGTTTGACTGGGAGAGGAAGGTGTACTGGGGTGTGGGGGCATAAAGCTGTACTGGTGCAGGGGGGTGCGTGGGTGGTGTGCAGATGTTTGGCAGGGGGGTTGACAATAAAGGTGGGGTGAGGTTGGGAGAGGGGAGGAGGGTATAAAGGGGGAGAATGTGGCAATTGAGGAGGAGGGAAGGAAGGAGTCTGGGGTGGGGGAGGGCACCATTTTATCCTCCGACTTGCGTGCTGCTCTGTTGAGGGCTTCCAACAGCTCTGCGTGATGTTCCCCTGCCTTCTGCTGGCCCTCCACGTTGAGTTGGAAGGCCAAATCCAGAAACTCGTTATCTGACTCAGACCGTACATATGCCTCTTCCCCAGCAGTCTTCCACGGACCAGGGAACTCAGCTGAACCTGCCTCCTCCTGCTGCGGACACATGTCTGTGCGGTGACCACCAGATTGTGAATCCCAGCCTGCTCTAGATCTAGGTCCCACCAGGGTGTGCCTCTGCACTGGTGCAGGGTTTGGGAAAGCACTGTGATGGGTCTTCCAGGCTGCTTATTTCCAGCTCTTCAATGGAGGATGTGCCCTCTTGGCTGGAAGTGAGGACATGGATGGAGCTGAGGGACTGGATAGCTGAGGGCGTTAGTTGCTTGGCAGATCTCCCTGTGAACCAAAGTAGAGATAATTAGTGCATGGCAGCAGAGTCAAAAATAGGAGAGAGAGCACTCACACTTGCGTTGAGAGAGGGATGATGTGGCACAGGATCCTCACATGGATGTTCGCCACTGACCTCACCATTGTCGCAGGCATGGTCCACAGTCAGCACGATGGCACGCTGCTCAAACTGAGTGAGGGGCCTAATGTTGGCCACTCACCCCTGATCTGGGACCTCTCCCTGCTGTTATGAACTCACTTTTCCTGCTTGAAAACAGATGGAGAGAGTGTGAGCAGGAAGCATAGCATGACATAGAATGTTTGCGTGGTGAGCAGAGCCATTAACGATGAAGACGTGAGCTCCAGAGGATGCGAGTCTGATGGAAACGTGAGGTTGTGTGTGAGTTAGTGGTATTGTCCCTTGAGGTGTGAGATCCCTGTGGATGTGTGATGGGCTTGTGAGTGTGAGAGTTGAGAGTGATGAGGTGGTTGACATAACCTGGCATCCATCCTCTTCATGCACTGGATGGCTGACCTGCTCTGTGCTCCGGTGGCGCTGAACGCTGTTACCATGCCTCCCGGGCCAGTGGGTGGACCTCCTGTGGCCTGAGTGCGGGTAGAGGACATCGTGGTGGCCTTCCACTGAGTCCAGCAGGCACCCCAGGGAGGCGTCACTAAATTTGGGAGTTGCCGTCTCCTTTGCTTTCGAGGCCATCTGTCGCCTGAAGCAGCCCTGGTCTGAAGACATGAAGTAGGCATGAGCGCTGGTGCGCTTTAACTATGGTGTCTAGAGCGAGGAAGTGCTGAGGTCACGGTGTGGTGGGCAAATCCGAGCCCGCCCGCCAGCTATCTGGCGTGTTTCCAGTGAATGCATTATTAATGAGGATGGACGTGCTGGGATTGTGACGATACTGTGCGAAAAGCCACCATTGTAACTGGTGGGTAAAACTCCTTTTTCCCACCCTCTACCGCACTTTTTGGAAATCTGGGATGATTCCGCCCAAAGTATTTGTTCAGTTTTTCTGCTATTTCCTTATTCCCCATTATGGAATCTCCTGCCTCTGCCTGTCTTTGCTAATCTTTTCCTTTTTACATGCCTTTGGAAGCTTTTACAATCAGATTTTGTATTTCTCACTAGTTTATTTTCAAATTCTATTTTCTGGTTTTTTTTTAATCAATTTCTTGGTTCTACTTTGCTGAATTTTAAAATACCCCAATCCTCAGGCTTACTACTTTTTTTTGGCAACTTTATAGGCCTCTTCCCTTGATCTAATACAAATCTTAACTTATCATGTTGGCCAGGGTTGGATCACTTTTCCTGCTGGGTTTTTGTGCCTCAAAGGAATGTATTGTAAAATCACCTTATAATTCTTTAGATGCTAGCCATTGCCTGTCTACCATCGTACTTTTTAATGTAGTTTCCCAATCTACCACAGCCAACTTGCGCCTCATACTTTGTAGTTTCCTTTGTTTAGACTACCACTGTGTCTCTGACGAATGTAATATGGCCGCACAAGATGGTCTTCGCATGTGCGGAAATCCAATGACGTTGCTGCTGGAGCCTGTAGCCTGGAACACAGAGTGGCAGAATGAGGAGAGGCAAAATAGCCTAACATTTTCAGCAATCTACAATCCACTTACATTACTGGGATAGTAAGACAGAGCTTCCATGTGACTGTAGTAAAATACCTCACTAGGAAAAGGTTTTACTTTCCCTCTCCTCCTGCTGCCAGAGACAGTGATAGCCACGAATAATCCCTGACACACATTTCCCCCTAAAAAGATGGCGGCCGCTAATCTGGATCTACCATCAGCATGCAACTGTATGTGCATGGTGTTGGCAGCAAACACAGACTTAGATTAAAGACCCTAGTTTCAGATTGAATTATATTACTTTCAATCTTTATGTCAAATTCCATCATATTATTGTCACTCTTCCCTAAAGGCTTCTTTGCAATGAGATTATTAATTAGCCCATTCTCTTTGCACATTACTAGTCTAAAATAGCTCATTGTCTAGTTGGTTCCTCAACATACTGTTATAGAAAACCATCTTGTAAACATTCCAGGAAGTCGTCCTCCCCATCATTGGTGCTAATTAGGTTTACCCAGTCTGTGAAGTATCCCATCATTACTGTATTACCCTTGTTAGGGGATTAAACTAGAATGGCAGGGGGATGGGAACCTGAGCAGGGAGACAGAGGAGGGGGAAACAAGGATAGAAACAAAAGACAGAAAAGTAAGAAGCAAAAGTGGAAGACTGAAAAAACGATGGCGAAAAACAAATGGGGTCATAGTGCAAAATGAAGCTAAAATGACTAACAAGGTTAAAAAGACAAATCTAAAGGCATTGTATCTTAATGCGCTGAGCATTCGCAATAAGATAAATGAATTAACAGCACAAATAGATATAAACGGTTATGATATAGTTGCAATTACAGAGGCATGGCTGCAGGGTGACCAAGGATGGGAACTAAACATCCAGGGGTATTTGATATTTAGGAAGGACAGACAAATAGGGAAAGGAGGTGGAGTAGCATTGTTAGTAAAGGAGGAAATCAATGCAATAGTGAAGAAGGATATTGGCTCGGAAAATCATGGTATGGAATCTGTCTGGGTGGAGATAAGAAACACCAAGGGGCAGAAAATGTTGATGGGGGTTGTCTATTGGCCCCCAAACAGTAATGGAGATGTAAGGGAAGGCAATAAGCAGGAAATTAGAGACGCATGCAATAAGGGCACAACTGTAATCATGGGTGACTATAATCTACATATAGATTGGACAAACCAAACTAGCAATAATACTGTGGAGGGGGATTTCCTGGAGTGTGTACATGATGGTTTTCTAGACTAATACATTGAGGAACCAACTAGTGAGCAGGCTATCCTAGACTGGGTATTGTGCAATGAGAAAGGATTAATTAACAATCTTGTTGTGCAGGATCCCTTGGGGAAGAGCAACCATAAAATGATAGGATTGTTCATTCGGATGGAGAGTGAAGATGTTGAATTTGAAACTCAGGTTCTGAATCTAAATAGAGGAAACTACGAGGGTATGAGGCGTGCGTTGGCAATGATGGATTGGGGAACCTTACTAAAAGGGTTGACAGTGGATAGGCAATGGCTAATATTTAAGGAACGTATGCATGAATTACAACAATTATTCATTCCTGTCTGGCGCAAAAGTAAAAGCGAGGGAGGAATTGGAGAAAATCAATATTAGTAAAAAAAATGGTGCTAGAGAAATTAATGGGGTTAAAGGCTGAAAAATCCCTGGGGCCTGATAATCTACACCCTAGAGTACTAAAGGACATGGCCCTGGAAATATTGGATGCATTGGTAGTCATCTTCCAAAATTCTATAGACTCTGGAGCAGTTCCTACAGATTGGAGGGTGGAAAATGTAATGCCACTATTTACAAAAGGAGGGAGAGAAAAAACAGAGAATTACGGACCAGTTAGCCTAACATCAGTAGTGGGAAAAATGCTAGAGTATTATAAAAGACGTGGTAACAGAACACTTGAAAAGCATTAACAGGATTAGACGAAGTCAGCATGGGTTTATGAGAGCAAAATCATGTTTAACTAATCTACTGGAGTTTTTTGAGGACGTAACTAGTAGAATAGATGAGGGAGAACCAGTGGGTGTGGCCTATTTGGATTTCAAGAAAACTTTTGATAAGGCCTCACATAAGAGGCTAGTGGGCAAAATTAAAGCACATGGGAATGTTCGACCCAAGAGAGCTGTGGAGGCTGGGTCATTGAATGTATAGAAGGCTGAGACAGGTAGATTTTTGAACTGTAGGGGAGTTGAGGGTTGTGAAGAACAGGCAGGCAAGTAGAGTTAAGCCTAAGCTCAGATCAGTTATAATCTTATTGAATGGCGCGGAACAGGCTCAAGGGACCATATGGCCTACTCCTGCTCCGGTTTCTTACGTTCTTATGTTCTTATGCCTCGGAATGGGCATGTCTGGGAGGGCCCTTCACATAACACTAAGTACAAGTTGTTTAAAGTGAACCATGTTGAAGAACAAGCAAGAAGTTGAAAAACTGCAAGATTCTGCCCTATATCATACCAAGCTGTGATATTCCTTGATTTTTTGAGATACCTGTACCTTTCGTGAGTTCATGAGTAGAAATTTGGAACACTCTTCTGCAAGTTGCAGTTGTTCATTTTTTTTTTATTCGTTCTTGGGATGTGTGTGTTGCTGGCAAGGCCAGCATTTATTGCCCATTCCTAATTGCCTTTGAGAAGATGGATGAGCAACTTCTTGAACCACTCCGGCCCAAATGGTGTAGGTGCACCCACTGTGTTGGAGACGGGCTTCCAGGATTTTAACCAAGTGACAGTAAAGGAGTGGCGATATAGTTCCAAATCAGGATGGTGTGTGTGTTGGAGGGGAACCTGCAGGGGGTGATGTTCCCTTGCACCTGTTGCCCTGGTCCTTCTTGGTGGTAGAAGTTGAGTTTGGAGGGTGCTGTTGAAAAATCCTGTAATTGCTAGATTTTTATTAACGAAATGTATCGAGTATGAGGCAAAGGCAAGGAGGTTACAGATCAGCCATGATCTCATTGAATGGGCAGAACAGGCTCGGGGGGCTAAATGGCTTACATTTGTTTCAATATGTTAATATTCCCCCCCTGACATGGGTGTAATGTGATAGGGAGCATGAGATCATGGGTGTAGAGTTACAAGGTTCCCAGGAGTTTGTTTTACATCTTCTCTATCTCCTTAGCAACAGATGTCACGGAGATCACGTGAGGATCGGGATGTATCTCAATGCGAAAGCATTGCTTCAACAGTGTCTGCACAAGAGGATGAGGACAATGAAGTGTCCAATGAGGAGGAGAATCCAGAGGATAGTGAAGGTATAAAGGAATCTATGTCACCAGGTTGTGATAATACCTGCTTGGATAAGTTCAAAACATTGTGTGGGGCAGGGGGTCGGGGGTGGTTGCTGGTGGGAGTAAGAATCCCAAAATGTCCAGCATTATGTCCCCATATTTGTGTTTGAACTGAGGGAATACCTAACCTGCCAGTGCCCATACTGCAAGATGATACTCGACTCCTCTATATCTGCGTGGCAGAACTATATTTGGCTGCTACTGGTACATACTCTGTCCAGTTATATTTGGCTTCCACCAATATTTCTGCAACAGAATTAAGTTAGGGTTTATGAGTATCTGCTCTATAGAACAGCAGCAGTTTCTGAAGGGATTCCTGAGGCCCAATGGTGCTGTTGTATTAAAAATGTTGATGATTTACTTACACAAGGTGCAGATGCTTAAGAGTTTTATTAAACAATCTGTGTAATTTTATCGATCTACAAATCAGCTGCATCTAGTCTAAACTCTCTTAATTTATCTCCCTGCATTCTTTCCCATAGAGAAGCTCTTTATTCAATGAGAATATTGAAAATTCAAAAGCCAGTCTGCATCTAGGCAAGTTAAGGTTGTTTTGGAGCCCTTTGTCTAATGAAAGGTTATCATGTCTTTCAGCAGCTGACTGAACTGTATTTCCACTGTTTTCAATTGTTATTTCAGATTTGTATCATTTGTTGCATTACTTTTTGTTCCTCTATGCTTCTTATCTCAAAGGCTTTAATTGTGAAAGCTGAATGTGAATTCTTTATTCCCAGGAGCTGAGAACAGCTCAGATACTGAAAGTGCACCTTCACCATCGCCTATGGAGACAGGCAAGTCAAGCAAGGAAAGTGCTGAAGCTAACAGGTTAACTGGAGAAGAGCTCAATCCTACCACCAAGGACACTCCAAGTATACCACCTGTCTCACCAGCACCAGCCGCTGCCTCACCTGAACTGCAGGTCAAGCAGGAGATGAACTTGGGCTTTGAGGAGTCAATGGAGGGGCAAAGGGGACCTGATGCTGAAGCAAAGCCTGTGTTTGAACCTCTGATGAAGACCAAAACTGAGCCTGTTGATGTGGATATGAAGCCAGAAGAAAATCTACAGATTAAAGTGGAAGTGGATGCCAAAGACAAGGAGTTTGAGAAAGCCAGACAGCAGGGAACAATGGGAGCAGAGCTGCTCGATCTACCGCAGCCTGGAGTGCAGGTGGAGTCCCACTCAGACAATGATTCAAGTGCAACCTGCAGTGCAGATGAAGTGGAGGATGGGGAGCCTGACAGGCAAAGGTGGGTACATTCTGTTTGATAAAGCGGCATGATAGCTGAGAAAGTTACTTCATCAGCAAGACCAGTATTTTGTAAATTTTATAGAAAAAATGGATGGTATAAGAGCCAGAAGTGACACGAAGAAAGTTTTTTACGCAAGGAGCAGTTAGGATTTAGGATGCACTGCCTGGTAGGGCACTGGATATAGAAGCAATGGTACCTTTAAAAGGAAATTGTTAAACCCCTGAAGGATGAAAATTTGCAGGAATATGGGATAAGGGCGAGAAGTAGGACTAACTGAATTGCTCTTTGAAAGAGCTGGTGACAAATGGCCTCTCCTGCTCTGTACTGGTCTATGAAATATGATCCTTAAATCATTACAAAAAATCATGATAGAATAAAAACAGAATTTGATTTATTCAGTCACCATGAAAAAATTATTTTGGTCATAACCAGCAAAGGACAAAGTCTGCAAAAAACTCTCATATGCAGTCTGTGCTTTTCCTCATTGGTTAGTCGCTTCCATGGTCACCACAGAAGCATTCCCGTTGCTTTGAAAATGTACCCCTGCTTACTTGGGAAAAAAGTAGTGATTTCAAACACTTTCTGAATTCCAATCCTTTGGTGAGGATGTTATTTGCAACACTTTCCTATCACTTCAGAAATGCCCAATACTTTTTTAAATATTCAACTGAAGTTAGCTTTCCACATGCAACTAAGCTTGGGTGAATAGGAACAGGAGTCAGCCATTTAGTCTCTCAAGCCTGTTCTGTCATTCAGTGAGATCATGGCTGATCTGTATTTCAATTCCATTTACCTGCCTTTGACCCATTTTCCTTGATACTGTAACAGATGTCAAATTGCACAGGGTAAAATACTGGCATGGATAGTGGATTGGTTAAAGGGCAGAAAACAGAGCAAGGATAAATGAGTCGCTTTCAGGCTAGCAGAGTGTAACTCGCGTTTGCCACAAGGATCAGTACTGGGCCCTCAGCTTCTTACAATCTATGTGATTTAGGTGAAGAGAACGAGTGTAATGTATCCAAGTTTGTTAATGATAGAGAGTTAGGTGGGAAAGTAAGCTGTGAGGAGGACACAAAGAGTCTGTAAAGGGATATAGATAGGTTAAGTGATTGAGCAAGAAAGTGACAGATGGAGTATAATGTGAGGAATGTGATATCATTCACTTTAGTAGGAAGAATATAAAAAAAATATTTTTTAAATGGTGAGAAGGCATTAAATGTGGTGTTCAGAGGGACTTATATGTTCTTGTACAAGAAACACAAAATTAACCAGGTACAAAAACCAATTAGGAAGACAAATGACATGTTAACCTTTATTGCAATGGAATTGGAGTACAAGAGTGAGGAAGTCTTAGTGCAATTGCACAGGGCTTTGGTGAGGCCCATATACAGTTTTGGCCTCCACACCTAAGGAAGGATGTACTTGTCTTAGAGGGGGTGAAACAAAGGTTCACTACATTGATTCGTGGGATGAGAGGGTTGTCCTATGAGAAGAGATTGCGTATAATGGACATGTATCCTATCAAGTTTAGAAGAATGAGATTTGATCTGAATGAAATAAATAAGATTCTGAGAGGACTAGCAGGGTAGATGCGCAGAGGCTGTGTTTCCCAGCTGGAGAGTCTAGAACTAAGAGGATGTGCTCTCAGGATAAGGGTACAGCCATTTAGGACTCATGAGGAGGAGAAATTTCTTCACTTAGAGGGTTGTAAATCTTTGAAATTTTCTATCCTAGAGGGCTCTGAATGCTCAGTCATTGAATACATTCAAGACAGAGATTGATTAAATGTTTAAATACTAAGAAAATCAAGATATCTGGGGATCTTATTAAATGGTGAAGCACACTTGAGGGGCCAAATGGCCTTCTACTGCTTCAATATCTTATGTTCTTATAGTCACTAATAATATCCAGAATTTAGAAGAAACCTCTTTGCATAGTTAGTGGTTAGAATGTGAAACCCGCTGCCACAATGAATAGTTGAAGTGAATAGCATTGATGTATTTAAAGGGAAGCTAGGATAAGTACGTGAGGGAGAAAGGAATAGAAAGTTATACTGATGGGATAGAATCAAGTAGGATGGGTGGAGGCTCATGTGGAACATTAACACTGACACAGACTAGTTGGATCAAATGTCCTGTGACCATTTACTGAAAAGTTGAAGCCCCAATACAGATCCTGGGGGAAAATCATGCACACTCTGCCAACCAGATTACCTTCATCCCTAACCTCTGTCTTCCTCTCAAGCAATTGCCAACTTATATTACATGGTAACCTCCAATTCCATATGTTCTCATTTTTGTTTTAATCTTTTGCGCAGAATCTTATCAAATGCCTTCTGGAAGTCCCATAGATACTCCTTCCATCCAGCATAGAATTACATAATATACAGTATTCAGCTCAACCAGTCCATGCTGGCATTTTTGCTCCACTCTAACCTCTTCCTGTCTTTCCTCAACTAACTCTCATCAGTGTATTCCTCTATTCCCTTCTCCATAATAGGTTTATCTAGCTTCCTCTTAAATATATATATACTATGGTAAAGAAGAATCTTCTGAATTCCGCATTTAATTTATTGGCAGTTATCCTATATTGATGGCCTCTAGTCTCACAGGTAGAAACATTCTCTGTGTCGTTTCTATCAAAACCTTCCATAATTTTAAAGACCTCTATTAGGTCACCCCTTAACCTTTTTTCAAGGGAAGAGATCCAGCCTGTTCATCCTTTTCTGATGTGTATAAACTCACATTTTGGCAACATGCTAGTGACTGCCTCAAAAAAACTGAACTAGGTAAATCTGACATGTCCTACGCACTTCAAAGTCATACTGATTCTCCTTCATCAGTGATACCTATACAAGTGCTAAATCACCTTGGCCTCTGATAGATTCCAGTAATTTCACACAACTGTCATTGGGCTCTTAAGTCTGTAGTTTACTGCCTTCTCCCTCCCTTTATAAGATTAGTAACTTTCTAATCCAAGATCACAACTTCTGAATTTGGAGAGCTTTGAAAAAGTATCTGCAATTTTCATGCCTTTGAATGAAAGCCATTAAGTCCTGAAGGTTTGCCTCATTTTGAATAACTTTAATTTTCTCCATTAACATTTAATTTACTTGTATTAAAGTCACCAAGTTCTTCCACTGTGAAAATAGATACAATTAATAAGCCTGCACTCTCCTTTACCATTCTCTTTCTCTTAATATATAAATCTTTTGTTTGATATCATTTGCAAGTTATTTTTGTATTTTCTCTTCATTCATCCACAAGACGAAGAAAAGCTGTTCCCATTAGCTGATGGTACAAGATTATGGGACTCAGATTAAGATTTTGGGCTAAAGGTGCGGGGGGATTCGGGGAGCAAGAACCTTTTTACTCAGCGAGTGGTAATGACCTGGAATTTGCTGCCCATGAAGGTGGTGGAAAAGGAGATGATCAATAATTTCAAAACAAAATTGGATGGGCACTTCAGGAAAGAAACTTTGCAGGGCCATGAGGATAGAGTGGGGGAATGGGACTGATTGGATTGCTCTGTAGAGAGATGGTAGAGACTTGATGGGCCGAATGGACTCCTGTGCCGTTATGATGCTACGTAGGGCAATTCAAGCAACCCTTTTGCACACAGCATGGACAGCAATCAGACTACCCAATTAATCTGTCGCCTCTGATTCTTTAGCCAATTACCATCAATCTGTATTCTCTGGTTGCCAGGCCTTCTGCCAGTGGAAGCAAAGTAAATAAAGAAAAGTTATCAAAAACTTTTAAGAACTCTTTGCGCTCCCCCCTTGACTTTCTCTGCCCCAAGGAGAACAACCCCAGTTTCTCTAGTCTCTCCACATAGCTGATACCTTTCTAGTAAATCTCGTTTGCATCTGCAGCGGCTCATCCTGCTAAAGTGTGAGCTCAGAATCGAACACAACACTCCAGCCAGGGTCTAACCAGTGTTTTGTATAGGTTTAATATAACTTCTTGGTTTTTGTTCTCCGTTTTTATTAATAAAGCCAAGGATTCCATGTGCCTACTTCTGTACACTTTCCTCCAGTCTGAAAAACTATTTTTCACCACTACTCTCTGCTTTCTATCCCTTAGTGAAATTTGTGCCCACGTAGCCACTGCCCCTTTAATCTCATGGGCTTCAATTTTACTACCAAGTCTATTATGTGGTAGTTTATCAAACCTTTTTTCGAAGTCCACATACCTGTATAAAATAACAACTGCATTTCTGTCATCAGCCCTGCATCTGCAGTATTTTGCTTTTGGGTTAACATTGCCAATGTTGAAATTTTTAAAAATGTATATGATATTTTTTAACATAACTTTCTACTTTTCCATTCTGTCTCTGTTTCTCTCGCAATCCAGCCTTTCTTTCCCACTCTTTATTTCTTTTGTATCTGATTTGACACCAGTTCATCCTCTTTCCTTCCCCCTTGCCCTGTTTCATTCTCTGTACTTAAATCTCATTGGTTAAAGAGGTATAACATTAGCTCTGTCGTCCACCATCATTGAAATTGTCACCCCGTTTTCAGCTTGCAATTCCAGCAATTTGCAGCACAATAATTTTTTAAGCTGAAGTGTTGAAGGAAGAAGCCTAACTGGACAGACCAGAAAGATCTAACGAACTGGACTGATCGGCTGGCATCAGGTCTGTGGCAGGTGGTGAGGGAAAAACATACTTGACCTCAGCCTCACCAACCTGCCTGCCACAGATGCATCTACCCATGACAGTATCGGTAGGAATGACCACCACGTAGTCCTTGTGGAAACGCAGTCCTGCCTTCACATTGAGGATACCGTCCATCGTGTTGTGTGGCAATATCACCGCACTAAATGGGATAGATTTCGAGCAGATCTAGCAACTCAAGACTGGGCATCCATGACGCCTTGTGGGCCATCAGCCACAGCAGAATTGTACTAAACCATAACCCGTAACCTCATGGCCCAGCATATCCCCTATTCTACCATTACGACCAAGCCTGGGGATCAACCGTGATTCAATGAAGAGTGCAGGAGGGCATGCCAGGAGCAGCACCAGGCATACCTAAAAATGAGGTGTCAACCTGGTGAAGTGACAACACAGGACTACTTGAGTGCCATACAGCATAAGCAGCCAGAGATGGACAGAGCTAAACGATCCCACAACCAACGGATCAGATCTAAGCTCTGCAGCCCTGCCACATCCAGTCATGAATCATGGTGGAAAATTAAACAACTCACTGGAGGAGGAGGCTCCACAAATATCTCCATCTTCAGTGCTGGAGAAGTCCAGCACATCAGTGCAAAAGATATGGCTGAAGCATTCGCAACAATCTTCAGCCAAAAGTGTTGAGTGGATGATCCATCTCAGCCTCCTCCAGAGGTTCCCAGCATCACAGCTGCCAGTCTTCAGCCAATTCGATTCACTCCAGGTGATATCAAGAAACGGCTGAAGGCACTGGATAATGCAAAGGCTATGGGCCCTGACAATATTCTGGCAATAGTGCTGAAGACCTGTGCTCCAGAACTTGCCAACCGCGTCCCTAGCCGAGCTGTTCTGCGACAACACAGGCATCAACCTGTCCATGTGGAAAATTGCCCAGGTGTGTCCTGTACATAAAAAGGAAGACAAATTCAACCCAGTCAATTACCGCCCCATCAGTCTACTCTCCATTATCAGTAAAGTGATGGACGGGGTCATCAACAGTGCTATTAAGGGGCACTTGCATAGCAATAACCTGCTCACTGGCGCTCAGTTCGGGTTCGGCCAGGATCACTTGGCTTCTGACCTCATTATAGCCTTGGTTCAAACGTGGACAAAAGAGCTGGACTCCCGAGGTGACTGCCCTTAACATCGTATTTGACCGAATGTGGCATTAAGGAACCTTTGCAAAACTGGAATCAATGGGAATCAGGGGGAAAACTCTCAGCTGGTTGGAGTCATACCTAGCGCAAAGGAAGATGGTTGTGGACGTCAGTCATCTCAGTTCCAGGACATCAATGCAGGAGTTCCTCAGGGTAGTGTCTTTGGCCAAACCATCTTCAGCTGCTTCATCAACGACCTTCCTTCCATCATAAGGTCAGAAATGGGTATGTTGGCTGATGATTGCACAATGTTCACCATTCGCAACTCCTCAGATACTGCAGCAGTCCATGTCCAATTGAAGGAAGACCTGGAAAATATCCAGGCTTGGGCTGACAAATGACAAGTAACATTCGTGCCACACAAATGCCAGGCAATGGCCATATCCAACAAGAGAGAATCTAACCATCACCCCTTGTCATTCAATGGCATTAACATCGTTGAATCCCCCACTACCAACATCCTGGGGGTTACCATTGACCAGAAACTGAACTGGACTAGCCGTATAAAAACTGTGGCTACAAAAGTGGGTCAGGGGCTAGGAATCTTGCGGCTAGTAACTCACCTCCTGACTCCCCAAAGCCTGTCCACCATCTGCAAGGCACAAGTCAGAAGTGGGATGAAATACTCTCCACTTTACTGGATGAGTGCAGCTCCAACGACACTGAGGAAGCTTGACACCATTCAGGACAAAGCAGCCCGTTTGATTGGCATCCCTTCCACAAACATTCACTCCCTCCACCACCGACTAACAATGGCAGCAGTGTGTACCATCTACAAGATGCACTGCAGAAACTCACTAAGGCTCCTTCGGCAGCACCTTCAAAACCCATGACCACTACCATCTAGAAGGACAAGGGCAGCAGATACATGGGAACACTACCATCTGGAAGATCCCCTTCAAGCCACTCACCATCCTGATTTGGAAATATATCACCGTTCCTTCACTGTCGCTGGGTCAAAATCCTGGAACTCCCTCCCTAACAGCATTGTGGGTGTACCTACACCACATGGACTGCAGCAGTTCAAGAAGGCAGCTCACCACCACCTTCTCGAGGGCAATTAGGGATGGGCAATAAATGCTGGCCTAGCCAGTGAAGCCCACATCCCGTAAATGAATCAGAAAAAAAATCCAACCTTTCCAATTACCACCTCATCAGTCTATTCTTGATCATCAGCAAAGTGATGGATGGTGTCATCAACAAAGCTATCAGTAGCACTTACACAGCAATTACCTGCTCAACAATATTCAGTTTGGGTTCCACCAGAGCCACTTGGTTCCTGAATTCATTGCAGCCGCAGTCCAAGCATGGATAAAAGAGCTGAATTTCAGAGGTGAAAGCAATTGCCCTTGACATCCAGGCACCTTAATAAAATTGAAGTCAATGAAAGGAAGAATGAAAACTCTCCGCTAGCTGGAGTCAGACCAAGCACAAAGGAAGATGGTTACAGTGTTTGAAGATCTATTTTCTGAGCCTTTGAACATCGCTGCAGGAGTTCCTCGGGGCAGTGACTTAGGCCCAAACATCTACAGCTACTTTATCAATAAGATTCCCTGCATCATAAGGTCAGAAGTGGGGATGTTCACTGATGATTGCACAGTGTTCAGTAGCATTTGCAACTCCTCAGATCCGTGTGCAGCAAGTAGTCATTTGGAAGTACAGAACTTGAGTATTGCTGATGAAAGAGGCTGTCGAAACTTTTCATCTTGCAGTCATCAGGAACGTTCACAAGAATACCAATAGTAAAGGGAATTTATACTGCATGAGAAGAGAGTGCTGATTGTTGGAAAGTGGACTCAGATTGGTAGAGGCATTGCCGTGGAGAAACTTAACTGAATCAGTTATATAGATACTGTGGCTACAAGAACAGGTCAGAGGCTGGATATCTTTAACATAGTAGCTGACTCCAGAAAGCCTGTTCAGCTTCTACAAAACAGAGGTCAAGGGTGTGATAGAATACTCTCCTCTTGCCTGGATGAATGCAGCTCCAACAACACTCAAGAAGCCCCACAATATCCAGGACAAAGCAGTCCACATGATCAGCACCCTCATTGACCATCTTAAACATCAACTCCCTCCATCACCAGCACAGAATGGCAGCAGTGTGTTCATTCTACACTGTAGCAACTTGCCAAGGCTTCTCCAACAGCACCTTCCAAACCTGCAACCCCTACCACCTAGAAGGATGAGAGCAACAGATGCCATGGGTACATCACCTGCATGTTCCTCTCCAAGCTGCTTTGCCAGCAATGAACACAACCTATTGCATAAAAAAATGACCTCAAGATGTCCCACTCTAGCAAATTCTGTGCTATAGATATCCTTTCCATGAGTATTACTGATTTCTTTAGAAAATGCAAACATAATTGACTTTCGGACACAGTAACTCGCTGGAGTGCTTCCTGTTAAATAGAATCAAAATTTTGAAAGCCTTCTATTGATTATCTGGTTTCTTAACAGTGTCAAATCGGCAATTTTAACATAAAATATTGATTCAAATTCCAGTTTCTTCTGAAATTCAAATTGCCAATTAGGTTCAATTCCACATCAGTGTGATACTACATCAGTAAATATTTTGTTCAGAGAGTAAATGTGAAATTAATCTAATTAAAGAGTTATGGCAACTATTTGAGAACTTGCCACTGCTGTGAATTTATAAGCAGCAATATCTGAGAAATTAATCGTTAAATAATTACTGCATATCTTGCATTGAGATTTTTATTTCCTCTGCAAATCACAGAATGTGTACTTTGAAATGAATTACATGGTATTCAACTCACTCAACCTTCCTTTCCCACTACAACTTATGGACTTGTAAATCCGAAGCTTCACATAATCTACCTCTGCTTTCTGATGTTTTATCTTTCTCTATGAGATTGCTGTTTAAAACACTGGTCTGGATCAGAGAGTCCACATCTTTCTTATAAATTACACAGGAAAAATGCCCTTATGTGAGAATGTATGTAATATACATTCACAACCTGTCGCCTTCTGCTGAAAGGTATATTCCTAGTAAGAGGCGCAGTCAGTGAGGGGAAACTTCAGCCTGAGTAAGACAGACCGAGTGCGTCTATTTGGGAATTTGGTTCAAAGTGGGAATTCAGTGCGTAGGGGGAAAGAGGTGCTTTAGGTAAGGTTTACTCCAAGAAGTAAAGTGTGCTGAGTGGGGAGTTCAGTGAAGGATGTAGAGGAGGTACTTTTTCCTTTTTCTCTTTTTCAACCTCCAATATTTGATATCCACTTTGGTGCAGTAGAAGGAGCAGGTAAACCAGTAACTGGTGTTATTAGTTTAAACAGTATTGTAAGTACTGTATTGTTTTGTCACTATTATAAAGTTTACTCGCAGTACTGAAACCTACTGGGAGGTGGAGGCTTTATTGATTAATCAATTAGCAGTTATTAATTACTTAACACATTATTGATGATGGCAGGGCAGTTGATGTGCTGCAATTGCAGGATGTGGGAGCTTCTGGATACCGGTGTGATCCAGGGTAAACACATCTGCAGTAAGTGTTTGTGGCTGCGGGAAATTCGGTTCTGAGCTGTTGAGCTGGCAGCCAAGTTGCACTCACTGCAGCATATCAGGGAGGGGGAAAGTTACCTGGACAATTTATTCCAGGAGGTGGACACACCCCTTAGGATAGGATCTTCTGATTTGGTCAGGGACAGGAGGGTGTGACTACAAGTGAGGCAGATACGGGGATCCAGAGGACAGGAGTGTAGGAGCCTGCGCCCTTGCAATTGTCCAACAGGTTTGAGGTTTTTTGAGTTTGTTTGGATGAGAGTGGCGGCAGCAGGGTAGATGAGCTGACTGGCAATGGCTGCATTGTACAAAATGCCATTCAAGCGGGGGGGTGGGTTACAAGGAATGTAGCAGTATTGTAGGGGACAGTATAGTCAGATGGATATTGTCCAGGTCTTGCTGCCTTTGGACATGAACTGCTTCAGTATCTGAGGAGTCGTGAATGATGCTGAACGTTGTGCAATCATCAGCGAACATCCCCACTTCTGACTTTATGATGGAAGGGAGGTCACTGATGAAGCAGCTGAAAATGGTTGGGCCAAGGACACTACCCTGAGGAACTCCTGCAGTGATGTCCTGGTGCTGAGATGACTGATCTGCAACAACCACAGCCATCTTTCTTTGTGCTAGGTATGACTCCAACCAGTGGAGAGTTTTCTCCCTGATTCCCATTGAGTCCAGTTTTGTTCGGGCTCCTTGATGCCACACTCTGTCAAATGCAGCCTTGATGTCAAGGGCAGTCACTCTCACCTCACCTCAGGAGTTCAGCTCTTTTGTCCATGTTTGAACCAAGGCTGTAATGAGGTCAGGAGCTGAGTGGCACTGGCAGAACCGAAACTGGGCATCAGTGAGCAGGTTATTGCTAAGTTAAGCGCTGCTTGATAGAAGTGTTGATGACCCCTTCCATTACTTTACTGATGATGGAGAGTAGACTGATTGCGGTAATTGGCTGGTTTGGATTTGTCCTGCTTTTTGTGTACAGGACATACCTGGGCAATTTTCCACATAGCCGGGTAGTTGCCAGTGTTGTAGTTGTAGTGGAACAGCTTGGCTTGGGGCGTGGCGAGTTCTGGAGCACAAGTCTTCAGTACTATTGCCAGAATATTGTCAGGGCCCATATCCTTTGCAGTATCCAGTGTCTTCAGCCATTTCTTGATATCACGTGGAGTGAATCGAATTGGCTGAAGACTGGCATCTATGACGCTGGGGAACTCCGGAGGAGGCTGAGATGGATCATCTACTCGGCACTTCTGGCTGTACCAAATGCTTCAGCCTTATATTTTGCACTGATCTGTTGGGCTCCTCTATCATTGAGGATGGGGATATTTGTGGAGCCTCCTCCTCCAGTGAGTTGTTTAATTGTCCACCACCATTCATGACTGGATGTGGCAGGACTGCAGAGCTTAGATCTGATCCATTGGTTGTGGGATTGCTTAGCCCTGTCTATCACTTGCTGCTTATGCTGTTTGGCATGCAAGCAGCCCTGCGTTATAGCTTCACCAGGTTGACACCTAAGATTTTGGTATGCCTGGTGCTGCTCCTGGCATGCCCTCCTGCACTCTTCATTGAAACAGGGTTAATCCCCTGGCTTGATGGTAATGCTAGTGTGGGGGATATGCTGGTCCATGAGGTTACAGATTGTGTTTGAGTACAATTCTGCTGCTGTTGATGGCCCACAGCACCTCATGGATGCCCAGTCTTAAGTTGCTAGAGAAAGACAGAGTTAACGTTTTGAGTCCGTATGACTTCTTCAGAACTAAAGAGACGAGTCTGAAGAAGAGTCATACGGACTCGAAACGTTAACTCTGTCTTTCTCTCCACAGGGGCTGTCAGACCTGCTGAGTTTTTCCAGAAATTTTTGTTTTTGTTTTTGTTTCAGATTTCCAGCATCTGTAGCTTTTTACTTTTATATTTGAGTTGTTAGATCTGTTTGAAATTTATCCCATTTAGCACGGTGATAGTGCCACACAACACGATGGAGGGTATGCTCAACGTGAAGGCACGACTTCGTCTCCACAATGACTGTGCGGTGGTCACTCCTACAGATACTGTCATGGACAGATGCATCTGCAGCAGGCAGATTGGTGAGGATGAGGTCAAGTATGTTTTTCCCTCTTGTTGGTTCCCTCACCACCTGCTGCAGACCTATTCTAGCAGCTATGTCATTTAGGATTCGGCCAGCTCGGCCAGTCGTGGTGCTACCGAGGCACTCTTGGTGATGGACATTGAAATCCCCCACCCAGAGTACATGCTGTGCCCTTGCCACCCTCAGTGCTTTCTCCAAGTGGTGTTCAACATGGAGAAGCACTGGTTTATCAATTGAGGCAGGGCGGTACGTGGTAATCAGCAGGAAGGTTCCCTTGCCCATGTTGACCTGATGCCATGAGACTTCATGGGATCTGGAGTCAATGTTGAGGACTTCCAGGGCAATTCCCTCCTGACTGTATACCACTGTGCTGCCACCTCTGCTGGGCCTGTCCTGCCGGTGGGACAGGACATACCCAGGGATGGTGATGGTGGTGTCTGGGACAGGTATTGTCACTGGACTAGTAACCCAGAGACCCAGGCTAATGCTCTGGGGACCCAGGTTCGATTCCCGCCATGGCAGATAGTGGAATTTGAATTCAATAAAAATCTGGAATTAAATGTCTAACGATGACCATGAAACCATTGTCGATTGTTGTAAAAACCCATCTGGTTCACTAATGTCCTTTCTGGAAGGAAATCTGCTGTCCTTACTTGGTCTGGCCTACTTGTGACTCCAGACCCACAGTAATGTGGTTGACTTTTAAATGCCCTCTGAACAAGGGCAATTAGGGATGGGCAATAAATCCTTAATATAATATAAAAGCAAAATTCTGCGGATGCTGGAAATCTGAAATAAAAACAGAAAATGCTGGAAAAGCTCAGCAGGTTTGACAGTATCTGCGGGGAGAGAATTAGAGTTCACGTTTCGAGTTTGTATGACCCTTCAGAGTAAAAGGATGTAGAAAAAGCTATAGATATGTTAAGTGAGTGGGCGAAGACCTGGCAAATGGAGTATAATATGGGAAAATGTGAAATTATCCATTTTGGCAGCAAGAATAACAGAGAAGCATATTATCTATATGGTGAGAGATTGTAGAGGTCTGAAATGCAGAGGGATCTGGGTGTCCTAGTGCATGAATCGCAAAAGGCTAGCATGCAGGTACAGCAAGTAATTAGTAAAGCTAATAGAATGTTATCATTCATTGTGAGGGAAAAGGGAAAGGGAGGTTATGCTTCAGTTATACAGAGCACTAGTAAGACCACACCTGGCGTACTGCGTACATTATTGGTCCCCTTATTTAAGGAAGGATGGTAATGCATTGGTAGCAGTTCAGAGAAGGTTTACCAGACTAGTACCTGGAATGGGCAGGTTGCCTTATGAGGAAAGGTTGGACAGGTTAGGCCTGTATCCGTTGGAGTTTAGTAGTGTAAGAGATGATTTGATTGAAACCTTTAAGATCGTGAGGGGTCTTGACAAGGTGGATGTGGAGAGGATGTTTCCTCTTGTGGGAGAATCTGTATTTAAGAATCACTGTTTAAAAATAAGGGGTCGCCCGTTTAAAACAAAGATAAGGCAAAGTTTTTTCCCTCAGGGTCATGAGTCTTTTGGAACTCTCTTCCTGAAATGTCAGTGGAAGCAGAGTCTGAATATTTTTGAGGCAGAGGTGGATAGATCCTTGGTAAGCAGGGGGGTGATAGGTTATTGGGAGCAGACTCGAGAAGCCAAATGGCCTATTCCTGCTCCTTGTTTGTATGTTCTAAATGCCTTACTTTTAGTTGCACTGTTGCATGCTTGAAAGTCAAGTTGTATATGTCATGAAACCCCCATTTCAATGAAAATATACGGGTACAAGGTGATTTACAACGTACAGGGAAGCTGGAGCTAAGATTTGCCAGCTGAGGTGCTGAGATGTTTATGTATCTGAAATGTTTCTAAACCTGGTGCCAAAAATGTTAGAAAATAACACTACACAGGACTGAAGCTGTGGAATATTTTCCCCTAGGTCATGGGTTGGTAATGTCAGTGATTTTCCATCCAACCTTCCATTTAACCTTGATTTTATGCACACCAGCAGAGCTTAAGGTTATGGTGGAGGGGCAGGAGAGAGAGAGCTTTAAGAAGGTGGTTAGTTACAAAAAAAATAAATTTAGGATTATCCTTTTCCTCTATGATCCTGTAATAGAAGGTAATTTTGAGGAAAGAGCCAAGTATGAAGGTGCTTGGTGGTCAAACTAGTTGTTCTGATGGATAGATAGCAAGGCCATTTATAGGAATGTAGAAATAAGAGGAAGCCATTCAGTTCCTTGAATCTAACCTGCCACTCAATTAGATTATTGCTGATCTGTACGTCAACTGTTTGAAATTTTATAATTCTACTAAATTTCCTCCCAACCTTCTCTGCTCCAGTAAAAATCATCCCAGTATCTCAAGTCTCTCCTTATAATTGTGTACTCATCCAATATTAGTATAAACTGACATAAAAATGTTAATATATCTCTGTGATTCATTTCATACTCCACACCTAAATTCTCTTCAACCAAAATGGCCCTATCTTCTCACTTTTACTTTTTCTGTGTTTAAAAAAGTCTGTAGTGTAGTATTTTACATTATCTTCCCTCTTTTTTCATATTCTTGTTTTACCTTTCTAATCTCCACTTTCACTTTCCCTCCACATAATTTCTATATCCTATTCTTATGATTTTATTTTAGTGAAAATCCCAAGAACATATTTAGCTTACACCAAATCCTTACTAAGACTGATACCTTAGCCCACTCTTTCCCCTCACCTGAAAATTTTGTAACCAAGCATGTTCAGTTCTTAGGCCTGTCCAAATCTAAGTCTTGCCTCCATTATACCTGCTATATCATGTTGCTGTATAGTTATTGATACATGTAACTCTCCAATTTTGATTTGAATGCTTTGTGTGAGTTCACAATTGTAAGTTGACTCCTGTTTATTACCGTAGTCACCTGGTTCCAGCAGAAGCAACAATACAATTTAACTCCTAGTAAAGCATCATTGCAGCCTCCTTGAACTTGTAATAATAACTTCAGTTTAAAAAAAAATTTAATGGTATCTCTTCTGTCTTGTACTCATTTGTTGAGGTGTTTTTGTCCACTTACCACTCATATTCTTTGTTCTGGTGTTTTACCTCAGGCCTCTCTTTGTATAGATTTGTATGACTTTGTATTTTTTGTTCTGATTTTCTCCCTTTAATTTAAAATGAAAGGAAAGGAAAGGACTATTTAGTTTGTGATCAACAGATGAAATGGAAAGGTATCTTTGAATTATTAACAGAGTCCTTGAGTATTTGTGATTCCACCTGTATTGTTCTGCAGCATCACAAAATTCTTTTCTATCATCCCTGATAGAAATATTGACAGATTTTCCTAGAAGATGCTTGATGATAAACATGTGTATCTTGAAACTTTTATGGGTGATGTTCTTCAAAGAGTTCATTTCTGCTCTAGAATGTTTTCTCCGGAATCGAAGCCATCACTGTTGAAACCTCACAGCTCGGTGTTGATGACCTCAGCCATGAAGCCAGTTCAGATGGATATCCAGCAGCTGCAGCAGCGAGCAGCCATGATTCCCAATATGGTGAGTGTTTGTGTGGGGTTCACATTCGCCATGATAGCCCTCTTATCCATTTTTGAATTTTGCATAGTCATTTCTGTCTCGGTACCAGACAATTGGACCAGGATTTAGCCATCGATGACCCAGTGACTATGAATTTAATTTGAAGAGTTGTATTCCCAGTTAAACTCCAATAAACAAGATGTGGACAGCTGTGCTGCTATTTTCATTGTAAGGGAAAAGCCAGATATATGGAAATGATGAACTTTCAGAGAAGCTGCAATTGTTATTTGTTCAGGTCCAGCCTCTCTTTTCCGACCTGTATTTAATCCACACTGTGACATATCAGTCATTGTGTCAGTTACTTGGAGTGAAGCTGAAATATGGCTCTTACTCTAATTCCCTCATCCTCAATTTGAATCCTTTTAACTACATGACTTTATTTCCCCCAGTCTGAAGTGGAACAAATGTGAAAAAATGGAGTAATAATAGAACATGCACATGTCTTCTTGTTCATGAAGTGAGCTGTCCTTTTTGTTTTGATCCAGTGATCTATAATAACCCTATAATTATTTTTGCTGCATTTGGGTTACATACTTCACCTAGTCTATCTCATAGAATAAAAGCAAAATACTTTGGATGCTAGAAATCTAAATAAAAACAGAAAATGGTAGAAAAACTCAGCAGGTCTGGCAGCATCTGTGGAGAGAAAAACAGAGTTAACATTTTGAGTCCAATGTGACCTTCTTCGGAACCTTGGAATGTTCACTCTGTGCCAGTAGGTCCACTTGCATTATCTCCCAAGTGATCCTGGCATATAGAGCTATTCTAATTCATTCCTATCTGACTTCCTGAACATACTCAATCGTTGTATCTTATACTGGACATCACTGGAGCTTAGCCGTATCACTCAAGTCTGTATTATATCATAGTTCCCAATTCCCAGTAATTCCCCTATTCAGGAAAGGAGGGAGACAGAAAGGAAACTATAGGCTAGTTAGCCTAACATCTGTCATTGGGAAAATGCTGGAATCCATTATTAAGGATGTAGTAGTAAGTCATTTGGACGCTCATAATACAATCAAGCAAAGTCAACATGGCTTTATGAATGGGAAATCATGTTTGACAAATTTATCAGAGATTTTCAGAATGCAACAAGCAGGGTAGATAAAGGGGAACTAGTGGATTTAGTGCATCTGATTTTCTGAAAAGCATTTCATAAGATGCCATGTAGACGCTAACTACATAAGGTATAAGCTCATGGTGTTGGGGCAATATATTAGCATGGATAGAGGATTGGCTAATTAACAGGAAACAGACTTGGGATAAATGAGTTATTTTCAAGTTGGCAAGCTAATAGGTGGAGTGACATAAGGGTCAATGCTGAGGCCTCAACTATTTACAGTCTACACTAATGACTTGGATGAAGGAATAGAGTGCATACTAGCCAAATTTTCTTACAATACAATGTGGGAAAGCAAGTTGTGAGGAGGAGACAAAGAGTCTGCAAAGGGATACAGATTGGTTAAGTGAATGGGCAAAAAATTGGCAGATGGAGTATAATGTGGGAAAATGTAAGGTTATCCACTTTGGTAGGAAGAATAGAAAAGCAGATTATTCTTTTCATAGTAATAGACTACACACTGCTGTGATACAGAGGGATCTGGAGTGTCCTCATACATGAATCACAAAGTTAGAATGCAGGTACAATAAGCAGTTAGGAAGGAACATGGAATGTTGGCCTTATTGCAGAGGGGTTGGAGTATAAAAGTAGGGAAAATCTTGTTCTAGCTGTGTGGGGCATTGGTGAGACCTATAGTGCTATGTAGAGTTTTGGTCTCCTTATTTAAGGAGGGATACACTTGCACTAGATTGATTCCTGAAATAAAGGAGTTGTTTTTGAGGAAAGGTTGAGCAAGTTGGTCTATACTGTTTGGAGTTTAGAAGAATGAAAGGTCATCTTATTCAATCATAAAAGATTCTGAGGGGGCTTGACAGGGTAGATGCTGAGAGGTTGTTTTCCCCTTGTAGGGGAATCTAGAACTAAGGGGGCACAGTTTCAGAATAAGGAGTCTCCCATTTAAGATGAAGTGGAGGAGGATTTCTTTTCCTCAGAGAATTATTAATCTTTGAAATTCTCTACCTCAGAAAGCATTGGAAGCTGGGCCATTGAATGAGTTAGCCTGCTTTATGATCTTGAGAAAGTTAAGGCGGCAGACAAGGAAAGCGGAGTTGAGGCCATGATCAGATCAGCCATGATCTTATTGAATGGCAGAACAGGCTCAAGAAGGCCAAATGACCTACTGCTGCTCATATCCCTATGGTATTGTGTTACTACAGCCTTGAGTTCCGTGGAGAGAGTACAGAGGAGATTCACAAGAATGATTCCCGGGATGAAGAACTGTAGCTATAAGGATAGAATAGTGAGATTAGGACTGTTTTCCTCTGAGAAAAGAAGGCTGAGAGGAGGCTTGATAGAGATATTTAAGATCCTGAGGGGTTTGGAGAGGGTAAATAGTGAGAAACAGTTCTCAGTTAAGAGAACATCTAGAACTAGAGGGCATAGATTCAAAATAATTGGCGAAAGGTATAAATGTGATGTGAGGAAATTTTTTTCACACAGAGGGTGGTTGGAGTCTGGAACAAACTTCCTGAGAGGATGGTGAAGGCAGGTTTGGTCGAGCTACTCAAAAGGGAATTGGATTGCTACCTGAAGAAGGAGCATGTGCAAGGTTATGGGGATAAGGCAGGGGAGTGGGACTAGGTGGAATGCTCCTTTGGAGAGCATGTGGAGACTCGATGGGCCGAATGGCCTCCTTCTGCACTGTAAAGATACTGTGATATCTTGTTGCAGATTCATCTAGCATTCATATAGATGGTCTTAGCAGGTTAAACCAGTCCTCCACAACTTAAATTTTCTAATTGAACCTTTCTGTTATAATTGATTTTTCATTCCTTATTCTTGCCTGGGCTGTGGGTGTTGCTGGCAAGCCCAGTATTTGTTGTCCATTCCTAACTATCCTTGAACCTGAGTGGTTTGCTGCGCCATTTCTGAGGGCAGTTGAGAGTGAATCACATTGCTGTGGATCTGGATTCACATGTAGGCCAGACCAGGAAAGGACAGCATATTTTCCTCCTCAAAAGGATATTAGTGAACCAATTGGATTTTTACAACAATCGATGACAGTTCAATGGTCACCATCAACCTGGAGCCTAACTCTTCAAGTTCCCTCTGCAAGAACATGATTAACACTTTGATTTATCATTGGGTCCTACTGGGACCTCAACTCTGGCCGAAATCCACCCCCCTTGAGAAGATTTTCTATCCATTCCATTATGTCCCTTATTGTGTCAGCATGGCTTTGTGGTAGCACTCTCACCTCTAAGACTGACAGGCTTTGGGGAGGGAGTGCATCGAAGGTTCAGCAGACTGATTCCTGGGATGGTAGGATTGTCATATGAGGAGAGATTGGGCCAAGTAGGCCTGTATTCACTGGAGTTTAGAAGAATGAGAGGGGATCTCATTGAAATATATAAATCACTCTGTGATTCTGTGACTGATTCCTGCTCCCATTTTTTATGTTTCTACACTAGGGAACCCCTTGTTCCAGCCCCTCCCCCAGCCAGAGGAACCATCATCCCTGCATCCAGTCTGTCCAGCCCTGTCAGAATTTTATACGTTTCAATGAGATCCCCTCTCATTTTCTAAACTCCAGTGAATACAGGTCTAGTTGACCCAATCTCTCCTCATATGACAATCCTGCCATCCCAGGGATCAGTCTGGTGAACATTAGCTGCGCTCCCTCTAAGGCAAGTATATCCTTTCTTAGGTAAGCAGACCAAAACTGTACGCAGTACTCCAGGTGTGGTCTCACAAATGTCCTGTACAACTGCAGTAAAACAGCCTTGCTCCTGGGCTGGCAAATGGCAAGTAACATTCATGCCACAGAAGTGCCAGGCAATGACCATCTCCAGCAAAGGGGAATCTAACCATTGCCCCTTGACATTCAATGTCATTACCATTGCTGAAACCCCCACTATCAATATTCTGGGAGTTTCCATTGACCAGAAACTGAACTGGACTAGCCATGTAAATACTGTGGCTACAAGAGCAGGTCAGAGGCTAGGAATCCTGCAGTGAGTAACTCACCTCCTGACTCCCCAAAGCCTGTCCACCATCTTTAAGGCACAAATCAGGAATGTGATGGAATGCTCTCCATTTGTCTGGATGAGTGCAGCTCCAACAACACTCAAGAAGCTTGATACCATCCTGGACAAAGCAGCCCGCTTGATTATCGCCTCATCCACAAACATTCACTCCCTACACCACCGATGCACAGTGACAGCAGTGTGTACCACCTACAAGATGCACTGCAGGATCTCACCAAGGCCCCAGAGACAGCACCTTCCAAACCCACGGCCAATACTGTCTAGAAGGACAAGTGCAGCAGACACATGGGAACGCCACCACCTGGAAGTTCCCCTCCAAGTGACTCACCATTCTGACTTGGAAATATATCGCCGTTCCTTCATTATCACTGGGTCAAAATCGTGGAACTCACTCCCCAACAGCACTGTGGGTGTATCTGCACCACATAGACTGCAGCGGTTAAAGAAGCCAGCTCACCACCACCACCTCAGGGGTAATTAGGGATGGGCAATAAATGCTGACCTAGCCAGTGAAGCCCACATCACATAAATGAATGAAAAAAAAAAC
Organism: Cetorhinus maximus; assembly: GCF_964194155.1. NCBI lineage: Eukaryota > Metazoa > Chordata > Chondrichthyes > Lamniformes > Cetorhinidae > Cetorhinus > Cetorhinus maximus. The sequence continues at coordinate 27,116,971 of NC_135887.1, read as the reverse complement.
TCAAACCCTCTTGCAATCAAGGCCAACATACCATTTGCCTTACTAACTGCTTGCTGCACCTGCATGCTTGCTTTCAGTGATTGGTGTACAAGGACACCCAGGTCCCTTTGTACATCAGCATTTCCCAATCTGTCACCATTTAAATAATACTCTGCCATTCTGTTTTTCCTACCGAAGTGGATAACTTTACACTTATCCACATTATACTGAACTGCTGTGTATTTGCCCACTCACTCAACTTGTCCAAATCGCCTTGAAGCCTCTTTACATCGTCCTCACCACTCGCATTCCCACCTAGTTTTATGTCACCAGCAAACTTGGAAATATTACATTTGGTTCCCTCATCGAAATTGTTGATATATATTGTGAATAGCTGGGGCCCAAGCACTGACCCCTGCCGTACCCTGCTAGTCACTGCCTGCCACACCAAAAAATGACCCATTTATTCCTACTCTGTTTCCTGTCTGCCAATCAATTCTCAATCCATGCCAATATATTACCCCCAGCCCTGTGTGGTTTAATTTTTCACACTAACCTCTTATGTGGGACTTCATCAAAAGCTTTCTGAAAATCCAGATACACCACATGATGATGCTAAGCATGTGTTCCAGTAGCTTCCAGTGATGTAACCTGGGGAGTGAAGTAGTATCACCTAAATTTAATTATGATATGTACTTTCTTCCAGTGTAGTATTACTTTCAACTGAGGAGTTTCTCCTGTTGCTCTTGAATGCAGTTGGAGGGGTCGATGAATGTGTGTGTTTACCAAGGCCTACCTGTAGTTGCCAACTTTCAGCAGTGTTTTCTCTCCACTAGATGGCTGCTCCCTATGTGCCTACCAGTGCTCCTGTGAGTGGCCTAGCCCTATTCCAGCGGCATATCAAAGCCATGCATGATTCTGCACTGCAGGAGGAGCAGATGCGACAGAGGCAAGAACATCTGGATGCTGAGCGCAGAAATTCTGCCAGTCCCAGCATCAGTGGCAAGAACTGTCCGATCTTGGACAGAGAAGGTATGAATAGTGCACTCAAGGCAAACAAAAAGTACAAACGCGGTCTTCTAGATGTTTTAACAACAGCTGTGTTGAGGGTGCCATATTTGATGCCAGGTTTTTGAGCAATACCACATTAACTCAATGCTGAAGCCACATCATCATTCAAAACCAAACCAATCAAAGTCATTATCACTTATCCACAAATTATTCTGCATGAAACCTCTCTTGTATTCTGAGCTGGAGCAGACATCGCCACAGTAACCATATGGTATCACTTCCAGAGAAGAGTGAAGGTCATTGCCAATTGTTGGTCATAATCTTTTTCACGCCACCGGTTTGTGTCCATCAAGGGTCTTATGTGAAACATGTTTTGGCAGATGAGACATAGGAGCAGAAATTAGGCCAATCGGCCCATCAAGTCTGCTCCGCCATTCAATCATGGCTGATAAGTTTCTCAGTCCCATTCTCCCGCCTTCTCCCTGTAACCTTTGATCCCCTTACCAATCAAGAACCTATCTATCTCGGTCTTAAATACACTCAATGACCTGGCCTCCACAGCCTTCTGTGGCAATGAATTCCATAGATTCACCACTCGCTGGCTAAAGAAGTTTCTCCTCATCTATGTTCTAAAAGGTCTTCCCTTTACTCTGAGGTTGTGCCCTCAGGTCCTAGTCTCTCCTAATGGAAACATCTTCCCCACGTCCACTCTATCCAGGCCTTTCAGTATTCTGTAAGTTTCAATCAGATCCCCCCATATCCTCCTAAACTCCATGGAGTATAGACCCAGAGTCCTCAAACGTTCCTCATATGTTAAGCCTTTCATTCCTGGGATCATTCTCGTGAACCTCCTCTGGACCCTCTCCAGGGCCAGCACATCCTTCCTGAGATACGGGGCCCAAAATTGCTCACAATATTCTAAATGTGGTCTGACCAGAGCCTTATAAAGCCTCAGCAGCATATCCCTGCTTTTATATTCTAGTCCTCTGAGATAAATGCCAACATTGCATTTGCCTTCCTAACTACCGACTCAGCCTGCAAGTTAACCTTAAGAGAATCCTGGACTAGGACTCCCAAGTCCCTTTGCACTCCATATTTCTGAATTCTCTCCCCATTTAGAAAATAGTCTATGCCTCTATTCTTCCTACCAAAGTGCATGACCTCACACTTCCCCACATTGTATTCTATCTGCCACTTCTTTGCCCATTCTTCTAACCTGTCTAAATCCTTCTGCAGCCTCCCCGCCTCCTCAATACTACCTGTCCCTCCACCTATCTTTGTATCATCTGCAAACTTAGCCAGATGCCCTCAGTTCCTTCATCTAGATCATTAATGTATAAAGTGAAAAGTTGTGGTCCCAACACTGAGCCCTGCGGAACTCCACTAGTCACCGGCCGCCATCCTGAGAAGGACCCTCTTATCCCCACTCTCTGCCTCCTGCCAGACAGCCAATCTTCTATCCATGCTAGTACCTTGCCTCTAACACCATGGGCTCTTATCTTACTGAGCAGCCTCCTGTGCGGTACCTTGTCAAAGGCCTTCTGGAAGTCCAAGTAGATAACATCCATTGGCTCTCCTTTGTCTAACCTACTCGTTACCTCCTCAAAGAATTCTAACAGATTTGTCAGGCATGACCTCCCCTTGATGAAACCATGCTGACTTTGCCCGATTTTACCATGCACTTCCAAGTATTCTGAAATCTCATCCTTAATAATGGACTCTAAAATCTTACCAACGACCGAGGTCAGGCTAATCGGCCTGTAATTTCCCATCTTTTGCCTCACTCCCGTTTTAAACAGGGGGGTTATATTAGCGATTTTCCAGTCCTCTGGGACCCTCCCTGACTCCAGTGATTCCTGAAAGATCACCAATAATGCCTCCACTATCTCTTCAGCTATCTCCTTCAGAACTCTGGGGTGTAATCCATCTGATTTATCCACCTTCAGACCTTTCAGTTTTCCGAGCACCTTCTCCTTGGTAATGACCACTATACTCACCTCTGCCCCCCGACTCTCTTGAACTTTGGGGATGTTACTCGTGTCTTCCAACGTGAAGACTGACGCAAAGTACCTATTCAGTTCCTCTGCCATTTCTTTGTTCCCCACTACTACTTCTCCAGCATCATTTTCCAGAGGCCCAATGTCCACTTTTGCCTCTCTCTTACCCCTTATATATCTAAAAAAACTCTTGCAATCTTCTTTTACATTATTGGCTAGTTTACCCTCATATTTAATCTTCTCCCTCCTTATTTCTTTTATAGTTGTCCTCTGTTGGTCTTTGTAGGCTTCCCAATCGCCTGGTTTCCCACTGCTCTTTGCTGCATTGTATGCTTTCTCTTTAGCTTTTATGCTGTCCCTGACTTCCCTTGTCAGCCATGGTTGCCTCGTCCTCCCTTTAGTATGCTTCTTCTTCCTAGGGATGAATTTTTGCTGTGTCTCCCAAATTACCCCCAGAAACTCCACCCATTGCTGTTCCACTGTCTTTCCTGCTAGGCTCATCTCCCAGTCAATTCTGGCCAGCTCCTCCCTCATGCCTCTGTAGTTGCCTTTATTCAACTGTAATACCGTTACATCTGATTCCAGCTTTTTTCTCTCAAATTGTAGGGTAAATTCTATCATATGATGGTCACTTCCTCCTAAGAGTTCCTTCACCTTAAGCTCCCTTATCAAATCTGCCTCATTACACATCACTAAATCTAGAATTGCCTGTTCCCTAGTGGGCTCCACCACAAGCTGCTCCAAAAAACCATCTCGTAGACATTCCACAAATTCCTTTTTTTGGGATCCACTACCAACCTGATTTTCCCAGTCTACCTGCATATTGAAATCCCCCATGATCACTGTAACCTTGTCTTTCTTACACACCTTTTCTATCTCCTGGTGTATCTTGTGCCCCACATCCTGACTACTGTTCGGAGGCCTGTACATAACTCCCATTATGGTTTTTTTACTTTTGCGGTTCCTCAACTCTACCCACACAGATTCTACATCATCTGACCCTACATCATTTCTTGCTATTGATTTAATTTCATTTCTTACTAACAAAGCAACCCCACCCCCTCTGCCAACCTGCCTATCTTTTCAATAGGATGTATATCCTTGGATATTTAGCTCCCAGTCCTGATCCCCTTGCAGCCATGTCTCCGTGATGCCCACCACATCATACCTGTCAATTTCAATCTGCGCCACAAGCTCATTTACCTTATTTCGTATACTGCGTGCATTCAGATACAACACCTTCAGTCCTGTATTTCCCGTCCCCTTTCTCATTGTCGTCTCTATCTGATGTGTTTGAAGTTAGATTACTAGCCCTTTCCAAACACTCTGTCCTATTTTGTGTTCTGGAGACTTTAATAGCCTCTCCTGGGCTCTCCTTTCTTTTCAGTTTTTTCATAATTTTCCATGAAGTTGAATCCACCCCCCGACACGTTAACCTGCTGCTTTGTTTCCCATTAGTCATACTTCTTGGAGTTTTACCCTTCCCTCCCCCCCCACTTTCTAGTTTAAAGTCCTGTTGACCACCCTATTTACCCTTTTTGCTAGAACTTTGGTCCCAGATCGGTTCAGGTGGAGACCATCCCAACGGTACAGATCCCTCCTGTTCCAATACTGATGCCAGTGCCCCACGAAATGGAACCCCTCTTTCCCGCACCACTCCTTTAGCCACGTGTTTACTTCCCTTATTCTCGCGTCCCTATGCCAATTTGCAAGATGCAAGGATAGGGAATAAACTTCTTTAGGGTTTCTGGTTTCTGCAGTTTAAACTATGTCCTGTTTTCCTGGTATGGATGAAGAACTTCAACAGGATGCCGCAGCCAGTGCTTCTATCTATGAACACTGAATCTATGTTGCACAGTTCAGCAACCCACTGTGCCTTGAACCCCAGCCGTCTCTTCCATCCAATTACATAAGTTTGTACCAACTAGAGTTTATAAAACAAAATAAAGAATCTACCTAAAGTATTTCTCCATTGCAACATGAATCCTTTTCCTATTCCATATTAATGGAGTTGAAAGGATTATGAATCTGAGGTATTGATGTTTAATGAGGCTCACCTGAAATCACTAATTTTAGCAATGTTAGAAAATTATTTTTTATGTATATCCCTTTCTACATGTATAAATATACATAGATCTGGAAAGTATTGTTCACATATTTGCTGGCTTTGGCCGTCAAAATGTTTGCTCTTTTAAGTTCACCATATATGTATTGGAATATTTACATTGTTCACTGGGCGGGCAACGTTCCAGCTGCATGCGTAATGTTACCCTGGGCTTGTTGACAGTCCACAAGCTGCTTATCCTTGACACAGATAAAGACAAGAGGTTAACATTGCACCAGCATTTCCTGGAAACCAAGTAAGCAGAAATTAGATGATGTCCATGAAGCCTCAAACCAGAAACTGTTGGTGCTTATTTGTAGAAACGTTTCTGGAAAATGTTTCCAAGTATCTGTCAAGCAACAACACAACCAAAAAATACAATCCAGAGACTATTCAGTGTTCCAGTTAATTCCTGCTGCCTCTCGGGCATCCCTGCCACACAGTTGGCACACTGTCAGCCTGTCCAATAATGATTCTTCCCCTGCTCTGCAAAACTGCATGATCCCACTCAAAAATACATATTCTTGATGACTCGGCTCCCATTGCACATAATCTACAATGCAATAGAGTGCATCATTATTGGAGATGCTGTCCTTTGGCACAATGGGCCAAATGATCTTCTGTTCTATATTATTCTATGATTCAAATGTGGTGGTCAAGTGAGGTTCTATCTGACTTTCAGAACCCATAGCACTATTCAGAAAAAGGTAAGGGCTGTTCCAGTGCCCGCTTAGACAATCCTTTTCACTATACCAAACAAATGATCTAATGATTCACCTTGCTATTTGTGGGATCTTGCTATGCTGTCCCGCTTGGCTACATAGCAGTCACTGTATTTCAAAAGAAGTTAACTGTCTCTCTGAATCATTCGATGATGTTTGAAAGATCTGGTTAAGTGCTCAAAAAATGCATGCCTTTTGTCTACAGTAGTATAGATTGCGTTCTCTTTGATTGAGATAATACGTCATCCATGGATTTGTTCCTGGTCTTTATCTGGTCATGTAGGTAGTATCAAGGATGTTCAAGGTCTTTGCATGGCTGATATCAAAGGGAATAATTAAGGTTTAGTCAGCACATGTCACTATTGTAGATTGGCGTCAACTTAAAGTGATGCAGGCAGAGTCATGAAGATAAGAGGTAGCTGCCTGATCTTTTAATCAGTATGGTCTATCGCCTACCCTACCTACTCCAACTGTTTAATCTTCTGTCACCCAGATTCCCCGGCTTATATTTTAATAAATTGACCCTGGGTCTGGTTTCTTTTCTGTTCCAACTTTTTGTTTTAGTTCACTCGTAAGATGTGAGCATCACTGGCAAGGTCAGCATTTGTTGCCTATCCCTAATTGCCCTTGAGAAGGTCGTGGGAGGCCACCTTCTTGAATTGCTGCAATCTGCGTGGTTTATGTACCCCACAGTGCTGTTAGGGAGGACATTCCAGGATTTTGATACAGCGATGATGAAGGAAGGGCAATATATTTCCAATTTGTTATGGTGTACGATTTAGAAGTAGCAACATCCTCATGAGCTGCCCTTGTGCTTCTAGGTAATAGAGGTCACGGGTTCAGGAGGCGCTATTGAAGCAGCCTTGGCAAGTTGCTGTGATGCATCTTGTTGATGGTTCAGCTAGCAGCAGCTATGCTGCTGTGACTCATTTTTATTTTATCATTTACAAAAACAGTGTTGGCTAGAAAGTGTTGGAACAGCACCAAAACTGCCATAGCCAAAGTCACAAATGACTCCAGTGTACTATCCATGCACTCATCCTACAGAAATGGGAGGAAAAAGAACTCCCCCCCACCCCCGCAGACTTCAGGAATGTGACAGTCGTAACTACCTTCAAGAAGGGAGATAAATCATGCCGTGGAAACTATCGAAGAATTTCCCTGTTGTCCTGAGGGGGGATGTCCTGACACACATTCTCCTGAATCACCTACTTCCTGTGGCTGAGGAAACCTTTCCAGATACAGTGTTGCTTTAGACCTTCCTGAGGAGAGGGAGGCGATGGCGTAGTGGACTAGTAATCCAGAGACCCAGGGTAATGCTCTGGGGTCCCAGGTTCGAATCCCGGCATGGCAGATGGTGGAATTTGAATTCAATAAAAATCTGGTATTAAAAGATGACCATGAAACCATTGTCGATCTGGCTTACTGGAAGGAAACCTGCTGTCCTTATCTGGCCTGGCCTACATGTGATTCCAGGCCCACAGCAATGTGGCTGACTCTTAAATGCCCTCTGAAACGGCCTAGCAAGCCACTCAGTTGTATCAAACCACTACAAAATCTCAAAAAAGGAATGAAACCTGTCAGATCACCTGGCATCGATCTAGGCACTGGAAATGACAACGGCAAACTCAGCCCTGTCGACCCTGCAAAGTGCTCCACACTAACATCTTGGGGCTAGTGCCAAAGTTGGGAGAGCTGTCTCACAGACTAGTCAAGCAACAGCCTGACATAGTCATCCTCACAGAATCATATTTTGCAGATAATGTCCCAAACACCACCATCACCATCCCTGGGTATGTCCTGTCTCACCGGCAGGACAGACCCAGCAGAGGTAGCGGCACAGTGGTATACAGTCAGGACATTGACTCCAGACCCCATGAAGTCTCATGGCGTCAGGTCAAACATGGGCAAGGAAACCTCCTGTTCATTACCACATATCGCCCTCCCTCGGCTGATGAATCAGTGTTCTTCCTCATGGGCATTCATGTGGCACCATGGGCCATCAGCAGCAGCAGAATTGTACTCGAATACAATCTGTAACCTCATGGCCCAGCATATCCCCCACTCTACCATTACCATCAAGCCAAGGGATCAACCCTGGTTCAATGAAGAGTGCGGGAGGGCATGGCATGAGCAGCACCAGGCATACCTAAAAACGTGAAGCTATAACACAGGACTACTTGCATGCCAAACAGCAATGGACCAGATCTAAGCTCTACAGTCCTGCCACATCCAGTCGTGAATGGTGGTGGGCAATTAAACAACTCACTGGAGGAGGAGGCTCCACAAATATCCCATCCTCAATGATGGGGGAGCTCAGCACATTAGTGCAAAAGATAAGGCTAAAGCATTTGCTTCAGGCTTCAGCCAGAAATGCCAAGCGGATGATCCATCTCGGCCTTCCCCGGAGGTCCCCAACACAACAGATGTCAGTCTCCAGCCAATTCCATTCCCTCCATGTGATATCAGGAAATGGCTGAAGGCACTAGATGCTGCAAAGGCTACAGGTCCTGACAATATTCCGGCAATGTGCTTGTGCCCCAGAAGTTGCCGCGCCCCTTAGCCAAGCTGTTCCACTACAATTACAATGCTGACATCTACCCGGCTGTATGGAAAATTGCCCAGGTGTGTCCTGTACACAAAAAGGAGGGCAAATCCATCCCGGCCAATTACCACCCCATCAGTCTACTCTCCATCATCAGCAAAGTAATGAAAGGGGTCGTCAACAGTGCTATCAAGTGGCACTTACTTAGCAATATCTTGCTCGTTGACGCCCAGTTTGGCTTCCGCCAGGGTCACTCTTCTCCTGATCTCATTAAAACCTTTGTTCATACATGGACAAAAGAGCTGAATTCCCCAGGTGAGGTGAGAGTGACTACCCTTGACATCAAGACCGCATTTGACCGAGTGTGGCATCAAGGAGCCCTAGCAAAATTGGAATCAATGGGAATCAGGGAGAAAACTCTCCGCTGGTTGGAATCATACCTAGCACAAAGAAAGATGGCTGTGGTTGTTGGAGGTCAGTCATCTCAGCTCCAGGACATGACTGCAGGAGTCCCTCAGGGTAGTGTCCTAGGCCCAACCATCTTCAGCTGCTTTATCAATGACCTTCCTTCCGTCATAAGGCCAGAAGCAGGGATGTTCGCTGATGATTGCACAATGTTCAGCACCATTCACAACGACTCAGATATTGAAGCAGCCCATGTCCAAATGCAGCAAGACCTGGACAATATCCAGGCTTGCGCTGACAAGTAACATTCGCGCCACACGAGTGCCAGGCAATGACCATCTCCAACAAGACAGAATCTAACCATTGCCCCTTGATGTTCAATGGCATTACCATCACTGAATCCCCCACTAACAACATCCTGGGGGTTACCATTGACCAGAAACTGAACTGGACTAGCCATATAAATACCATGGCTACAATAGCAGGTCAGAGGCTAGGAATCCTGCAGCAAGTAACTCACCTCCTGACTCCCCAAAGCCTGTCCACCATCTACAAGGCACAAATCAGAAGTGTGATCAAATACTCCCACTTTCCTGGATGAGTGCAGCTCCCACAACACTCAAGAAGCTTGACAACATCCAGGACAAAGCATCCCACTTCACTGGCACCACATCCACAAACATTCACTCCCTCCATCACCAATGCACAGTAGCAATATTGTGTACTATCTACAAGATGTACTACAGGAATTCACCAAGGCTCTTTAGACAGCACCTTCCAAACTCACAACCGCCACCATCTAGAAGGACAAGGGTGGCAGATACATGGGAACACCATCACATGGAAGTTCCTCTCCAAGCCACTAAGCATCCTGACTTGGAAATATATCACCGTTCCTTCTCTGTCACTGGGTCAAAATCCTGGAACTCCCTCCCTAACAGCACAACAGGTGTACCTACAACACATGGACTGCAGTAGCTCAAGAAGGCAACTCACCACCACCTTCTCAAGGGCAACTAGAGGTGGACAATAAATGCTGGTCCAGCCAGTGAAGGCCACATCCCATGAATGAATAAGAAAAAAGGAACCTCTGACTTGGTCTTTTTCGCCAGGTAAATCCAAGAAAAATATCGAGACCAACACCAGGAACTCTTCATTGTATTAATTGACCTTGTTATGACCACAGCCAGTTTTAATTGCTGCGCAAACCAAATCCCAGAGGGAAACTTGACTTACTGGCTGCAACCTTTTTTGTATTCTGAAAATGAGAAGATCTCAGCGATAGGAGGTCCAGTGACACTTTTTGGTTTTTTTAAAATTAGAAGTAAAGGTTTTAATAACAAGAATAAAAGAAAATTTAAGCACATAGGATGACAGCTGCACAATTAAGGTTGGTCTTACAAACATATCCCCTAAAAAGACTCTCCACTTGACTCAGACCCACAAATAAACACCTTCCAGGCAATACTCCCTTATAGATATTTAACTATACAAAATCCAGTAATATTACCCAAGGCAAACTGCTGTAGCTTCAATAAAGGCATACTACGTGACCTGTAACTCGCTTCCACTCTGCTCTGGAAAACCAAGCTTGAGAATAAAACTGCTTTTTGTTGCCCAAAACTTTTCTGGCTTGAGTGGATGGTCAATTCACACTGCATCTCCTCCCAGCCCGGAGCTAATAGCTCCAACTGAACAGCTCAAACAGCTCCGGCTGCTACCTCAACAGCTCAAACAGCTGTATCTCGTCAGCTACTGTACAGTAGCTCTAAAATACATTTTTTCCCTTTTCATCTCAGGTTCCATTATCTTGACACCCCTTTGAAACTTAAACCCTTCCAGATATAGAATTTGAGGAATGGGTGAAGCTAGCTGTTTTATGCTGCTACCATGCAGTAGCAACAAGAGTGGTATTGGCCACTAACATGATGCTGCCATCAAGACAAAAAGACGTTCTGCTTATCAAACAAATTTCAGTGCCAGTGTGATGCTAGATATGTAGGCCGTACATCTCAAAGACTGATGGATCATATCAAACAGCATGTCCCAGCTGCGGGCAGGGTACAGGCCATACCCAACCAGCCCATGCTTGCGAAACTCAAAGCATAGTGTCCAATATTAGAGGTGATTCCGCAATTGGACAATATTTGCTAAATAATCCTCAATGTGCTAAGAATTATGCTGACAACCAATTTAAGATTGTCAGTCGTGCTCGCAATGTGGCGCATTTGCGTGTACTGGAAGCTGCATATATTAATATACAGGGCCCTGTTCTTTGCAGAAAGAAAGAACATGTACATACATTATGCCTGTTTCAGCTAAACAAAATAAGTGACTGCCATTTACTGACTCATTCCTCAGGGTAAAGCCTTGACCAATCCAAGTTAAGCTCCCTGGTTTAAATTTCAAACAATACTTGGTAGTTAACTGTTAGTCACCATCAGTGGTGCATTCTCCATGGCAATGCCACTTGCCAACCAATCAGCACTGTCTTCACATACAGTATAAATTACTGTTTCCCCCCTTATATTGATATTCTTAGGAGTGCCCTGATGAGTGCAAGACGAAAAGCTGAGACATGTCTCTTTTTTTCAGCAATACTCTAGTTCTGTACCACCAAACAACTGAAAATATAGTATCCCACTTCTTGTTTACCTATGAACTCCTGCAAGATGCAAACATGTTTCTAGGCACCTCTGACTCCCCTTAGATATTCAAGTAAACTCTCAACTTACCTAAAAATGCAAATGTTAGATCTGACCGATTTACTTGTACCTCAAACATAACACTTCTATCCTTTTCATGTTTTAAATTCCCTAATCTGTCTCCTATTAATCTCTGTCCAGTCTAATGAAATCATACACACACAGCCTCGCCCACTGAATAACACAATATTCCCCAAAAATATTTTTTTAAAAAACAACCATTTCTCAGAACCTGACCAAAGTATTTGACTCTGTAAATCATAAAGCTCTGTGGATTGTGCTCCAAAAATGCTATGTCCAAGAAACTTCATAACAATCCTGCAATTGCATCTTGATGATATAACTGCAGCTATCTTGAGTGGGAGATTTGAAACAGACGCATTCAAAATCTGGTGCGGGGTTGAGTAAGGCTTTGCGATAGCCCCCATATTATTTACAATCTACCTGACCATAGTAGTTCACCTCATCAAAGATAGCATCCCTCTGGTGTGAGCATTAAATACTGCTTAGATAGAAACTCTTTAACCTAAGTCACTTCCGTGTCAAAATTAAACTGACCACCATAGGCGTACCTGATCTACAGTTTATAGATGACTGCAATGCAATTGCAACTCTCCACTAGATTCGCAAACTACTTGCAATCTCTTCAATTTGGCGTACAAGAAACTCAGCATGTCCTTGAATGTTGCCAAAACCAAATCCATTTTTTCAACCTATACCTGGTCGGCCAAATATTCTGCCTCCCATATATGTTGGAGAGACTCTGGAATATGTCGAGCACTTCCCATTCCTAGGCAGCCGCCTCTCTCTAAAGGCCAACATTGACGAAGAGATCCTGTGCCATCCCAGCCTTCTACAATCTACTGCAGCGCGTGTTTGACAACAAAGACCTCTGCAAATCAGCAAAAGTCCTGTAGTGTACAGAGCAGGATGGGCAATAAATGCTCGCCTAGCACGAGAAGCGCACATCCCATGAAAGAGTATAAACGAAAACCTTCTCAAGGACATTTACATCTTTCCTAATGTGTGGTGACCAGAACTGAATGCAATTTTCTAGCTTTTTTTTATTAATTCACGGTATGTAGGCTTCACTGGCTGGGCCAGCATTTATTGTCCATCTCTAGTTGCCTTTGAGAAGGTGGTAGTGAGCTGCCTTCTGAACCGCTGCAGTCCATGTGGTGTAGGTACACCCACAGTGCTGTTAGGAAGGGAGTTCCAGGATTTTGACCCAGCAACAGTGAAGGAACAGCGATATATTTCCAAGTCAGGATGGTGAGTGACTTGGAGAGGGACATCCAGGTGGTGGTATCCCCAACTATCTGCTGTCTTGTCCTTCTAGATGCTACCAGTCGTGGGTTTGGAAGGTGCTGTCTAAGGAACCTTGGTGAATTCCTGCAGTGCACCTTGTAAATGGTACACACTGCTGCTACTGTGCGTTGGTAGTGTAGGGAGTGAATGTTTGTGGATGTGTTTCCAATCAAGTGGGCTGCTTTGTCCTGGACGGTGTCAAGCTTCTTCAGTATTATGGGAGGTGCACTCATCCAGGCAAGTGTGAAGTATTTAATCACACTTCTGACTTGTGCCTTGTAGATGGTGGACAGGCTTTGGGGAGTAAGGAAGTGAGTTGCTCATCGCGCGATTCCTAACCTCTGACCTCATGTAGCCATGGTATTTATGTGGCTAGTCCAGTTCAGTTTCTGGTCAATGGTAACCCCCAGGATGTTGATAGTGGGAGATTCAATGATGGTAATGCCATTGAATGTCAAGGGGCAAAGGTTAGATTCTGCCTTGTCAGTCCAAGCCTGGGTATTATCCAGGTCTTGCTGCATTTGGACATGGACTGCTTCAGTGTCTGAGGAGTCACAAATGGTGCTGAACATTGTGCAATTATCAGCGAACATCCCCACCTCTGACCTTATGATGGAAAGAAGGTCACTGTTGAATCAGCTGAAGATGGTTGGGCCGAGGACACTCTCCTAAGGAACTCCTGCAGTGATACCCTGGAAGTGAGATGACTGAACTCTAACAACCACAACCATCTTCCTTTGTGCTAGGTATGACTCCAACCAGTGGAGGATTTTCCCCTGATTCCATTGACTCCAGTTTTGCTAGGGCTTCTCGATGCCTCACTTGGTCAAATAAATGCCACCTTGATGTCAAGAGCAGTAACTCTCACCTCACCTCGGGAGTTCAGCTCTTTTTTCCGTGTTTGAACCAAGGCTGTAATGAGGTCAGGAGCTGAGTGGCCCTGGCAGAACCCAAACTGGGCGTCAGTGAGCAGGTTACTGCTAAGCAACTGCCTCTAGATAGCACTGTTGATGACCCCTTCCATTACTTTGCTGATGATCAAGTGTAGACTGATGGGGCAGTAATTGGCCGGGTTGGATTTGTCCTGCTTTTTATGTACAGATAGCTGGGTATTGTAGTTGTAGTGGAACAGATTGTCTAGGGACGTGGCAAGTTCTGGAGCACAAGTCTTTAGTACTATTGCCAGAATATTGTCAGGGCCCACAGCCTTTGCAGTATCCAGTGCCTTCAGCCGTTTCCTGATATCACGTGGAGTGAATTGAATTGGCTGAAGACTGGCATCTGTGATGCTGGGGACCTCCGGTGGAGGCCGAGATGGATCATCCACTCGGCACTTCTGGCTGAAGATTGTAGCAAATGCACCTTATCTTTCGCACTGATGTGCTGGGCTCCCCCATCATTGAGGATGGGGATATTTATGGAGCCTCCTCCTCCAGTGAGTTGTTTAATTGTCCACCACCATTCACGACTCGATGTGGCAAGTCTGCAGAGCTTAGATCTGATCCGTTGGTTGTGGGATCGCTTAGCCCTGCCTATCACTTGCTGTCAATGCTGTTTGGCATGCAAGTAGTCCTGTGTTACAGCTTCACCAGGTTGACGCCTCATTTTTAGAAATGCCTGGTGCTGCTCCTGGCATGCCCTCATGCACTCTTCATTGAACCAGGTTGATCCCTAGGCATGGTGATAATGGTAAAGTGGGGGATATGCCAGGCCATGAGGTTACAATTTGTGTTTGAGCACAATTCTACTGCTGCTGATGGTTCACAGCGACTCATGGATGCCCAGTCTTGAATTGCTCGAACTGTTGGAAATCTATCCTATTTAGTGGTAGTGCCACACAACACGATGGAGGATATCCTCAATGTGAAGGCTGGACTTCATCTCCACAATGACTGTGCGATGGTCACTCCTACCGATATTGACATGAACAAATGCTTTTGCTGCAGGCAGATTGGTGAGGCTGAGGTCAAGTATGTTTTTCCCTGACCACCTGCCGCAGACCCAGTCTAGCAGCTATGACCTTTAGAACTCGGCCAACTCAGCCAGTAGTGGAGCTACTGAGACACTCTTGGTGGTGGACATTGAAGTCCCCACCTAGAGTACATTCTGTGCCCTTGCCACCCTCAGTGCTTCCTCCAAGTGGTGTTCAATATGGAGGAGCACTGATTCATCAACTGAGGGAGGGCGGTACGTGGTAATCAGCAGGAGGTTTCCTTGCCCATGTTTTGACCTAATGCCGCAAGACTTCATGGAGTCCAGAGTTGATGTTGAGGACTCCCAGGGTAACTCTCTCTCTCTGACCCCCCCCCCCCCCCCCCGACTATATACCACTGTGCTGCCACCTCTGCTGGGTCTGTCCTGCCGGCGGAACAGGACATACCCAGGGATGGTGATGGTGATGGCGATGTCTGGGACATTATCTGTAAGGTATGATTCCACGAGTATAACTATGTCAGGCTGTTGCTTGACTAGCCTGTGAGACGGTTCTCCCAATTTTGGTATGAGCCCCCAGATGTTAGTAGGAAGACTTTGCAGGGTTGACAGGGCTGAGTTTGCCGTTGTCTTTTTCGGTTCCTAGGTTGATGCCAGGTGATCTGTCCAGTTTCATTCCTTTTTATTGACTTTTTAGCAGTTTGATACAACTGAGTGGCTTGTTAGGCCATTTTCAGAGGGCATTCAAGAGTCAACCACATTGCTGTGGGTCTGGAGTCACATGTAGGCCAGACCAGCAGATTTCTTTCCCTAAAGGACAATAGTGAACCAGATGGGTATTTACAACAATCGACAATGGTTTCATGGTCATCATTAGACTTTTAATTCCAGATTTTTATTGAATTCAGATTCCACCATCTGCCATGGCAGGATTCATATCCGGGTCTCCAGAGCATTACCCTGGGTCTCTGGAATACTAGTCCAGTGACAATACCACTACACCATCGCCATCCTAACCAGAGTCTTATACAGGTTCAACAAAGCTTCACTATCTTTGTACTCAATATCTCTATTTATGAAGCCTAAGATCCCATATGCTTTGCTAATTACTCTCTCCATATGTCTTGCCACCTTCAAGGATCTAGGTACAGCAGCAACTCCTAGAGCCATCTGTCCTTGGACACTTTGTAGAACTGTGACTTAGGTAGGAAAGGGGATGAGATCCTGAAATCAGACTTTTGGGAGCTAGGAAGGAGATTGAAAAACAGGACCTCTAATGCAGTAATCTTAGGATTACTGCCAGTCCCACGTGCAAGCGAGTATTGAAATAGGAGAATTGACCTCTTTGCTGGAAAGCTGGTGTCGGAGGGAGGACATCAGATTTCTGAGGCATTGGGACTGGTTCTGGGGAAGGTGGGACCTGTACAAGCCAGATGATCTACACCTGAACAGGACTGGGACGAATATCCTCACAGTGAGATTTGGGAGTGCTGATGGGGAGGTTTAAACTAAATTGGCAGGGGGTGGAAAGGCAAATTCAGAGCAGGGAACGGGAGATGGCGAATTAGTGAGTGACTCTGAAAGACAGAAGCAACACAGATTGAATAGTGTACAGCACAGGAATTTGGCAGTGTTAAAAGGCATATATGTAAATGCCAGGAGCATAGTGAATAACGCCAATGAGCTGAGGGCACAGATAGACACGTGGCAGTATGATATCACCTCTATAACAGAAACGTAGCTTAAGGAGGGGCAAAAATGGCAGCTCAACATCCCTGGTTATAGAATTTTCAGGCAGGATAGAGAGGGGAGAAAAAAGGTGGGTGTGTAGCATTATTGGTTAAAGAATCAATTACAGCATTGAGAAAGGATGATATACTAAATGAAGCATCAAATGAGGCCATATGGGTTGAGCTCAGAAATAAAAATGGGTCAGCCATACTACTAGGAATGTACTATAGACTCCCAAATAGTGGAAGGGAGTTACAAGAGCAAATATGTAGACATATTTCTGAGTGCAAAAACAATAGGGCAGTAATCGTTGGGGACTTCAACTACCCAAATATCATTTCGGATACGCACAATGTAAAGGGCACAGAGGATGCAAAATTCTTGAACTGTATTCAAGAGAACTTCTTTAGCCGGCACATAACAAGCCCAACGAGAGGTGTCACAATTCTAGATTCAGTCTTAGGAAATGAAGCTGGGCAAGTGGATGAAGTAGCAGTGGGGGACCATTTTGGAGATAGTGACCATAATTCAATTAGATTTAGCATCATTATGGAAAAGGACAAAGATAGAACAGGAATAAAAGTTCTAAATTGGGAAAGGCAAGAGCTGAGAGGTGAGCTGGCGAGAGTGGACTGGATACAGCTATTAGAATGAAAAACTGTGTCAAATCAGTGGGAGGCATTCAAAGGTGAGATTCTCTGGGCACAGTATAGACATGTCCCCACAAAGAAAAGGGTGGTATTGCCAAACCTAGAGCCTCCTGGTTATCCAGAAACATACATGGTGAGATAAATCATAAAAAGAAAGCTCATGTCAGTCACAAAAGACTTAATACTGTAGAAAGCCTACAGGAGTATAGAAAGTACAGGGGTGAAGTAAAAATGGAAATTAGGAAAGCAAAGAGAGGATATGAAAAAATATTGGCAGGTAAAATCAAAGAAAATCCTAAGATGTTTTACCAGTGCATTAAGAGCAAGAGAATAACTAAGGAAAAGGTAAGGCAGAGATCTACATGGTAAATGGTGGGTTGATGCAGAAGATGTGGGCAGCATTCTCAATGAGTACTTTGTCTCTGTCTTCACTAAGGAGAGGGACGATGCAGACATTCTAGTTAAAGAGGAGGAGTGTGAAACATTAGATACAATAAGCATAGTGAAAGAGGAAGTACCGGAGGGACTGGGATCCTTGAAGGTGGATAAATCACCAGGGCCGGATGGATTGTATCCCAAGCTGTTGAAGGAAGCCAGAAAGGAAATAGCCTCTGAGGATCATTTTCCAATCTTTACTAGATACAGGTGAGGTCCCAGAGGATTGGAGGTCTGCGAACGTTGTACCGTTATTTAAAAAGAGTGCGAGGGATAGGCCAGAAAATTATAGGCCGGTCAGTCTGACTTCAGTGGTGGGCAAATTATTGGAAACATTTCTGAGAGACGGGATAAACTTTCACTTAGAAAGGCACGGATTGATCAGGGACAGTCAGTGTGGTTTTGTTAGCGGAAGATCGCGTCTTACTAACTTGACAGAGTTTTTTGAGACAGTAACCAGGAGGATTGATGAGGGTAGTGCAGTGGATATTGTCTACATGGGTTTTAGTAAGGCACTTGACAAGGTCCCACGGCAGACTGGTCAGGAATGTGAGATCTCATGGGATACAGGGGAAGGTGGCAGGTTGGATCCAAAATCGGCTCAGTGACAGGAAACACAGGATAATGGTCGATGGATGTTTTTGCGAATGGAAAACGGTTTCCAGTGGGGTTCCACAGGGCTCAGTGTTGGGGCCCTTGCTGTTTGTTGTACATATTAATGATTTAGACTTAAATGTGGGAGGTGTGATTGGGAAATTTGCAGATGACACAAATATTGACTGTCTAGTTGATAGTGAGTAGGATAGTTGTCGACTCCAGAATGATATCAATGATTTGGTTAAGTCGGGGGAGAAGTGGCAAATGGAATTCAATCTGGAAAAATGTGAGGTAATGCATTTGGGAGGGCAAACAAAGCTAAGGAATACTCAATAAAGGGGAAATTATTGAGAGGGGTTGAGGAAGTGAGAGACCTTGGAGTGCATGTCCACAAGTCCTTGAAGGTGGCAGGACAAGTGGACAAGGTGGTCAAGAAAGCATATGGAATGCTTTCCCTTAGTGGACGAGGCATTGAATACAAGAGCAGGGATGTAATGAAGAAATATATAAAATGCTGTTTAGGCCACAGCTGGAGTTTTGTGTACAGTCCTGGTCACCACATTGCAAGAAGGACATAATTGTTCTGGAGAGAGTACAGAGGAGATTTACAAGAATGTTGCCAGGGCTTGAAAATTGCAGCTATGAGGAGAGATTGGATAGGCTAGGCTTGTTTTCATTTGATCAAAGGAGTCTGAGGGGTGACCTAATTGAGATGTACAAAATGATGAGGGGCCTAGACAGAGAAGACAGGAAAGACTTGTTTCCCTTACCTGAGGGGTCAGTTACCAGGGGGCATAGATGTAATGTGATTAATAGAAAGATTAGAGGGAACATGAAGAAAAACTTCAAACTTCAGGAGGAAAATCTTTTTCTCCCAGAGGGTGGTTGGCGTCTTGAATTTGCTGCCTAAGTTGGTGGTTGAGGCTGAAATACTCAACTCATTTAAAAGATACCTGGATCTGCATCTGAAGCACTGTAACCTACAAGGCTATGGACCAGGGGCTGGAAAGTGGGATTAAAATGAGCGGCCAGTTTCTTTTTTCTCTTTTTGGCCGACACAGACATGCTGGGCTGAATGGCCTCTTTCTGCATTGTAATTTTTGTATGGTTCTGTGGTTCTATTAAGCTTGGATTGCCTCTCCCTGTCCCCTCTGCCAAAATGCATTACTCACACTTCTCTGGGCAGACAAGTAGCAGCTGGAATTTAATACATTCTGCTAGCTGATCTATGCCCTGGTACACTCACCCTCACCCTCACCCTCTACCCAAATGTTCCCCCACAGACAATTGGCCCACTTGGCCAACCTCATCAAATGAACAGATAATCTTGTTGATTGAGGGATAAATTATTTCCAGGACACCAGGAATAACTTCCCCACTCTTCTTTGAAACTGTGCTCTGGAAACTTTTACTTCCATTCGAGAGGGCAGACAGGGTCTCAATTTGATGTTGTTTCTGCAAGGCTGCAACTCCGACAGTGCCGAACTCTCTCAGCATTTCATATGTACGAATATACAAATTAGGAGTAGGAGTAGGCCACTCGGCCCCTCAAACCTGCTCTGCCATTCAACAAGATCATGGCTGATCTGATTTTAACCTCACATTCCTGTCTACCTTCAATACCCTTTCAACCTCTTGCTTATCAAGAATCTATCTACCTCTGCCTTAAGGATATTCAAGGACTCTGCCTTAACCACCTTTTGAGGAAGAGAACTCCAAAGTCTCTCAACCCTCTTGAGAGGAAAAAAGTTTCCTCATCTCTGTCCTAAATGGGCGGGTGACTCCTTATTTTGAAACAATGACCCCTTGTTCTAGATTCTCCTGCAAGGAGAAATATCCTTTCCACATTCGCCCTGTCAAGTTCCCTCCGAATCGTGTGTGTTTCAATCAAGTCACCTCTTACTTTTCTAAACTCCAGCGGATATAAGCCTAGCCTGTCTAACCTTTCCTCATAAGATAACCCAGCCATTCCAGGTATTAATCTGGTAAACCTTCTCTGAACAGCTTCTAATCCATTTACATCTTTACTTAAATACGGAGACCAATACTGTGCACAGTATTCCAGATGTGTCTCATTCATAGACTCAGAGACATTTACAGCACAGAAGGAGGCCATTCGGCCCATCGTGTCCACACCAGTCAACAAAGATCTGACTACACTAATCCCATTTTTCAGCGCTTGGCCCATAGCCATGGAGGCCATGGCAATGCAAATGAATATCTAAATACTTCTTAAATGTTACAAGAGTTTCTGACTCAACCACCCTTTCAGGCAGTGAGTTCCAGATTCCCACCGCCCTCCAAAAATTTACTAAGTACCATTTCCCAGATGATTGTAATTTTCTTGATTTCCTCCCTCCCTTCCAATTCCTGATTTAAAGCTATTTCTGGGATGTTGCTTGTATCCTCTGTAGTGAAGACTAATGCAAAATACTTATTCAATTCATCTGCCATCTCCTTATTTTCCATTATTAATTCCTCAGACTTACTTTCTATAGAACCAACGCTCACTTTGTTAACTCTTTTCCTTTTCAAATATTTATAGAAACTCTGACTGTCTTTATATTTCTTGCTGGCTTTCTCTCGTACTCTAATTTTTCCCTCTTTATTTATCTTTTGGTCATTCTTTGCTTTTTTTAATATTATGTTCAATCTTCTGACCTGCCACCCAACTTTGCACAATTATATGCTTTTTCTTTAAGTTTGATACTATCTTCCACTTTTTTAGTTAACCACAGATGGTGGATCCTCCACTTGGATCTTTCCTTGTTGGAATGTATCAATTCTGTGTATTCTGAAATATCTCCTTAAATGTCTGCCACTGGATCTCTCTTGACCTTTCCCTTAACTTAAACTGCTAGTTCTCTTTCATTTGCTCTGCTTTCATGGCCTCGTAATTGCCCTTATTTAATCTTAAAATACTAGTGTTAGACCCAGTCTTGTCTCCCTCAAACTGAATGTAAAATTCAGTCATATTATGATCACTGCTACCAAGGGGCGCCTTCACTGTGAGGTCATTAATCAATCCTATCTCATTGCACAATGAGGTGAGAGTGACTGCACTTGACATCAAGGCAGCATTTGATCCAAGTGTAGCATCAAGGAGCCCTAGCAAAACTGGAGTCAATGGAAATCGGGGGAAAACTCTCCACTGGTTGGAGTCATACCTAGCACAAAGGAAGATGGTTGTGGTTGTTGGAGGTCAATCATCTCAGTTCCTGGAGTTCACTGCAGGGTAGTGTCCTAGGCTCAACCACCTTCAGCTACTTCATCAATGATCTTCCTACCATCATGAGGTCAGAAATGAGGATGTGCGCTGATGATTGCGTAATGTTAAGCACCATTCGTGATTCCTCAGAAACTGAAGCAGTCCATGTCCAAATTCAGCAAGACCTGGACAATATCCAGACTTGGGCTGACAAGTGGCAAGTAACATTCGCACCACAAAAGCACCAGGCAATGACCACCTCCAACAAGAGAGAATCTAACCATCGCCCCTTGACATTCAATGGCATTACCATTGCTGAATCCCCCACTATCAGCATCCCGAGGCGGGGTTACCATTCACCAGAAACTGAACTGTACTGGCCATATATATACTGTGGCTACAAGAGCAGGTCAGAGGCTAGGAATCCTGCAGCAAGTAACTCACCACCTGACTCCCCAAAGCCTGTCCACCATCTACAAGCACAAGTCAGGAGTGTGATGGAATACTGTCCACTTGCCTGGATGAGTGCAGCTCCAACAACACTCAAGAAGCTCAACATCACCCAGGACAAAGCAGCCCGCTTGATTATCACCCCATCCACGAACACTCACTCCCTCCACCACCGGCACACAGTGACAGCAGTGTGTACCATCTACAAGGAAGATGCACAGCAGGAATTCCCTTGACGCCATGGCCACCTCTACACTGTCAGATAGCCTGATAAATCAAAATAGCCTCTAAATGAGCATCAGGATGACCAAAGTCATAATTTCTATCCATTACTTCAAAGTTTATCTATAAACAAAAACCATCCTGACTCAGGCACAGAGTGGTGAATTGCTAACACATTGCTTATTCAGTAAATGTATTTTCTTTCTGTTTTGATACTCAGTATTTTTTTGGCTAGCTACTGTATGATTGCCGGTGAGCTTGTAGCATGATGAAATCTGCATGGGTTCCAGCCCGCAAGCAAGTCTTAGACTGAATTAATATGAAAGCACGAGTGCATGGGCATAGATATTTCCTACTTTGTTTAAAACACCAGCTGGAGAGATGGTGGCATAGTGGTAATGTCACTGGACCAGTAATCCAGACTAATGCTCCCACCACGACAGCTGGTGGAATTTGAATTCTGTTAATAAATCTGGAATAATAATGGTGACCATGTTGTGAAAACCCATCTGGTTTTTAGGGAAGAAAATCTGCCATCCTTACCTGGCCTACATGTGACTCCAGACCCACAGCAATGTGGTTGACTCTTAACTGCCCTCTGAAATGGCCTAAGAAGCCACTCAGTTCGAGGGGAAATTACGGATGGACAACAAATGCTGGCCTTACCAGCAATGTCTGTATTCCATGAAAGAATAAAGAAAAATATGATGGAAACACATGGCAGACCCACCAGCATCCAAGGGGTGACTGTCTTTACCCTGTGTGCTTTCAGTGCTATGTTCTGAATTTTCTATCTATGTTCCTTGGCAAGGTGTTTAATCTCTTGTCCTATAAGCAGTGGCTTATAGACAAATGACAAAAATTTGTGGCCTGACAATCAGTATGTTCCCAGGATAATCTTTGTAGAACCTTCCTTGACAGTGAGAGCAGATATCAGAGGGAAGTATGACAATCGTTTATACACTTATGAGGCTTGTAAGTGTACAAGCCTCATAAGTGTATAAACTTATGAAGCATGTACATCAGTGAATGAGAATTTTAGCGTTCAGTTATTGTGCACTATTAGAATGCTTAGCCCTGTGCAGTTTAGAGTGAAGGGATACCCGGCTGGGTATGTAAACTGAGACGACAGTGTGCAATTTCATCATTACATTGCTTATATTTATGGTTGTATTGCTGATGTAATAAAATGTTATAAATAGAACTCACTTCATGCCCCTGTATGGCAATGTTCTATGTGCTGGAGTGTTTTGTGTTTCATTCAAACGTGAAGTGATAAAAATCAAATGTAATTGACATTTAAAATACTTCATAGAGGCCAAATTAATGGCACTTTCTCAATTTAATGCACATTTAATTGGTAGATATGGAATCCTATTACACAGCCATTGTATATCACAAGAGCAGCTTTCTGCATCATTTGCCTCTTTCCTTTTGCAAGCTGCTTATTGCAAGAGGTCCAAGCTGCAAAAAGAGTATTGAGACTACCCTGTGATTCGACAGCCAGTACAAAACATGACATCGTTAGCCCAACCCCATAGTTCCAGTGAGACTGTTTCACTTTGGCATCTTCTCCACGCCTGGCCCCCTCCCCCTCTTTCTGCCTGACCCCCTCATCTGCCCAGACCCCTGCTGTTTCTGCACCTTTCCATGCTCCTTACTAACAAAATGAAAGTAGAAGTTATGGACTTAGGTGACTGATGGTGGTGATGCTGTGAGTTAATAATTGTACAATATCTGTCATTCTGTCTCCTGCAGGTAAACCGTTTGCTTACATGCCATATCATGAGGCTCGACGTGTGATGGAGCAGGAATCACAGACAGCGGGAGCTAGATCTGCATCACCTTACAGGCTGTCCCCAAGGGAATCCTGTAAACTTTCTCCACAATCAGAGATGAACACCTTGCGGTACAGTGTACCACCAGGTAGTGAGCCACAATTAACAACACTTTTTTGCCTTGTGCCTCTAGTTGTATGTCTGCATCTTCTGGAAATAAAATACAATGATCAGGTTTCAAAGGTCACATATTTTAAATGGAGTATATTCAAGTCAGTGATTGACAGAATTTTGGATACTGAGAATCAAGGGATTTGAGGATAATATGAGAAGGTGTAGCTGAGATAGAAGATCAGCCATAATCTTATTGAATGATGGAGCAGGCTTGAGGAGCCGAATAGCCTATTCTTGCTTCTATTTCTTCTGTTCTTAAACACAGACTATCACAGTTATTGGGAAAGTAGTTGACAGGATATGTTGCCTTTAGAGAAATTCACATCTGCTTCATGACTTGTCACTTTAATGTTCATGAATACACAGCTGGTAGCAGTAGTACGTTAAATAATGCTACCAGCTTTCTCAAGGCAGGCAGATGTTCAGGGCAATGTTAACTATGGCTCAAGAGTCCCTGCGTTAATGTTCTTTGTTTCAACTCCCACCCAGTGACTTGAGCACATAATCTAGGCTGGCACTCCCAATGCAACACTGAGGGAACACTGGACTGTTGGAGGTGCCATCTTTAAATTAGATTTTAAACGAAGGTTACGTCTTCCCCCTTGGATGGACATAAATGATCCCACAGCACTATTTGAAGCATTATTTGAGTTCTTCTGGTGCACTGGCTACCATGTATACTTCAAGCAACATTGCTGAAAAGAACTATCTAGTCATTGCTGTTTGAGGGATCTTGCTGTGTACTAATTGGTTGCTTTGTTTCCTATGTAACAGCATTTCAAATTACTGCAGTATCTGAACTGCCTTAGGATCAAGCTAAAGTTGTGAATGATGCTATATAAATGCAAGTGCTTTACATGCATCATAGATTCCAAAGTCAGTTTGCTACCAAAGTTCAGACAATAGGTAGAACCAGGTTGCAAAAAGTAGGAAGTGAGTCAAAAAAGAGGAGGAAGTAAAGACAGCAGAACAAGTCAATGCATATTTAGATTTTGAGTCTCTAAAGTTGCAAGGACATTACCTTTAATTTACGAAGACATTGGTTGTCCTGATGTAATTAAGAAGACACATTTGACTGACTGTCCTTGTCATCTTGACTTGCAGTTCTTCAGCCTGCTCCACATCAAGTGATGCAAGCCACATCTGAGGGAGGAAAGTTGGCAATTACCAGACCAGCTCGACCATCCAACATTCCCTCCCCTCCCCCTCTCATCCCTTCAACAAAACCACCACTGTCCACTGAAAAGCCATCATTCAACATGGGAGGCTCTATCTCGCAGGTAAGCAGGAATCCCATGCAGCACAGATTCACCTCTAGATAGATTCCATTGAGACACCCTCAATATGGTATAAATCTAAAACAATCAAGGCAGTAATTTTGTAGTGTTCTTGCACAGAACCTAGTAGATTCTTAATAGCCAACTGATTTCTGTGGTGCGTCCTTTGTTGAACATGGAAGTTTGCCTGGAGTGTGTGGGACAAACATGAATGTTAGTTCTGGGAAGTGTGGAAATTAAGCATTTGCTGACTAATATGGTCTGATCTTTCTACTGAATTGACATAATCCCAGTCAGGACACGTTAGAGATCACCTGAGGCTCAATAATCCAAGATTATTCCATCTAAAGTGGCAATACAGAGTGAGCTCAGCTGCCCAATGTGCCCTGTGGGATTAGTTCTTCGGCTAATTGATATTCCTCTGCACACCTGTCATTCTCTGGCCAGATTTCCAGGCCTCTGTCTGTGGCCTTCCTTGGTGCATGCATATGTGTGTGTGTAACATGAGTTTATCTACATTGCGTACCTGTCAGGACATGGCTACATATCCTGCTGCTTGTGAGGAAACAGCTCTCTGTTTACCAGTTTTTCAAATGTTATTCATCTTCAGTGAATCTGTTACATGTTTAGAAGTCAAATGATTTGTTTGTCTTGCTTGCTTCTACAGTATAAATGGTTTTGTTCATCTTTGGTTAAAACTTGTCTGACGTGCACCATCTCATGGGGTGATAAGCGGCTGTGTTTTCATTAAGAGTACCTGGGTTCTCCTGTATTTCTTGGAGGTCTCTATCCTCATGAAGCTTCAAGCTCCTGTGGGTGTGAGCTGGACTGATGTCTGCACGACTTTGACTTTCTACGTTGCATGTTTGGCTGGCTGAGTCGTGAGATAAATTTTCCTTTTCTCTCCATGCTTTTGTGAGGCCGCCAGAAACTGATGACTCATTGTAACTGTGGCTGGTAGGTTAAAGCATTGAGCTGCTCCAGGAACCTGAGTCACCACAGGGTTCCTGAATCGAGCGCCTGGACTGCTAAACCAGCAGGGTAAAGTTGGAGTGGATTCTGTTTGTTTCCAGCATAGATTGTAATCAGGTGGAGTAGCAGAGTGCTGTTCGGCATGGGGCAGTGTAGAATGCTGCACACTGCACTGTACAAGCAGTTGTGATGAATGTGCTGTCAGACATTTTGGTCCATTCAGCCACTTCATAACTGCCTCTGTGGAGTTTAGGTATCAGTAAGTGGCATCTTGTTTTGTCAGCACGTGATGCATTGAAGTACCATCATTTTCGCAAAAAGAATTGTTAGTTGTTAGACCAGAATCAAGAACATAGTTTGAGTTTAGCTCTCTGTCATTCTGCAGGTTAGTGCATCAGAGAGACATTGAGCCAGCCTTCTGATGCTGGAGCAGTGATGCAAGGGTCAATGTCGTCCACTTCTATGTGAAGCCTGCCATGGGTTATGTAGTTACACGTGCAGATTAATTAGAGGCCTGCTCCAAGGACTGGAATATTGGCTGAACCCGAGTAGAATGTTGTGGCTTGTGCTTTGCATTGCAGTTTCTGAAAAGGTTAAATGTTGCTTTTGTTCCCTGAGACTAAATGCATGAATCGGCTTCCTAATGTTGACGAGAGTATGCCATGAACTGCTGAGAGGATGTGTGCCCCGATCCCACTTTTCACATTGAGCCCGTGAATTATGCTATATCGTGATAACTTTGTAATAAATCAACTAATACTG
This sequence comes from Cetorhinus maximus, assembly GCF_964194155.1. NCBI lineage: Eukaryota > Metazoa > Chordata > Chondrichthyes > Lamniformes > Cetorhinidae > Cetorhinus > Cetorhinus maximus. Next base: position 27,090,007 of record NC_135887.1, on the reverse strand, counting down.
TATTTAGCTACTCAGAATTTAGTGTTTTAAAGAAAATATTTTAATTAAATTGCAACAATGTATGGGCTAATGAGAAGCAGTCTGCAGCCACGTGTGAATGTGTTTACATTGATTACAGCAGTACATGGGAGCAGCAATCTGCCAGAGTCGGTTACAGGTATGGATCCTCCAATTACTTCCTTTGATTTCTGTAAATGTGTTTGTGTTTCTGTTTGTGCTTTGTGTATCACAGTGAGGCAGGTAAGTGCTAACAAGCCAGCCCACTAAAGAAGCTCCCTAACTGGATTGTCATGATGTTGCCGTATGGTAAGCTTGTTGAGGCAGCTTGAAGGGCAAATGATTTTTCCACAGGAAGGTATGTCAGTCCCTGCGTGGTGCTGTGGTTATTTGCTAGGTACACATTAACAGTCTGTGCCAGCAGTGGATGTGTGCCAGCCTAAATTGGGTCAGTGCTCTTTACCAAGGAGGAAACCAGCCCCGAAGTCGTTATTTTGTGGTGTGCAGAGATAAGCAGCAAGAGGCGAAGCACATGGATGCCACTGTCACCTAGCTTGGTCATGCGCAGGAATGGCAGTACCAGCACTGAATCAATGCAGATTAAAGTTTGCAGGCTGTCACAGACCTTAACTGCCCCTCAGCTAAATGCATTGTTTGAAACTGATGAGTGTCAGTGCTGGTACAAAACCCAATGTTCAGAAATTCAGATTCTACAATCTACGTGAAATGATGTCACCTTTCCTTATCTTCTGTGAACCTTCAATGAACCATGCCCACGATTGAATGGCTTATTGTTAATAATGGAACGGTCAACTTGTGTCATAACTGGAACAGTTCATTAAGGCTAGAGGGGCAAGTTAAGTTTGAAAAACTTGAATGCTTATTAAAATTAAACTTCCTCCAAAGAATAATCATACAAGACAAGTACAGATCTGAGAGATGAGGCAAATATGAATGTTTGAACAGAATAATTTTCCCTTCCCCATTTCAGGTAACTTCTGGCGCATATCTACCCCCTCACAGCCAAGTAGCTTACAACCAAGAAGCTGTGAAAAACACAGTGGGTTCCATCTCCCTCGGGCTGCCACGGCAACAAGAACCCGTGAAACCTGGTGAGCTCTTTACTTTTCTTTGTCTGTTTATTTCAGTGTTTATTTCAGTTACTGGCAGCGTCCCAAAATTCAAGGAGTAATGAGTGTCAAGGATGCATGGGATTGACTCTCACCAACAGAAGCTGCTTCCATGTCAGCTAGTAACCCTTTCAGAACTCTTCTTATTAAATATTCTTTGCCCAGAAAGTGATGAGAATGTCAAATTTGCCATCACACAGAGTTGAAGTGAATAATATGGATACATTTAATGGAAAGCTATATTAACACATCAGGAAAACTGAAGTAAAGTGGAAGGATCTCTTGTGAAGCATAAACAATGGACCAGTTTCTGCACTGTAATTCCATAATGTGTTTTAAATAGTGCAACTTATTTCAACCCAATCCCAGTCACTGCACTGTTATCAGTCTATCCCAACCCAGTGTCCATTCACTATGCTGAGTGACAGGCTCACTCACTGAGCTGAGTGATCAGTACATAATCTGTTCAAACTACCCTATAGTCACTGCATGGTTAATGATCCTTTCAGTGAGTTAATTTTCAGAAGACATTACCCTTTAAGCTAGGCTTGTCCAACCTTTTCGCTTGGGGGACCACATTCAAAGACTGATCAGCAAATTTCGGAAAGGTAAGGTTTGGCACTACATTAAACATGAATTTCAAAAAAATGTTGAGGTATTAAGAAAATTAACAATTGCTGATCAAAAATAAAGCAATGTCACAGCAATAAATTGTTAAGCTGAAAAAGTGTAATTAATAAAAATGGCCAGAGTTTGAGATGGGGTGTATGTGTGCCAGGCTCACTCCCACTCTCAGGGTACCCAGGTGTGTGGTAGTTAGAGTGAGTGAGAAACCTGAGACTAGGAGTAAGGCAAACACACCCTCGCTCCCACACATACACGTTCACTCACTCTCACTCACACAGCCTCTTCCCCACCCCCACTCCTCCAACCCCAGGCTCCACGGCGTCTCGCTCCGAGGCCTTGCAGCCAGCCTCTCTTCCCCGGCAGTCTCGTCCACCCCGAGCCCTGGCACTGGACCGTCCTCCCAGACCTGGCAAACTGGTCCCCCACCAGGCCGCAGCATTGCTCCACCCCCCCAGGACCCAGCCCTCTGCTTCGCTGACCCCCTCCCCAGGGCCTGGCCCTCTGCTTCGCTGCCCCCCCCCCTCCCCGGGGGTCAGCCCCATGGTCCCCCAACTCCCCCCTCCACTTCCAAAAGAAAACCTTTCTCTGTCCAGCAAATACACTGACCCTGGTGTTTGCTGCTTCCCCAATGACAAATTTTCTCTCTGTATTTGCTGCTGGGCCTGTGATTGGAGGAGCAGTGCCTTGCAGATTCTTCCACTCCACTTACCTGTGTGACTGGCATTTTGCAAACTGGCTTTGGGGGCTACTATCCGGCCTGCAGCCCATTCTTTGGACAAACCTGCTTTGAGCAATCCTTAGTTTGAAGCTAGCTGAAGTGATGGATGTTATTGTATATTTTAGACTCTTGATTCTTGAATGGGGTCTGTGGAAATTGTGATTTGCATTGCCCTGTCAGCTTTACTTCTCAAACATCCAGCTTTTCAAGCTGCTTAGGGATCACTGTGACAGGAGGAGGCAAATCCAAGAAGAATTCAAGTCCATGTGGGACATGTAAAAGAAATGTGTTTATAATAAGCTTTGTTTTTGATGTTCCAGGACCATTACAGTACATTAAACAAGAGGAGCTGTCTCCCAGAGGCCAGAATCCCCAACCAGAGGGCCTGCTGTCCAGGGCTGCCTATGAGACAAACGTGGTCAGAGGTGAGAGGAAAATAAAAAGATTTGAAAATCCCTGTTTCTGAGATCACAGCAGTTTCCCACTGCAATGGCAGCATTGAGGCCTGGAGCAAATCAGCTGGTGTAACTGAAATTTGTTGGAAACATTTGCACTGACTGCAAATTACTCCAGCTGTTTTTGCATCAGCAGTTTAGTAGTCACCATTTCAGAACAGAGTGCTGTGCCTGATGGCTCAGACTCTGAGGCCTATATCAGCAACTTGTAAGAGTCAGAGACTGGTCTGAGTTAATCTTCACCTTGCGTTGATTTCAAGTTCAAGTTTGAAACTGATATTTAAGGAAAAACAGGATTATTTGTCTGTCACAGAAACTGTCTGTGACATATCTGGGAGGCCCCTGTGTGCAATGCAATAACTAAAATATTTTTAGTCTTCTGTTTCAAGTTGCATTGATTCCATAAGATTGCCAAGGTGCTGCTGGGAGTCAGACAGCCATTGGGATTAGGGATGTGTTAGGGTGCTGCAGTATCAGCAGAAGGCGCCAGAACTTAGATTTGTTCTTGAATTCTCAGCCCAGGCAGGTAAAGGGAAGTCCTTGATAATGGTGATGATCAATAGGTAAAGGGAAGTCCTTGATAATGGTGATGATCAATAAGTAAAGGGAAGTCCTTGATAATGGTGATGATCAATAAGTAAAGGGAAATCCTTGATAATGGTGATGATCAATAGGTAAAGGGAAGTCCTTGATAATGGTGATGATCAATAAGTAAAGTGAAGTCCTTGATAATGGTGATGATCAATAGGTAAAGGGAAGTCCTTGATAATGGTGATGATCAATAGGTAAAGGGAAGTCCATGATAATGGTGATGATCAATAAGTAAAGGGAAATCCTTGATAATGGTGATGATCAATAGGTAAAGGGAAATCCTTGGTAACGGTAATCATCAATACTCACGTCCTCTTGTCCTAGCGCCGGGAATTTTGTGTAACTGTACTTTGAAGATGCATCCCAGTGTTCTCAAACTCCTTGGGAGGTAGATTGCCTTACGTGAGCGTCTTGCTGGGTTCACTTTGGGATCGTTATCCAGGTGACTGGCTACAAAGTAAAGGTGAATCCTACCAAAAACTGTGCCCACTGGGAAACTGGTAGTTAGTTATATGCTTTGCTCACCTGTGATAATAATAAGTAAATATTAAGTCATTTTAAAAGGGAGTTGGACAGGCACTGGAGGAGGAGGAATGTACAGGATTATGGAGAAAAAACAGGGATGTGGAGCTATGCAGATCTCTTTCAGAGTCAGCACAGGCATGATGGGGCCAGATGGCCACCAGCAGTGCTGTAGTCCAATGATTCGATGACTTTTAATTGTGGCTGTACTCAGCAGCTCATGGCGCCAGTGAGTAAACCGTGGATGTTACTTTTTAAGTTGTGTCCCTCTTAGGTGCTTAATAAAGCATTTCTGAGACACTTAACAGCTTTATACTTTGCTACAAAACACTGTATCATGATCTGACTGAAACAACCCATTCACACAGTGCAGTAACTCGCGGTGAGGAGAGACTAATTTTGTTACTCCCCTTCCTACAGGTGGTCCAATGGCAAATATCCAGGAAGCAGGTCTAACACGTAGCAGCCCAGCAGGCAAGGTTTCTGCAGAACCAACTTCCTATCGAGGTTCCATCACTCAGGTATCTACCTTTTGACTCCTCAATATCTGCAGTACTACTTAATATGGCCTAATAAACAGGCCGAAAACCAAGTGGCATTGTCTTTGCTTGAGGTTTGTGCACTGAGGTCATTCTTGTACTTGTTAGATCAGATTTCATTATTTACAGCATTAGGTTTTAACAGTTTCCTTTTATGGTGAACTTGCTACAAGTAGTAAGATAAAAGCAAAATACTGCGGATGCTGAAAATCTAGAACAAAAACAAAAATACCTGGAAAAACTCAGCAGGTCTGACAGCATCTGCGGAGAGGAACACAGTTAACGTTTCGAGTCCGAATGACTCTTCATCAGAACTGAGGAAAAATAGAAATGAGGTGAAATATGAGCTGGTTGAGGGGGGTGGGATAGATAGAGCTGGATAGAGAGCCAGTGATAGGTGGAGGCAAAGGAGAGATTGCCAAAGATGTCATAGACAAAAGGACAAAGGGGTGTTGACGGTGGTGATATTAGCTAAGAAATGTGCTAATGAGGACATTAAGGGTAGAAAGCAGGACGAGCAAGGTACAGATAGCTCTCGTGGGGGTGGGGTGGGGGGAAGGGATCGAAATAGGCTAAAAGGTGGAGATAAAACAATGGATGGAAATACATTTAAAAATAATGGAAATAGGTGGGAAAAGAAAAATCTATATAAATTATTGGAAAAGGGGGGGTCGGAAAGGGGGTGGGGATGGAGGAGAGAGTTCATGATCTAAAGTTGTTGAACTCAATATTCAGTCTGGAAGGCTGTAAAGTGCCTAGTCGGAAGATGAGGTGCTGTTCCTCCAGTTTGATTTGAGCTTCACTGGAACATTGCAGCAGGCCAAGGACAGACATGTGGGCATGAGAGCAGGGTGGGGTGTTGAAATGGCAAGCGACAGGGAGGTCTGGGTCATGCTTGCAGACAGACCAAAGGTGTTCTGCAAAGCGGTCACCCAGTCTGCATTTGGGGTCTCCAATGTAGAGGAAACAGCATCTGTGGAGAGAAAAGAAAAGAGTCCTCTGACACATCCTCTTTCTCCAGTACTGCAATACTCTCCTTAACCAAAAACGCCACCCCTCCTCCTTTTATCCCTTTCCTATCTTTTCTGAACACCTTGTAACCAGGAATATTTAACACCCAGATCTGCCCTTCCCGAAGCCAGGTCTCCATTATCGCCACAACATCATATTCCACAAGGCAATCTGTGCCTGTAACTCCCCAATTTTATTAATTATACTCTGTGCATTCACATACATGCAGTGTAACCCTGATTTAAACTTCATTACTTGCTCCCTTACTCTGACTCCATCTGTTAACTTACTATTCTCTATTTTAGTGCTATCTGCCTCTCCCAACATTCCGTGCATCCTGTGCACTTTCTAATATTCTCTCCTGGTTCCCACACCCCTGCTGAGTTAGATTAAACCCTCCCCAACAGCACTAGCAAAACGACCCGCAAGGAACTCAGTCCCAGCTCTGTTCAGATGCAACCTGTCTGGTTTGTACAGGTGCCGTCTCCCCCAGAGCGAGTCCCAGTGTCCCAGGAATCTAAAGCCCTCCCTCCTGCACCATCTTTCCAGCCATACATTCATGCCTTATCTTGTTTCTCTACTCACTGGCATGTGCGCTGGGAGTAATCCAGCGATTACTACTTCAGAGGTCCTGTTTGTTAATTTTCTACCTAGCTCCCTAAATTCCGATTGCAGGACCACAACCCCTTCCTACCTATGTTGTTAGTACCGATGTGGACCACGACCTCTGGCTGTTCGCCCTCCCCCACAGGAATGTCCTGCAGCCGTTCTGTGACATCCTTGACCCGAGCACGAGGGAGACAACAAACCCTCCTGGAGTCACATTGACAGCCACAGAAACACCTGTCTGCTCCCCTAACTAAAGAATCCCCTATCAGTACTGCCCTTCCGCTCTTTTTCCTCCCCTCCTGTACAGCTGGGCCACCCGTGATACCACGGGCTTGACTCTTGCTGCACTCCTCCAAAGATCCATCACCCTCACTGATATCCAGAATGGAAAACCGGTTAGTGAGTGGGACCTCTGGAGACCCCTGCACTACCTGCCTGTTTCTCTTGGACTGCCTGGCGGTCCCTATCTATCCCATTCCCTATCTGCCTGCTTGCCCCTAACTTGTGGTGTGACCACCTCTCTGAACGTGCTATCCAGGTAGTTCTCTGCCTCACAGATGCAGCTCAGTGACTCCAGCTGCTGCTCAAGCTCTGAAACGCGGAGCTCAAGCTTGTGCAGCTGGTGACACTTCCTGCACATGGGCTCGTCTGGGTCACGAGAAGTGTCCACAACTCCCCACATGTCACAGGATGGGCATTTTGCTTGGCTGAGCTGTCCTGCCATGCCTTAAGCTTAATCTTTTAAATCACTTTTTTACTTAAACTTTAGTTACTTTTACTTACTTTAACCTTACTCTTGGATTATCAACTATAAACTGCAGATTAGTAGAAACTAGAAATTCTTCACCTTTACTCACAAATCAGCTTCCTCTCCTATCCCTATAAATTCTTACTTTCCCTGTGCTTGTTTAGAAATTTACGTTTCTGTACTCGGTTTTCAATCTCCGGACTGTCTCTCCACTCGCGCGTTTTACCTCCTGAACTCTCGCTGTTTCATCTCCCGAACTCTCGCTGTTTTATCTCCCGAACACTCGCTGTTTTATCCCCTGACCCCTCGCTGTTTTATCCCCTGAACCCTCGCTGTTTTATCCACTGACCCCTCGCTGTTTTATCCCCTGAACCCTTGCTGTTTTATCCACTGACCCCTCGCTGTTTTATCCCCTGAACCCTCGCTGTTTTATCTCCTGAACTCTCGCTGTTTTATCCCCTGAACCCTTGCTGTTTTATTCCCTGAACTCTCGCTGTTTTATCCCCTGAACGTTCGCTGTTTTATCCCCTGACCACTCGTTGTTTTATCCCCTGAACTCTCGCTGTTTTATCCCCTGAACCCTCGCTGTTTTATCCCCTGAACCCTCGCTGTTTTATCTCCCGAACTCTCACTATTTTATCCCCTGAACCCTCACTGTTTTATCCCCTGAACTCTCGCTGTTTTATCCCCTGAACCCTTGCTGTTTTATCCCCTGAACCCTTGCTGTTTTATTTCCTGAACCCTTGCTATTTTATCCCCTGAACCCTCACTGTTTTATCTCCTGAACTCTCGCTGTTTTATTCCCTGAACCCTCGCTGTTTTATCCCCTGAACTCTCGCTGTTTTATCCCCTGACCCCTTGCTGTTTTATTCCCTGAACTCTCGCTGTTTTATCCCCTGAACCCTTGCTGTTTTATTCACTGAACTCTCGCTGTTTTATCCCCTGAACGCTCGCTGTTTTATCCCCTGACCCCTCGTTGTTTTATCCCCGACCCCTCGTTGTTATATCCCCTGAACCCTCGCAGTGTTATCCCCAAACCCTCGCTGTTTTATCCCCTCAACCCTCGCTGTTTTATCCCCTGAACCCTCGCTGTTTTATCCCCTGAAACCTCGCTGTTTTATCCCCTGAACCCTCGCTGTTTTATCCCCTGAACCCTCGCCGTTTTATCCCCTGATCCCTTGCTGTTTTATCCCCTGAACCCTCGCTGTTTTATCTCCCGAACTCTCACTATTTTATCCCCTGAACCCTCACTGTTTTCTCCCTTGAACTCTCGCTGTTTTATCCCCTGAACCCTTGCTGTTTTATTTCCTGAACCCTTGCTGTTTTATTCCCTGAACCCTCGCTGTTTTATCCCCTGAACTCTCGCTGTTTTTTCCCTGACCCCTCGCTGTTATATCCCCTGAACTCTTGCTGTTTTATCCCCTGAACCCTCGCTGTGTTATCCCCAAACCCTCACTGTTTTATCCCCTCAACCCTCGCTGTTTTATCCCCTGAACTCTCGCTGTGTTATCTCCTGAACCCTCGCTGTTTTATCCCCTGAACCCTCGCTGTTTTATCTCCCGAACTCTCACTATTTTATCCCCTGAACCCTCACTGTTTTATCCCCTGAACTCTCGCTGTTTTATCCCCTGAACCCTTGCTGTTTTATCCCCTGAACCCTTGCTGTTTTATTTCCTGAACCCTTGCTATTTTATCCCCTGAACCCTCACTGTTTTATCTCCTGAACTCTCGCTGTTTTATTCCCTGAACCCTCGCTGTTTTATCCCCTGAACTCTCGCTGTTTTATCCCCTGACCCCTTGCTGTTTTATTCCCTGAACTCTCGCTGTTTTATCCCCTGAACCCTTGCTGTTTTATTCACTGAACTCTCGCTGTTTTATCCCCTGAGCGCTCGCTATTTTATCCCCTGACCCCTCGTTGTTTTATCCCCGACCCCTCGTTGTTATATCCCCTGAACCCTCGCAGTGTTATCCCCAAACCCTCGCTGTTTTATCCCCTCAACCCTCGCTGTTTTATCCCCTGAACCCTCGCTGTTTTATCCCCTGAACCCTCGCTGTTTTATCCCCTGAACCCTCGCTGTTTTATCCCCTGAACCCTCGCCGTTTTATCCCCTGATCCCTCGCTGTTTTATCCCCCGAACCCTCGCTGTTTTATCTCCCGAACTCTCACTATTTTATCCCCTGAACCCTCACTGTTTTATCCCTTGAACTCTCGCTGTTTTATCCCCTGAACCCTTGCTGTTTTATTTCCTGAACCCTTGCTGTTTTATTCCCTGAACCCTCGCTGTTTTATCCCCTGAACTCTCGCTGTTTTTTCCCTGACCCCTTGCTGTTATATCCCCTGAACTCTTGCTGTTTTATCCCCTGAACCCTCGCTGTGTTATCCCCAAACCCTCACTGTTTTATCCCCTCAACCCTCGCTGTTTTATCCCCTGAACTCTCGCTGTGTTATCTCCTGAACCCTCGCTGTTTTATCCCCTGAACCCTCGCTGTTTTATCCCCGGAACCCTCGCTGTTTTATCCCCTGAACCCTCGCTGTTTTATGCCCTGAACCCTCGCTGTTTTACGTCCTGAACCCTCGCTGTTTTATCCCCTGAACCCTCGCTGTTTTATGTCCTGAACCCTCGCTGTTTTATCCCCTGAACCCTCGCCGTTTTATCCCCTGAACCCCCGCTGTTTTATGTCCTGAACCCTCGCTGTTTTATTCCCCTGAACCCTCGCTGTTTTATCCCCTGAACCCTCGCTGTTTTATCCCCTGAACCCTCGCTGTTTTATGTCCTGAACCCTCGCTGTTTTATCCCCTGAACCCTCGCTGTTTTATCCCCTGAACCCTCACTGTTTTATCCCCTGAACCCGCGCTGTTTTATCCCCTGAACCCGCGCTGTTTTATCTCCTGAACCCTCGCTGTTTTATGTCCTGAACCCTCGCTGTTTTATCCCCTGAACCCTCGCTGTTTTATCCCCTGAACCCTCGCTGTTTTAGCCCCTGAACCCTCGCTGTTTTATCCCCTGAACCCTCGCTGTTTTATCCCCTGAACCCTCGCTGTTTTATCCCCTGAACCCTCGCTGTTTTATCCCCTGAACCCTCGCTGTTTTATCCCCTCAACACTCGCTGTTTTATCCCCTGAACCCTCGCTGTTTTATCCCCTGAACCCTCGCTGTTTTATGTCCTGAACCCTCGCTGTTTTATGTCGTGAACCCTCGCTGTTTTATGTCTTGAACCCTCGCTGTTTTATGTCCTGAACCCTCGCTGTCTTATCCCCTGAACCCTCGCTGTTTTATCCCCTGAACCCTCGCTGTTTTATCCCCTGAACCCTCGCTGTTTTATCCCCTGAACCCTCGCTGTTTTATGTCCTGAATCCTCGCTGTTTTATGTCCTGAACCCTCGCTGTTTTATGTCCTGAACCCTCGCTGTTTTATCCCGTGAAGCCTCGCTGTTTTATCCCCTGAACCCTCGCTGTTTTATGTCCTGAACCCTCGCTGTTTTATCCCCTGAACCCTCGCTGTTTTAGCCCCTGAACCCTCGCTGTTTTAGCCCCTGAACCCTCGCTGTTTTATCCCCGAACCCTCGCTGTTTTATCCCCGAACCCTCGCTGTTTTATCCCCTGAACCCTCGCTGTTTTATCCCCTGAACCCTCGCTGTTTTATCCCCTGAACCCTCGCTGTTTTAGCCCCTGAACCCTCGCTGTTTTATCCCCTGAACCCTCGCTGTTTTACCTCCTGAACCCTCGCTGTTTTATCCCCTGAACCCTCGCTGCTTTATCCCCTGAACCCTCGCTGTTTTATCCCCTGAACCCTCGCTGTTTCATCCCCTGAACCCTCGCTGTTTCATCCCCTGAACCCTCGCTGTTTTATCCCCTGAACCCTCGCTGTTTTATCCCCTGAACCCTCGCTGTTTTATGTCCTGAACCCTCGCTGTTTTATGTCCTGAACCCTCGCTGTTTTATGCCTGAACCCTCGCTGTCTTATCCCCTGAACCCTCGCTGTCTTATCCCCTGAACCCTCGCTGTTTTATCCCCTGAACCCTCGCTGTTTTATCCCCTGAACCCTCGCTGTTTTATCCCCTGAACCCTCGCTGTTTTATCCCCTGAACCCTCGCTTTTTTATCCCCTGAACCCTCGCTGTTTTATGTCCTGAACCCTCGCTGTTTTATGTCCTGAATCCTCGCTGTTTTATGTCCTGAACCCTCGCTGTTTTATCCCCTGAACCCTCGCTCTTTTATCCCCTGAACCCTCGCTGTTTTATCCCCTGAACCCTCGCTGTTTTATCCCCTGAACCCTCGCTGTTTTAGCCCCTGAACCCTCGCTGTTTTATCCCCTGAACCCTCGCTGTTTTATCTCCTGAACCCTCGCTGTTTTATCCCCTGAACCCTCGCTGCTTTATCCCCTGAACCCTCGCTGTTTTTTCCCTGAACCCTCGCTGTTTTATCCCCTGAACCCTCGCTGTTTTATCCCCTGAACCCTCGCTGTTTTATCCCCTGAACCCTCGCTGTTTTATCCCCTGAACCCTCGCTGTTTTATGTCCTGAACCCTCGCTGTTTTATCCCCTGAACCCTCGCTGTTTTATCCCCTGAACCCCCGCTGTTTTATGTCCTGAACCCTCGCTGTTTTATTCCCCTGAACCCTCGCTGTTTTATCCCCTGAACCCTCGCTGTTTTATCCCCTGAACCCTCGCTGTTTTATGTCCTGAACCCTCGCTGTTTTATCCCCTGAACCCTCGCTGTTTTATCCCCTGAACCCTCGCTGTTTTATCCCCTCAACACTCGCTGTTTTATCCCCTGAACTCTCGCTGTGTTATCTCCTGAACCCTCGCTGTTTTATGTCCTGAACCCTCGCTGTTTTATGTCCTGAACCCTCGCTGTCTTATCCCCTGAACCCTCGCTGTTTTAGCCCCTGAACCCTCGCTGTTTTAGCCCCTGAACCCTCGCTGTTTTATGTCCTGAACCCTCGCTGTTTTATGTCCTGAACCCTCGCTGTTTTATGTCCTGAACCCTCGCTGTTTTTTGTCCTGAACCCTCGCTGTCTTATCCCCTGAACCCTCGCTGTCTTATCCCCTGAACCCTCGCTGTTTTATCCCCTGAACCCTCGCTGTTTTATCCCCTGAACCCTCGCTGTTTTATGTCCTGAATCCTCGCTGTTTTATGTCCTGACCCCTCGCTGTTTTATGTCCTGAACCCTCGCTGTTTTATCCCCTGAACCCTCGCTGTTTTATGTCCTGAACCCTCGCTGTTTTATCCCCTGAACCCTCGCTGTTTTATCCCCTGAACCCTCGCTGTTTTATCCCCTGAACCCTCGCTGTTTTATCCCCTGAACCCTCGCTGTTTTATGTCCTGAACCCTCGCTGTTTTATGTCCTGAACCCTCGCTGTTTTATGTCCTGAACCCTCGCTGTTTTATGTCCTGAACCCTCGCTGTTTTATGTCCTGAACCCTCGCTGTTTTATCCCCTGAACCCTCGCTGTCTTATCCCCTGAACCCTCGCTGTCTTATCCCCTGAACCCTCGCTGTTTTATCCCCTGAACCCTCGCTGTTTTATGTCCTGAATCCTCCCTGTTTTATGTCCTGAACCCTCACTGTTTTATCCCCTGAACCCTCGCTGTTTTATCCCCTGAACCCTCGCTGTTTTATCCCCTGAACCCTCGTTGTTTTATCCCCTGAACCCTCACTGTTTTATGTCCTGAACCATCGCTGTTTTATGTCCTGAACACTCGCTGTTTTATGTCGTGAACCCTCGCTGTTTTATGTCCTGAACCCTCACTGTTTTATGTCCTGAACCCTCACTGTTTTATGTCCTGAACCATCGCTGTTTTATGTCCTGAACCCTCGCTGTTTTATCCCCTGAACCCTCGCTGTTTTATCCCCTGAACCCTCGCTGTTTTATCCCCTGAACCCTCGTTGTTTTATCCCCTGAACCCTTACTGTTTTATGTCCTGAACCATCGCTGTTTTATGTCCTGAACCATCGCTGTTTTATGTCCTGAACCCTCGCTGTTTTATGTCCTGAACCCTCGCTGTTTTATCTTTTGCTGGTTCTTAAAATCTGACTAATCTTCTGACCTACCGCTAATCGTTGCAGATTTGTACAGTGTATCTTTCGATATGACACTATCCTTAACTTCCTTATTCAGCCATGGATAACACATCCTTCTCAAAGAGTCTTTCTTTTGTTATGGACAAGAGGGGGTTTAATATAAAACAGCATTAATTTCTCTTATCACCACCTATCTGTAAACAGAAAGGTGTTTTTGATTTGTTTCCCTCTTTATAAGCAGTGTTGTATTTCCCAACCCCTTGGTTTTGGTGCAATCTAATTTTCTAGTAATCACTCCACAGCAAACTCGAGACTCAATGGGCTAGTTTATTTGTACACACTCAAAATGTGGGAGGAGTTTTGCAACATCACCTCCACACTCAGACAGCAAAAAAGGGCATAGAAAAAAGAAGGATTTGCAATGCAGAGACCATAGAGAAAATAAATATTGGTTCACTTGGGTTCCAGAGTCCAGAATCAAAGTCCAATGAGGTATTTCTTCATGGAGGTGAGTGGGTTGAAAACCGATGCTATATAATTCACTTTTCCGGTAGTGTTGTACAAATAAACTAGCCCATTGAGTCTCGAGTTTGCTGTGGAGTGATTACTAGAATGATGGTAAACAGCAGATTGAGCTTTTCAGTTCAACAAGGCAATTTTACTGCTTCCACAGGCCAGCAGCCCATGGTGTATGACTTCCACTTTTCCACACTCTTTGACATAGGACTTGTATTCCTCATCTGGATTCCTGAGATTGTTAAATGTCTCAACTATTAAGAATCGACAGGGAAGAGGCAGGGCCCTTTGTCTTAGGAGACTCCTGTTGGCCAGCCTGGGTGTAGATGGCCTTAATATTTGGCTCGTGCAGCCCACAAAGGATCGTTCATGGCTCCCCAGAGATAACTATGTGCAATACTAGCAGGCAGCTCCTTTTGTTCAGGGGGGGGTCACAGATAGACATAAATTCAGCCATTTTAACATACGAACATAAGAATTAGGAGTAGGCCACTAGGCCCCTCAAGCCTGCTCCACCATGCAATATGATTATGGCTGATCTGAATGTAACCTCAACCCCACATTCCTGCCGACCCCTGATAACCTTTCAACCCCTTGTTAATCAAGAATCTATCTTGCTCTGCCTTAAAAATATACAAAGACACTGCTTCTACTCCCTTTTGAGGAAGAGAGTTCCAAAGATTCACTCTGCTCTGAGAGAAAAAATTTCTCCACGTCTCTGTCTTAAATGAGCGACTCCTTATTTTTAAACAGTGACCCCTAGTTCTAGGATAAAAGCAAAAAACTGTGGATGCTGGAAATCCAAAACAAAAACAAAAATACCTGGAAAAACTCAGCAGGTCTGGCAGCATCTGTGGAGAGGAACACAGTTAACGTTTCGAGTCCGAATGATTCTGTTGAAGGGTCATTCGGACTCGAAACGCTAACTGTGCTCCTCTCCACAGATGCTGCCAGACCTGCTGAGTTTTTCCAGGTATTTTTGTTTTTGTTCCCCTAGTTCTAGATTCTCCCACAAGAGGAAACATCCTGTCCACATCCACCCTGTCAAGACCCCTCAGGATCTTAAAGGTTTCAATTAAGTCGCCTCTTACTCTTCTAAATTCCACTGGTTACAATCCGAACCTGTGCAGCCTTTCCTCATAAGACAACCCACCCATTCCTGATATTAGCCGAGTAAACCTTCTCTGAACTGCTTGTAACATATTTACATCTTTCTTTAAGTAAGGAGACCAGCACTGTACACAATACTCCATATGTGGCCTCACCAGCGCCCTGTACAACTGAAGCATAACCTCCCTATTTTTGTAACCAATTCCCCTCACAATAAATTATAACATTCTATTAGCTTTCCTAATTACTTGCTGTACCTGCAGTCTAACCTTTTGTGATTCATGCACTAGGACACCCAGATTTTTTTTTATTCATTCACGGGATGTGGACTTCGCTGGCTGGGCCAGCATTTATTGCCCATCCCTAGTTGCCCTTGAGAAGGTGGTGGTGAGCTGCCTTCTTGAACTACTGCAGTCCATGTGGTGTAGGTACACCCACAGTGGTGTTAGGAAGGGAGTACCAGGATTTTGACCAAGCGACAGTGAAGGAACAGCGATACATTTCCAAGTCAGGATGGTGACTGACTTGGAGGGGAACTTCCAAGCGGCAGTGTTCCCATGTATCTGCTGACCTTGTCCTTCTAAGTGGTAATGGCCATGGGTTTGGAAGGTGCTGTCGAAGGAGCCTTGGTGAATTCCTTCTGAATCTCAGAGCTCTATAACCTTTCATCATTTAAATAACAAGCTTCCTTTTTATTCTTCCTGCCAAAATGAACGATTTCACATTTACCCACATTATACCCCATTTGCCAGATCTTTGCCACTTACTTAACCTATCTGTGACACTCTGTAGCCTCCTTACATCCTTTTCACAATTTACTTTCCTACCGATCTTTGTGTCATCAGCAAATTTAGCAACCATTCCTTCGGCCCCTTCATCCAAGTCATTTATATAAATTGTAAAATGTTGAGGCCCTGGCACTGATCCCTGTGACACACCACTCGTCTCATCCTGCCAACCAGAAAAAGACCCATTTATGCCAACTCTCTGCTTCCTGTTAGCCAACCAGTCTTCTATCCATGCCAATATTTTACCCCATACACCTTGAGCTTTTATTTCCTGCAATAATCTTTGCTGTGGCACTTTATCAAATGTCTTCTGGAAATCTAAGTACAGTACATCCGCTGGTTCTCCTTTATCCACAGCACATGTGACTCCTTCAAAGAACTCCAATAAATTGGTTGAACATGATTTCCCTTTTACAAAACTATCTTGGCTCTGCCTGGTTGCCTTGAATTTTTCTAAGTGCCCTGCTACAACATCTTTAATCATAGCTTCTAACATTTTCCCTTTAAAAGATGTTAGGCTAACTGGCCTGCAGTCTCCCCACCTTTTTGAATAAAGGAGTCATATTTGCTATTTTCCAATCTAATGGAACCTTCCCCGAATCTGGGGAATTTTGTAAAATTAAAACCAATGCATCAACTATCTCACTAGCCACTTCTTTCAAGACCTTAGGGTTAAGTCCATCCAGACCTGAGGATTTGTCAGCCTGCAGTCCCAACAATTTGCTCAATACATTTCGCTGGTGATTGTAATTTTTCCAAGTTCCTCCCTCCCTTCCATTTCTTGATTTATAGCTATTTTCGGGATGTTACTTGTGTCGTCTTTAGTGAACACCGAAGCAAAATATCTGTTTAATTCATCTGCCATTCTCTGCTTTCCATTATCAATTCCCTAGATGCACTTTCTATTCGACCAACACTCACTTTGTTAACTCTTTTTTTCTTATTTAAATACCTATAGAAACTCTTACTATCCATCCTTATATTACTCGCTAGCTTTCTCTCGTACTCTAATTTTTCCCTCCTTATTAATCTTTTTGTCACTCTTTGCTGTTCTTTATATTCTTTCCAATCTTCTGACCCACCCATCTTTGCGTAATTATGTGCTTTTTCTTTAAGTTTGATGCTGTCTTTAACTTTTTTAGTTAACCATGGATAGTGGGTTCTCTCCTTGAAATTTTTCTTTCTCATTGGAATGTATCTATTCTGTGTATTATGAAATATCCCTTTAAATGTCTGCCACTGAACCTCTATTGACCTATCCCTTAACTTCATTTGCCAGTTCAGTTTAGCTAGCTCTGCTTTCATGCCCTCATAATTGTCCTTATTTAAGTTTAAAATACTAGTTTTGGATGCACTCGTTTCTCCCTTAAAATGAATGTAAAATTCAATCATATTATGATCGCTGCTACCTAGGGGTGCCTTCACTAGGAGGCTATCAATTAATCCTATCTTGTTGCTCAATACCAGGTCTAGCATCGCCTGCTCTCTGGCTGGCTCCAGAACGTGCTGTTCTAAGAAATTATCCTGAAGACATTCTATGAACTCATCATCTACGCTACCTTTGCCCATCTGATTTTTCCAGTCAATATGTAAATTAAAATCCCCCATGATTATTGCCATACCTTTCTGGCAAGCTCCCATTATCTCCTCTTTTATACTCTGTCCTACTATGTAGTTACAATTAGGGGGCCAGTACACCACTCCCAGAAGTGACTTCTTACTTTTATCATTCCTCATCTCAACCCAAACCGCTTCTACATCCTGGTTTCCTGCACTTAGGGCATCCCTCGCTAGTGTGCTAATACCATCATTAATTAACAGAGCCACCCCTCCACCTTTTCCTTACTTCCTGCCCTTCTTAAATATTATGTACCCATCAATATTCAGATCCCAATCTATATCACCCTGTAGCCATGTCTCTGTATTGGCTATCAGATCGTTCTTATTTATTTCTATTTGCGCTACGAGTTCATCTGTTTTGTTTCGAATGTTTAGATACAGAGCCTTTAGTTTTTATCCTTTTATTACTTTTGTAGCGTCTCACCTTATCTGCAGATTTACTCAAAGAATTGTGCTCTCTATCCCTTCCTGTCACAGTTTATCATTTCCCATATTGATACCTTGCTCTCTTGCCCTGTCTCTACACCTTGCTTTACCACATCTTCCCAAATTTGATCCCTTGCCCCTACTATTCAGTTTAAAACCCTCTCTCCCTCCCTCGTTATGCAGTTTGCAAGGACACCAGCCCCAGCACGGTTCAGGTGTAGACCATTGCAACGGTACAGACCCTACTTTTCCCAATATTGGTGCCAGTCCCCACGAACCGGAACCCACTTCTCCCACACCAGTATTTGAGCCACGCATTCATTTCTTTAAACTTATTTGTCCTATGCCAATTTGCACGTGGATCAGATAATAATCCAGAAATTATTACCTTTGAGGTTCTGCTTCTTAATTTGGCACTTAGCTCATCATATTGACTATACATAGCCTCTTTCCTCATCCTGCCTATGTCGTTGGTACCTACGTGGACCACGACCACTGGATCTCTCGCTCCCACTGCAAGTTCCTCCCCAGCCCTGAGCAAATGTCCCGAACCCTGACACCGGGCAGGCAACAAAGCCATCTGGACTCATGCTCTTTGCCACAGAGAACAGTGTCAATCCCCCTCACCATAGAGTCCCTTACCACCACTACATTCCTTTGTGCTCCCCCAACTCGGATGGCTTCCTGTACCGTGATGCCATGGTCAGTTTGCTCATCCACCCTGCAGCCCCTGCTCTCATCCAAACAAGCTGAGAGACAATTCAAACTTATTGGACAATTGCAGAGGCTGACACTCGGGCTCTTTTGCCCTCTGGGTCCCCTTACCTGCCTCACCCGCAATCACACCACCTTATCCTTGAATATTTGTTCAATATTTTAAATTTTAGAAATAGCCATGAGGGCATCTTTATATATTTTATAAAAATATATAGTGTAAGGTCTTGGTCCTCACACTTGCGGGAGGCAGTGGCGTAGTGGTATTGTTACTGAACTAGTATTCCAGAGAATTGCCTGGCCAGTGTAATGCTTTGGGGACCTGGATTCGAATCCCGCCACAACAGATGGTGAAATTTGAATTCAATAAAAATCTAGAATTAAAAGTCTGATGATGACCATGAAATCATTGTTGATTGTTGTAAAAACCCATCTGGTTCACTAATGCCCTTTAGGGAAGAAATCTGCTGTCCTGACCTGATCTGACCTACATGTGACCCACAGCAATGTGGCTGACTCTTAAAATGCCCTCTGTCTCAAAAAAAGGAATGAATCCGGATGGACCACCCGGCATGGACAATGACAAACTCAGCTCTGTCGACCCTACAAAGTCCTCCATACTAGCATCTGGGGGCTAGTGCCAAAATTGGGAGAGCTGTCTCACAGACTAGCCAAGTAACAGCTTAACATAGTCATCCTCACGGAATCATATCTTACAGATAATGTCTCAGACATAACTATCATCATCCCTGGGTACGTCCTGTCCCACCGGCAGGACAGACCCAGCAGAGGTGGCGGCACAGTGGTATACAGTCGGAAGGGAGTTGCCCTGGGAGTCCTCAACGTCAACTCTGGACCCCATGAAGTCTCATGGCATCAGGTCAAACATGGGCAAGGAAATTTCCTGCTGCTTACCACGTACCGCCCTCCCTCAGTTGATGAATCAGCGCTCTTCCATGTTGAACATCACTTGGAGGAAGCGCGGAGGGTGGCAAGAGCACAGAATGTACTCTGGCTGGGGCCTTCAATGTCCTCACCTAGAGTGGCTCGGTAGCACCACTACTGACCGAGCTGGCCGAGTCCTAAATGACATAGCTGATAGACTGGGCCTGTGGCAGGTGATGAGGGAACCAACAAGAGGGGAAAACATACTTGACCTCATCCTCACCAACCTACATGCTGCATATGCATCTGTCCATGACAGTATCAGTAGGAGTGACCACCGCATAATCGTTGTGGAGACAATGTCCCGTCTTCACATTGAGTATACCCTCCATTGTGCTGTGTGGCACTACCACCGTGCTAAATGAGATAGATTTTGGACAGAACTAGCAACTCAAGACTGGACATCCATGAGGCACTGTGGGCCATCAGCAGCAGCAGAATTGTACTCAAACACAGTCTGTAACCTCATGGCCCGGCATATCCCCCACTCTACCATTACCATCAAGCCAGGGGATCAACCCTGTTCCAATGACGAGTGCAGGAGGGCATGCCAGGAGCAGCACCAGGCATACCTAAAAATGAGGTGTCAACCTGATGAAGCCATAACACAGGACACTTGCGTGCCAGACAGCGTGAGCAGCAAGTGATAGACAGAGCTATGTGAACCCACAACCAGCAGATCAGATCTAAGCTCTGCAGTCCTGCCACCCAGTTGTGAATGGTGGTGGACAATTAAACAGCTCACTGGAGGAAGAGGCTCCATAAATATCCCCATCCTCAGTGATGGGGGAGCCCAGCACAACAATGCAAAAGATAAGGCTGAAGCATTTGTTACAGTCTTCAGCCAGAAGTGCCGAGTGGATGATCCATCTCAGCCTCCTCCAGAGGCCCTCAGCATCACAGATGCCAGTCTTCAGCCAACTCGATTCACTCCACATGATATCAGGAAACGGCTGAAGGCACTGGATACTGCAAAGGCTATGGGCCCTGACAATATTCCGGCAATAGTACTGAAGACTTGTGCTCCAGAATTTGTCAAGCCCCTGGCCAAGCTGTTCCACTAAAATTACAACACTGACATCTACCCGGCTATGTGGAAAATTATCCAGGTATGCCCTGTACATAAAAAGCAGGACAAATCCAACCTGGCCAATTACCTCCCCATCAACCTACTCTCGATCATCAGTAAAGTAAGGGAAGGGGTCATCAACAGTGCCATCAAGCAGCAATTACTTAGCAATAACCTGCTCACTGACGCGCAGTTTGAATTCTGCCAGGGCCTCTCAGCTCCTGATCTCATTACAGCCTTGGTTCAAACATGGACAAAAGAGCTGAACTCCTGAGGTGAAGTGAAAGTGACTGCCCTTGACATCAAGGCCACATTTGACCAAGTGTAGCATCAAGGAGCCCTAGCAAAACTGGAGTCAATGGGAATCAGGGGAAAACTCTCCGCTGGTTAGAGTCATGTCTAGCACAAAAGAAGATGGTTGTGGTTGTTAGAGGTCAGTCACCTCAACTCCAGGGCATCACTGCAGGAGTTCCTCACGGTAGTGTCCTCAGCCCAACCATCTTCAGCTGCTTCATCAGTGACCTTCCTTCTATCATAAGGTCAGAGCGGGGATGTTCACTGATGATTGCACAATGTTCAGCACCATTTGTGACTCAGATACTGAAACAGTCCATGTCCAAATGCAGCAAGACCTGGACAATATCCAGGCTTGGGCTGACAAGTGGCAAGTAACATTCGCGCCACACAAGTGCCAGGCAATGACCACCTCCAACAAGAGAGAATCTAACCATCGCCCCTTGACATTCAATGGCATTGTTATCACTGAATCCCCCACTATTAACATCCTGAGGGTTATCATTGATGAGAAACTGAACTGGACTAGCCACATAAATACTGTGGCTACAAGAGCAGGTCAGAGGCTAGGAATCCTGCGACGAGTAACTCACCTCCTGACTCCCCAAAGCCTGTTCACCATCCACGAGGCACATGTCAGGTGTGTGATGGAAACTCCCCATTGGATGAGTGCAGCTCCCACAACACTCAAACAGCTTGACACTGTCCAGGACAAAGCAGCCCAATTGTTTGGCACCACATCCACAAAAATTCACTCCCCCCACCACCGATGCAATTAGCAGCAGTGTGTACCATCTACAAGGTGCACTGCAGGAATTCACCAAGGTTCCTTAAACAGCACCTTCCAAACCCACAACCACTACCATCTAGAAGGACAAGGGCAGCAGATAAATGGGAACACCACCACCTGGAAGTTCCCCTCAAAGTCACTCACTGTCCTGACTTGGAAATATATCGCTGTTCCTTCACTGTCGCTGGGTCAAAATCCTGGAACTCCCTTCCTAAGAGCACTGTGGGTGTTCCTGCACCACATGGACTGCAGCGATTCAAGAAGGCAGCTCGCCATCACCTTCTCCAGTGCAATTAGGGTTGGGCAATAAATGCTGGCCCAGTCAGCGAAGCCCACATCCCCTGAATGAATAAATAAAATGTGTCATAGAGGTCTACAGCACAGAAAAAGGCCCTTCCAGCCCATCGAGTCTGCGCCGGTCAAACAAGTACCTAACTATTCTAATCCCATTTGTGGTTGACTCATAAATGCCCTCTGAACAAGGGCAATTAGGGATGGGCAATAAATGATGGCCTAGCCAACAATGCCCACATCCCATGAAGGAATAAAAAATACTTTCTTACTAGGATAAGCCTTCGCTAAGAGTTATTAAATATCTCCTTAAAAGTCTGCCACTGCATCTCTACTGGTCCTACTTTTTAACCTAGTTTCTCAGTTCACTTCAGCTAGCTTTGCTTTCATACCCTAATAATTATCTTTATTCAGATTTAAAACACCTTAGACCTACACTTCTCACCATCAAACTGAACATGAAATTCTATCATGTTATGATTGCTCTCACGTGGAGGCTCCTTTACCATGAGATTATTGATTAATCCTGTCTCATTGCACATTACCAGGGCAAGAGTTGCCTGCTCCCTGGTTGGCTCTGGAACATGCTGCACTAAGAAATTGTCCCACATAGACTCTATGAACACATTTTCCAGGCTATCTTTGCCAATATGATTCACCTAATCTACAGATAGATTAAAGTCACCTATGATTATTGCGGTACCTTTCTTAGATGCTCCATTTGCTTCTTCCTGAATACCCTGTCCTACAGTGCTGTTACTATAAGGGGGCCCGCGCTTGTGGCCCAAACACAATGTGTTATGATCCCAGTTGATGTTACTACTGGACAAGCCAAATCCCAGGATGGAATCCGGCTTGATAGATCCTAACTTTTATTTTTTTGTTTAGATACATGGAGAGTGGCTACTGAACAGAGTCACAGGAGTCAGCTGATGAACTTTTAACAAAGGAATAAAACATTTATTAAACCAGAAAAGACGAAATATATTATAATATGCCTTCACCCACAACTATACCATTACAGATATATACAGATTTGTAAGGATAACACAAGTTACAAAGGTTATCTTATACTCTAATGTTCACAGTAAGTACACAGTCCAGGTAAACCAGTAGGCGACCTGTGGTCAGGCACATCACCCTTTGAAACCAAGTGACAGATGCCAGCCCAAACAGATGCTATGGATTTCTCAGACGCTTATCACACCGTGAGACAACTGGTCTCACTGAACTCCATCTTTCACATGAGGGTTTCCATTCTCCGTTCTTGAAGAACTTGGTCTGGAATCTTCTCTCAAGCAATGTTTTCGCTCAGACACCTTCCACAAGAGTCCACCTCCAGGCTTTCGAACTCTTCTTCTCTCAAATGCTCAGCCATGCCAACAGTACACCACTGCTTCACATGCCCATAGTGAAGAGTTACAGACCTTCAGCTGCCTCCTTGGTCCTTCTGGCTTCTCGCAAGCCTATATTGCTTTAAATCTGTGTCCTGCAGCTTTCCTCTCTTTAAGCCTGAAGCTTGGAGCCTTTGTCCCTGCTCCTTACTTTCACTTCCACAGAACAGAACCTTTTACAGATTCCTGTCCTTGCCCTTTGACTAGACTGTCCCCTTGGAATCTTCCCTGTTCCACTCCCCTTGATTTTGGGACTTTCTTCTTTAGTTTCTGGAACCTGCTTCTGCAGTTTCCTCTTCCATCCAGTCCCTTTGGAGTCCTGGCTTCAATTAAACTCAAAACTGATTTATTCAGTTTTCTTTGTGTGTGTGTGTGTGTGTGTGTGTGTGTGTGTTTTCCTCTCTGAACTCCTGTTGCTGGGCAACAGCACAGTTTTAGCTCTACTCTTGTGTTTATTTTATTCCCTTTCAAGAGTCATAAAATTCATTAGAAATGCAGTTATACAAACAGAGCTTTGGACCTGCTCAAAAATGAAACTAGATCCCAGGTTTCACCTTTCAACCCACAAATAGAAAAAATATATAAATTGAACTTAAACTTAAAGATATACGTTATTGCTAACGCACCCAAATACACATGTAACGTACTTAAACTATCTCTATTTCCAGCAAATGACAGAAATCTGATGATATCTCAAACTTGTGGGGTCCTATCTTGAATTGCAATAACCGGACTAGCAACCCAGAGATTATGAGTCCAAATACCACTAAGGGCATTTTTTTAAAAATTCATTTATGGGATGTGGGTGTCGCTGGCTGGGCCAGCATTTATTGCCCATCCCCAATCGCCCTTGAGAAGGTGGTGGTGAGCTGCCTTCTTGAACCACTGCAGTCCCTGTGGTGTAGGTACAGTGCTGTTAGGGAGGGAGTTCCAGGATCTTGACCCAGTGACAGTGAAGGAACGGTGATATATTTTCAAGTCAGGATGGTGAGTGGCTTGGAGGGGAACTTCCAGGTGGTGGTGTTCCCACATGTCTGCTGCCCAGATGGTAGCATTCATGGGTTTCGAAGGTGCTGTCTAAGGAGCCTTGGTGAAATCAGATTGAATAGTCTGGTAATCTGTGGTGTGGCACCAGAAAAATAAATGGCAGTTTGCATTGCCAGAGTGCAACAGTGGAGGTGTAGCCTCTGTCCAAATCTAATCCTGGCCAATGTCCATTCTTTAGGTTTCTATCAGAAGATAAGCTTTGCTCATTCCCAGAACAGCGGCTGGAGCATTAGCGTTGCAAGGATGGGAATCCTGTGATGCTCCCGAAGCTTTCCTTTTAGTATTGAAAGTGCAAACCCAGGATTTTTCTGTCTCCCTGGCAGGTGATTTGGAAACTGGATCCAATCTCACAGTAAAGTTCATTAGCAATCAGCAGAGTCTGCAGGAGCAGTGCATCAAACTTCAGCTGAAGTCCTGGAGCACTGAAAGGAGCTGATGATTGAAATTCAAGGGATAGAAAGTTGAGTGGGAATGAAATGAACATGTGTTTTGTTTGCAGGGCACTCCGGGCCTGTCACAACAGGGCATTGCTGCAGACACACTGTTGAAAGGAGCAATCAGCAAACTGGCCAATGAGGAATCGGGCAGCCCTGAGCAGTCCAGGGAAGAAGCAATATCAAAAGGCCATGTCATCTACGAAAGTAAGAGTGGCCATATACTCTCATATGATAGTAAGTTCTCTATTTCTTAATTCCTCACATTGGACTTCACACAAAAGTTTCTAAAAGTGTTTTGCTGTCCTCCAAGCTCTTCCCCCACATTCAATCCTTTTAGATTGAGGTCACATTCTTCTGCTCACATGAAACATCAATTGGAAATAAGATGGGTTGGACCTGAAATTTGAAAATAGTTAATGGATCTGGCAGTATCTGTGGAGAGAGCAGTGGAGTTCAAGTTTCAAGTCCGTGACCTTTCATCAGAACTAGGAGAGGGATGAAAGATCATCAACCGGAAACATTAACTCTGTTCTTCTCTCCTTAGATGATAATGGACCTGCTGAAAATTTCCAGCAAGTATTTTGCTTTTGGATGTAAAGTCTCCTGATTCTACATTGCTCTAAGGTGTTAGGAGAGGTGGATGCAGCTCTAAGGTTCCCTTGAGTGGGTTATGGAAGGAAGCATTTTTCCTATGTGTGGCTGCTGTGCACTGGAGGAGGAGGAATTGGAAATCTTGATAGTTCATTAATAAATTCATGCCTTAGTCCCATTCCTAACATCTGTTAATTAAACTTACCTGGAACAACAATAGAGGTGCTACACTGTCTGAATTCCCCTGGATTAGGAAGGAGAAAATCAGCCATTGCTGCTGCTCCCAATCATTGCCCTGTAAGCCTGATGGAAGGTAACATGTGCAGAGATCAGGCAAGGATAGAATTGGGTTTGGCTATGATGCCCCAACAGTTCAATAGCTGACCAACATTCATCGTCTAGATTAACAGATGAAGAGTAGACTAATGGACAAGGGTATTGGAAGTCCAGTAGACAAGGCTCCTTGAAAGGACAGGGAAGGAATAAGTTGGAAGCAATGTTTTAAAAGGGAATGGAAATGTTTATTAACAGGAAATTAGTTTAAAATATTGAACATATTATGCTTGCCTTGCTATGGAAAGAAGCATTTTTCCTATGTGTGGCTGCAGTACAGTGAAGGAGGAGGAACTGGAAATCTTTGAAATTTTTTCAGTTGTGGTGGCCCCAGCCAGGTGCATAGAAAGTAGAAGAGAATGAGGAAGGGCTTGGAGTTTGAGATATAAGGTAAGCTGTCGATAATGAGAAGAGTTGTGGGTCATTGAATACCAGACAATATTTTGCTGGGCGTTTGGGGATTTTTGCTATTCATTCATTTGTTTGACTCTTTCACTGCCAAAATGATAATATTTTGCCACATCATTGAAATGTCACCATTTTAATCTACTTCAGTGTTAAACTGCACCAACATAAGGATGCATTCCATAGATTTTTCACCACATGATGTGGAACTAATCTGATATTTCTTATGTAATTCACTATGAATTGAATCATTTTGTTTGACTTTAGTAACTGTTTATATGAGGCTGGGAATTCTGCAGTGACTAACTCACCTCCTGACTCCCCAGAGCTCGTCCACAATCTACAAGGTACAAGTCAGGAGTGTGATGGAATACTCTCCACCTGCCTGGATGAGTGCAGCTCCAACAACACTCGAAATTCGACACCATCCAGGGCAAAGCAGCCCGCTTGATTGGCACCCCATCCACCATCTTAAACATTTGCTCCCTCCACCTCCGATGCACAGTTGCTACAATGTGTACCATCTACAAGATGCACTGCAGCAACTCACCAAGGCTGCTTCGACGACACCTTCCAAACCCACAACCTCTACCAGCTAGAAGGACGTAGGCAACAGGTGCATGGTAACATCACCACCTACAAGTTCCCTACTGCCACACACCATCCTGACTTGGACCTATATTGCCATTGTGTGAATGGATTTTTAAAATATATTTTGGGTAATATTGTGTTATTCTGTGTTATTGTGTTCACCCAGCAGCTTTGTCACATGACCCATTCTTGGTACTCCGTGCCCATTGGTGCTCACTGACTTGTTAAGAGTTAGTTTAAACAGTTAACAGATAAATAACATAACAGTTAACAGTTATAACAGATAATAGTTTAAAGAGAAATTCAAATCTTCAGTTGTTAGCCAAAAGAATGACATGTCAAACACTATCAGTTAAACTATTTATTTTTCATAGGCAACTTATACTGTAAACTATTGAACAGTTTGCCCCTTTCTACTGTCAATGGCAACTGGAAACCCCAATTTTGTTATATTACTCAGTCTCTTAAGTAGACATCTAATCTCCTGGAACCAATCCAAAGTGTTTCGTAGCTCCCAAAGGTTTACTTCTGTTTTTTTTCCTTTCCCAATACTTGTCAATGTATCAGCAATTACATTGTCACGGTCCGATTACAATCATCTTGTTGACTGGCAATTACATTGTTAAGACAATTGCATTGTTAATACAACTGATGAGCATTGGTTCATCCATAAATGGGTACAGCTGTAACACTCTAGGGGGGGAAAGGAACTGGGAGTTTGTCACTCTTTTGAGCTGGCTGAAGAATAGACCAGCTTGAGATGAAAGACCAGCTTCAGGCTCATTCTACCTTTATATGCAATCATTGGAATTAGCAATACTAACTTCCACTGTGAGAGCTTTCCTGGGGATTCTCCCTCTAGCTTCAGCTAAGAAAACCCTCCAGCCTTGTTTTAACTCCTCACAAACTCGGTCTTCAACCTGCCCCTCTGGATATTTTTGGGTTTATAGAGAAGCTTGTAATCTGATCTCAAAACAGCCCATATCCCTTTCTACATAGCAACGGGAAACACATTAGCCTTGTATCCAAGTACAAATGTTCTTCAGCTATCTCTGAACACCACTGCCTTTCACCTTAGAAGCAAAGGGACAGGTCCCAGCACAACTGTTTACAAGTTGATATCAGTAGCACCTTTCTGGATCTTAGGAAATTCAGGGTCTTCTCAGTGTGGACTTAGAAACAGCTGTCATTATCCCCAGGTGTAAACATCCAACACCTTCATTTCAATAAAATAATTTTTTTTTATTCATTCACCGGATGTGGGCTTTGCTGGCTTGGCCAGCATTTATTGCCCATCCCTAGTTGCCCATGAGAAGGTGGTGGTGAGCTGCCTTCCTGAACTGCTGCAGTCCATGTGGTGTAGGTACACACACAGATCCTTTGATCTTTCACAATTAACCTAGGTTTATTGTCAGATAGACTCCAGCATATGTCACATGACCCCTTTCATTTATCTGAAATTTTAAAGATACAATTGCAAACTATAACACTGTTTCAAACCAAAAGATATAGTCCTAAAACATAATGAACATATAAATCTCCAGACTGACATTCCATGTTCATTGGCTACTCGCTCATCCAGGTTGATACACCATGCCCTCTGGATTTTACAGCGAGTAACTCACCTCCTGACTGCTTTCCACCATCTACAAGGCACAAGTCAGGAGTTTTTTTGGAATACTCACCACTTGCCTGGGTGAGTATGGCTCCAACAGTACTTAAGCTTGACACCATCCAGGACAAAGCAGCCTGTTTGATCAGCATCCCATTCACCACCTTAAACATTCTCTCTCCACCACTGCCACACAGTGGCAGCAGTGTGTGCCATTACAAAATGCACTGCAGCAACTCGCCACGGCTTCTTCAACAGTACCTTCCAAACCCACGACCTCTACACCTAGAAGGAAAAGGGCAGCAGATACATGGCCAGCTGCAAGCTCCCCTCCAAACCACACACCATCCTGACTTGGAACTATATCACTGTCGCTAGGTCAAAATTCTGGAACTCTCTCCCTAACAGCACTGTGGGTGTACCTACGCCGCATGAACTGTAGCAGTTCAAGAAGGCTGCTCACCACCATCTTCTCAAGGACAATTAGGGTTGGACAATAAATGCTGACCTAACCAACGATGCTCATATCCCACAGACGAGTTAAAAAACTGATGCATTCATCTCTTTGCTGTCAATGGGATCTTACCATGTACAAAATGGCATGACATTTGCATATATAAGTCATGGTACGTCAGAATAATTCATTCTTTGTGGAGCTGCTGGAGATGTGATAAGGTGTCCTGCGAGTCTTTATATTCCTGTCACTTGTTCTTGTCGAAAGAACGTGCAGGGTTGCAGGGGAGTGGGACTAGATAGAAGGCTCTTTCAGAGAGCCAGTGCAGACTCGATGGACCAAATGGCCTCCTCCTGCACTGTTAAAGACTCCGCAGATGCTGTCAGACCTGCTGAGTTTTTCCAGGTATTTTTGTTTTTGCTGTGATTCTATAATTGTTCTTCATTCCACCAGCTATAAAAAACATACGAGAGGGAACCAGGAGTCCCAGAACAGGCCATGAGGTCCACGGGGTCAAGCGGACCTATGACCTAATGGAAAGTGGATTAAGTCGAGTCCCAGTGCGTGAGTCCTCAGTGTCTGCACCTTATGAAGGTACGACTGTGTGGATGTGTGTCATTGTCTGATATTTCAGCTAGCGTTTCCTTTCCGTTAATTTGCATAATTGCATCAGGTATCTTGACTTTGGACCATGGTGTTAGTCTCCAGGAACTAGTATCAAAGGGCTGAGGAGAAAGAATTCACTGAAGCTCCTATGTGCCTCCAGCATAAATAACCATCCAATATGTTACCTTTTGGGCACTTTCAGGGGAGATTGTATTTTACCCTCTTGCACACAAGGTTTTAATTTTAGGATTATAGGTCTGATCCGTTTGAAAAAGAATGCTTCAAATGCTGTTCTTGTTTGATCAGTTCTATCAACTTCCATCCACTGGGGAGGGTTGAGGTATTTCAACTATTTGCTGAACAGAGACTCACTCCCTGGATTTGCAGGTTAACCATACGCATGAAATGGTGCAACTTTCATTACATTTGGCCTGTAATTACTTAGCCTTTTGTTAATGATTTATTCCATGTTTCTACTGTAGCTATTGAGGAATTAGTTGTCTCTTCTGTAAAAAGAAATGTCAGTAATAATTTAGTAGCAGAAAAGAAGAGCAGCGGCCTTGGTAAGTAGGACCCGGTGAGTAAATTAGAGAAGTGTGATATTTTTAAATAAGTTGCTATACTTGGATTTAACTGAGAAGCGCCAAGTATAAGGGAAATTTAGGGCCAATATTATAAAGTAATATAAATAATCCAAAGTAGAACAAAGTTAACATAAGGGAAGTAGAGTTAAGACATGGCAGGGCAGCTCAGTAGAGTGGAATGTGTTTCCTGTATTATGTGCAAAGTCATGGATGCTACCGGTGTCCTAGATGCAGGAAGTGCTGCCAGCTGCAGAAACTTGAGCTCCAGATTTCAGAGCTTAAGCAGTGGCTGGAGTCACTGTGGCACATCCGCGAAGCTGAGAGCTACGTGGATAGCACGTTCAGAGGGGTGGTCGAACTACAGCTTAAGGACCTGGAGACAGAGAGGGAATGGGTGACCACCAGGCAGCCCAAGAGAGGTAGGCAGGTAATGCAGGAGTCCCCTGGGGCCCCGTTCACAAACCGGTTTTCCGTTTTGGAAGCTGGTGAGGGAGCTGGTTCCTCAGAGGAGTGCAGTCAGAGCCAAGGCTGTAGCACCACAAGTGGCTCGGCTGTACAGGAGGGGAGGCAGAAGAAAGAAAGAGAAATAGTGATAGGGGATTCATTGGTTGGGGGAGCAGACAGGTGTTTCTATGGCTGCAGATGTGACTCCAGGATGGTATGTTGCCTCCCTGGTGCCAGGGTCAAGGATGTCACAGAACGGCTGCAGGGCATTCATCTGGGGAAGGGTGAACAGCCAGAGGTCATGGTCCACATTGGTACCAATGACTTAGGTAGGAAGGGGATGTGGTCCTGCAATCAGAATTTGGGGAGCTAGGTGTAAAATTAGCAAGCAGAACCTCAAACGTAGCAATCTCCAGATTACTCTCAGTGCCACGTGCCAGTGAGTACAGAAATGGGAGAATAAGACAGGTGAATGCGTGGCTGGAAAGATGGTGCAGGAGGGAGGGGACACTGGGACTATCTCTGGGGAGATGAAACCTGTACAGGCCGGACAGGTTGCACCTGAACAGAGCTGGGACTGAGTTCCATGCGGGTCGTTTTGCTAGTGCTTTTGGGAGGGCTTTAAATAAACTCAGCAGGGGTGTGGGAACCAGGAGAGAATATTAGAGAGGAATACCAGGGTGCACAAAATAGTGGGAGAGACAGATAGCACTAGTATAGAGAATAGTAAGTTCATAGATGAAGTTGGGGTGAGGGAGAAAATAACAAAATCTAAACCAGCATATGTATGTGAATGCATGGTGTATAGTAAATAAGATTGGGGAGTTACAAGCGCAGATTGCCATGTGGAAGTATAATGTTGTGGCAATAACAGAGACCTGGCTCAAGGAAGGGCAGAACTGGGAGCTAAATATTCCCAGGTACAAGGTGTTCAGAAAAGATAGGAAAGGAGGAGGGATGGCAGTATTGGTTAAGTGGAGCATTGCAGTGCTGGAGAAAGAGGATGTCCCAGAGGGTTCAAGCACAGAATCAATTTGGCTAAAGTTAAGGAACAAAAAGGGTACAATTACATTGCTCGGTGTAGTCTATAGACCACCAACTAGTGAGAAGAACAAATCTGCAGGGTAATTACAGAGAGATGCAGGCATTATAGAGTAGTTATAATGGGTGACTTTAATTACCCAGATGTAGACTGGAACATTGGTAATGTAAAGGGCGGAGAGGGGCCGAAGTTCCTAGATTGTGTTCAGGAAAATTTTCTACAACATTATGTGTCCAATCCAACAAGAAAAGACCACTGTTGAACCTAGTTCTTGGAAATGAGGCAGGCCAAGTAGATCAAGTGTCAGTAGGGGAACATTTAGGAGACAGTGATCATTGTATTGTACATTTTAGGATGATGATAGAAAAGGACGATAGGCAATCCAGAGTAAGAATAATTAACTGGACGAGAGCCAACTTCAATGGGGCAAGAACGGAACTGGGCCAGATAGACTGGAATGAAAGATTGGCAGGAAAAACTGTAGCTGAACAATGGGCTACCTTCAAAAAAGAGTTGTTTTGGGCACAGTCAAGGTGTATTCCATCAAAAGGCGAAAGATAGGACAGACAAATCCAGAGCTCCCTGGATGAAAAAGGAGATAGAAATTAAGATAAAGAAAAAAAAGTGTGCTTATGACAGGGGTCAGGTAGAAAATACTACTAAGAGCCAAGAAAAATACAGAAGGTTCAGGGGGAAGGTGAAAAAGCATATTAGAGAAGTGAAGAGGGATTATGAGAAAAGACTGGCAGACAACATAAAGGGGAATCCCAAAGTCTTCTTTGGGAATATAAATAGTAGAAGGGTGGTAAAAGGAGGAATAGGGCCAATTAGGGACCTAAAAGGGAATTTACACATGGACGAAGGGGCCACGGCTGAGGTATTAAATGAATACTTTGCATCCGTCTTTACCAAGGAGGTAGATGTTACCCAGGCCATGGTGACAGATAAGGAAACTCTGTCACTAGAAGGGTTCAAAATTGATAAGGAGGAAGTGTTGAATCGTGTCAGTATTTAAAGTTGACAAGGCACCGGGACGGTTTGAGATGCATCCACGGATATTGAAGGAAGGGAGAGTAGAAATTGCAGGAGCACTGGCCATAATTTTTCAGTCTTCCCTAGACTCAGAGGAGGAGCCAGAGGACTGGAGAATTGCAGACATTACGCCCTTGTTCAAAAAAGATTATAAGGATAAGCCCAATTACAGATCAGTCAGTTTAACTTCAGCGGCGAGCAGGATTCTAGAAACAATTATTCAGGATAGAATTAGTAGTCACGTGGAAAAATACGGGTTGATAAGGAAGAGCCAGCATGGATTTCTAAAGGGAAAATTGTGTTTAACTTCTTGCTTTTTTTGAAGAGGAAACAGAAAAGGTCAATGAGGGTAATGTTGCTGATGTGATGTACATGGACTTTCAAAAGGCATTTGATACAGTGCCACACAACAGACTTGAGAAAAGTTATTGCTCATGGAATGAAAGGGACAGTGGCAACGTGGATACAAAATTGGCTGAAGAATAGGAAGCAGAGAGTAATGGTCAGTGGATATTTTTCGGGCTGGAGGAAGGTTTGTAGTGGAGTTCCCCAGGGGTCGGTATTGGGACCCTTGCTTTTCCTCGTATATGTTAATGACCTAGGTCTTGGTGTGCAGGGGACAATTTCAAAGTTTGCAGATGATACAAAGATTGGGAGTGTTGTAAACTGGGAAGAGGACAGTGTAGAACTTCAAAAAGCCATAGTTGGTGGAATGGGCAGATAGGTGGCAGATGAAGTTCAATGCGGAGAAGCGTGAGGTGATGCATTTTGGTCAGAAGAACATGGACAGACATTATAAAATAAGGGGTGAAATTTTCAAGAAGGTCCAGGAGCAGAAAGACCTGGGTGTATATTTGCAGAGAGCATTGAAAGTGGCAGGACAAGCGGAGAGAGCAGTTAATAACGCATATAATATGCTGGGCTTTATTAATAGGGGCATGAAGTACAAGAGCAAGGAGGTTATGCTGAATGTATATAAGATACTCTTTAGACCTCAGCTGGAGTATTGTGTACAGTTCTGGGCGCCACATTATAGGAAAGATGTGAACACATTAGAGAGAGTGTAGAAGAGGTTTACAAGAATGGTTCCAGGGATGAGAAACTTCAGTTACAAAGATAGATTGGAGAGGTTGGGACTGTCCTCCTTGGAGAGAAGAAGACTAAGAGGAGATTTGATAGAGTTGCTCAAAATCATGAGGGGGCTGGACAGAGTAGATAGGGAGAAGCTGTTCCCGCTCATAAAGAATCGAGATTGAGAGGGCACAGATTTAAAGTGATTTGCAAAAGAAGCAAATGTTATGTGAGAAAAAACTTTTTCACACAATGAGTGGTTCGGGTCTGGAATGCACTGCCTGGAAGTGTGGTGGAGGCAGGTTCAACCGAGGCATTCAAGAGGGCATTAGATGGTTATTTGAATAGAAACAATGTGCAGGAGTACAGGGAAAGGCATGGCAATGGCAGTTGATCATAATATCATTTGGAGAGCCGGTGCAGACACAATGGACCGAAAGGCCCCTTCTGAGCTGTTAAAATTCTGTGATTGAAAATCAGCCCTGTTTTCCTGATACAGGTCTCATCAGTCGTGCGAGGGAAAGCCCACATTTATCAGAATCCAAAGACAGGACAGTTCCATCAGGATCAATAATGCAGGGTAAGCTTCCTCTTCAGTTCCTGTCAGGCACATCGATTTCGACCAGATCAGAGCACCTTGAAATATCTAAATGGCATTTGGATTGTGGCTTATAGGTGTTGAACTGTACTGTGCTTCATGAAACTGTATATGTTGAAGCTTGATTGGATCAGGAACAAAAGACTTGAGATGTCTGGATCCTGTTTAAAATACTTTTTTGTTCTATATTCAATTATTTTTCTCTGCTTGCGAAAGCTATCAAACAGTGTCTGCGAGTATAATTCAGGTTATATTTTATGCATTAAGTGCCATATCTTGTTCTTTGGAAACTGCAGGAATAAATACAATGTGTTCCTTACCACTGTTTAAAATGCTGATGACCCAGAGCATTTGCACTGAGCCCTTTATCCCACCAAAGTAATTCAGAGCATTGACTAGCCTTCACAATCCTTCTACTCACTTAAAAATTTATGGTATTTAAGTGTTTCCTTGTTTGTAATGCTGTTCTGTTAGGTACACCAAGAGCCTCCAATGAGACCTTTGAAGAAGGCATGAAGTACAGTAAACAGATTAAACGGGAAAGCCCACCACTGCGAACTTTCGAGGGGTCCATCACGAAAGGCAAACCTTACGAGGGAGTCACCACCATTAAAGAGATGGGTCGCTCAATCCATGAAATTCCAAGACAAGAAAGTCGCAAAACCCCAGAAATGGTACAGACCGGCCGGTCGATCGTGGAAGGATCTATATCTCAGGTATCTCTTCCCTTTCTGCAATCTATCAAAATCTTATTCCTATATTTATTATATATTTTAATAAAACAAATATAGTTGCATTAAAAGTATTGTATAATCCTGATCTACACATCTGCAGACCTTTGATCTCTATTTGCTGGAGTCAGTCCTTGGGTCAGTTTATTTAAGTTGTTGCTGTGGCATAGTGTGTATCACTGATTCAGAAGAATGGTTTCAAGCCCCACTCCAGAACTTCAGCCCATAATCCAGGCTGACACTTCTGGGTCAGTACTGAGCGAGTGCTGCACTGTCGGATAGTGAATACTGAGGGAGAGCTGCACTGTTGGAGGGACAGTACTGAGGGAGTGCTGCACTGTTGGAGGGACAGTACTGAGGGAATGCTGCACTGTCAGAAGGACAGTACTGAGGGAGTGCTGCACTGTCGGAGGGACAGTACTGAGGGAATGATGCACTGTTAGAGGGACAGTACTGAGGGAATGCTGCACTCTCAGAGGGACAGTACTGAGGGAATGCTGCACTGTCAGAGGGACAGTACTGAGGGAGTGCTGCACTGTTGGAGGGGCAGTACGGAGGGAGTGCTGCAATGTCGGAGAGGCAGTACTGTTGGAGGGTCAGTATTGAGGGAGTGCTGCACTGTTGGTGGGTCAATACTGGGGGAGTGCTGCACTGTCAGAGGTGCCATCTTTCTTACCGGACACAAGAACAAGACTTTAACTGCCCTCTCAGCTAAACATAGTATCCCACGGCACTATTTACAGTGCAGGATGATTCTCCCTGATGCTGTGGTCAGTATTTATCCCTCAACCAAAATCATCTAAAACAGATTTACTTGTCATCCTTCTTGTGGACCTTGATTTTCAAATTGGGTGTGAAGCTTTTGGGGGCATTTTGAGGATATGAAAGGTGCTTATATAAATACATGTTATTTCTTAATGAAGGATGACATTATTGGGGGAAAGACACTGAGTAGGTTTAGTTCCTCTCTCCTTGAGTTGCTCCAGGAATAGATTAAGGTACCAATGATTAACTGTACACTTTTAAATTCTGGAAAATTCTGTGCTTTGTGTTTGTTACTTCTAAGTGACACACATTGCAACAGGGTGTGAATTGGAATGCAGAGCCCCTGGGTGTCACTCAGTCTTGACAAAGGAGACTAATCATTGGGAAACCAAAGGGAAATAATTAGGATAAAATCCAGCTGAAAGCTAAAAAACTAAAGCACGTGGTGGTGCTGGGTCTGCTGGCAAATGGCCAAGGAGAAGGCATACTGCTGACAGGCACTGCATCCACCAAAATGGCAAACCAGGCACTTCTGTTTACCGGCCAGTAGGTATTACCAAGCTTCAACTCGCAGTGCATTGAACTACAAGTGGTATGTACAAGGTGGCATCATACCATCTGAGTCTAATGTAGACTAATGGGTACAAATTGTTTGCTATGATTAGTCAACAACTCTGTTATTATCCTGGTACAAAGTGATTACCAGAATGGACCTTGGTCTTTTTTTTTGTCCAGTTGTTCATATCTACACAGACCTGTTCCTAGGAGGTTTACTGAAGAAGGTGGTGACTCAGTGATTTGAGCCCACTTTCTGGACGTTCTTTGTTTAAAACCCTTGTTTAAAGATTTTAAGTTGAGTCCAATGTAACTACATGGAGCAAATGTCCTAGAGAGTAAGGAAGGGACCTCAGGCCTATTCTAACTCAGTTAGAGAGGGTGGAATTTATTTCAGTAAATGACAGACATGGGCCAGGATCTTTAGGGTGGGGGTCGGGGCCCACTCGCCGACACGTAAAAGGACGCGGGATGACGTTGGGCGGAACTCCTGACATCACCCCGCGTCATTTCAATTTTCAGGTCGGTGGGGGCACAGCCGAATCAGCTGCGCACCAGCCGACCTGTCAACGGCCTACTGAGGCCATTTAAAAAGTAATTGAGATAATTAATGGACATGCCCGTCCAACCTTAAGGTTGCAGGCAGGCCGGGAGCCCTGGCGGGCTTCAGAAAAAGCATGAAACCTCATTTACGGGCAGGATGAGGTTTCATGAGGGTTTTTAAAATTTTAATAAATGTATGCTTTAAAGTGATGGACATGTCCCAACTCATGTGACAGCGTCACATGAGGGGACATGTCAGGGAAATTTTATTTTTGCAACTGCATCATTTTTAAATTTGGCACCGATCTCCCTGAGGCAGCGCTTAGCCACAGGGAGATAAGTGCGCTCTTTCCTTGCATGCGCGAAAGAGCGCACTCTTGGCTGAGGAATCCCCCCCCCCCCCCCCGCACAGGGAGCACATAGCGCTTCCTAGTGCTTCCTAGCGGAAGTCACGCTGGGCGGGCCTTAATTGGCCCACCCATGTAAAATGGCAGCACGCCCCCAATCAGGAGCGCCGATCGGAGGCGCGCCTGCTCCTGCACTTCCCCCCTAACGGGGGGAAAATTCTTCCCATGATAAATTTAAATTCAATTTTTAAGACTTTTGAAAGCATGATTAATTTAGAAGCGTTAACTTGGTAAACCGATAAGGTCCCACACAGGAGGTTAGTAAACAAAATTAGAGCACATCGGATAGTGGGTAATATACTGGCATGGATTAAGGGTTGGTTAACGGGATTGGAATAAATGGATCATTCTCAGGATGACAGGCTGTGACTAATGGGGGACTGCAAGGATCAGTTCTTGGGGCCCCAGCTGTTCACAATCTATCAATGATTTGAATGTGGGGACCAAATGTAATATTTCCAAATTCGCGGATGAGACAAAACTAAGTGGGAATGTGAGTTGTGAGGAAGATGCAAAGCGGCTTCAGGGGAATTTGGACAGGCTTAGTGAGCGGGCAGAAACATGGCACATCGAATATAATGTGAAAAAGTATGAAGTTATCCACTTTGGTAGGAGGAACGGAGGTGCAAAGTATTTCTTAAAATGGTGAGAGATTGGGAAGTGTTGATGTTCAAAAGGAACCTGGGTGTTCTTGTTCATAAGTCACTGAAAGCTAACATGCAGGTGCAGCAAGCAACTAGGGAGGTAAGTGGTATGTTGGCCTTTATTGCAAAGGATGGCAGGACTGTTTTATGAGGATGGATTGAGGAGATTGGGACTTTATTCTCTAGAGTTTAGAAGAATAAGAGGTGATCTCATTGAAACTTACAGAATTCTTATAGGGCGTGACAGGGTAGATGCAGAAAGGATGTTTCCCCTGGCTGGGGAGACTAGAACCAGGGGACACAGTCTTAGAATAAGGGGCAGGTCATTTAGGACTGAGATGAGGAGGAATTTCTTCACTCAGTGGGTAGTGAATCTTTGGTTTTCTCTACCCCAGAGGGCTGTGGAAGCTCTGTCACTAAGTATGTTCAGGACAGAGATCGATAGATTTCTAGATATGAATAATATTAAGGGATATGGGGATTCCGCAGGAAAATGGCGTTGAGGTAGATGATCTGCCAAGATCTAGTTGAATGGCGGAGCAGGCTCGTGGGGCTAAATGGTCTGTAATGATGGAACTGTATAAAACACTGGTTAGGCCACAGCTGGAATTTTGTGTACAGTCCTGGTCACCACATTACAGGAAGGACGTAATTGTTCTGGAGAGAGTACAGAGGAGATTTACAAGATTGCTGCCAGGGCTTGAAAATTGCAGCTATGAGGAGAGATTGGATAGATGAGGGTCGTTTTCCTTAGAGCAGAGGAGGCTGAGGTGTGACCTAATTGAGGTGTACAAAATTATGAGGGGCCTAGATAGGGTAGACAGGAAAGACTTGTTTCCCCCTAGCTGAGGGGTCAATTACCAGGGGGCATAGATTTAAGGTGATTGGTAGAAGGATTAGATGGGACATGAGGGAAAACTTTTTCACCCAGTGGATGGTGGGCATCTGGGATTCACTGCCTAAGTTGGTGGTTGAGGCTGAAATGCTCAACTCATTTAAAAGGTACCTGGATTTGCATCTGAAGTGCTGTAACCTGCAAGGCTACGGACCAGGTGCTGGAAAATGGGATTAAAATGAGCAGCTAGTTTCTTTTTCGGCATTTTCTAGCTGGCACAGACAAGATGGGCTGAATGGCCTCTTTCTGCGCTAACTTTTTTATGGTTCTATGTTCCCATACTGCCAGGCAGTCTTCTAAAGTACAGAAAGTAAGAGTGAGGGCAAAGTCCCCAATTTTAAGAATCCTGTGCCTGAAATAACTAATTTTGTGTTGTTATAGGGAACCCCAGTGAAGCACGAGGGCCAGTCTGCTATTAAACATGATGTAAAGTCTCTGATAACAGCATCCAGCAAACACCCACACCCCATGCACCAGCTGGAGATGATCTCGGAGGGCGTGAAGGTTGTGGAAAGGAAGTATGAAGACATGAAGCCTGCTGACCAGTTACGGGGCCGTCACAGCGCGGTGGTCAGTTCTGGAACCTCGGTGCTCAGGTCAACAATGCACGAAGCTTCAAAATCTCAGCTGAGTCCGGGCCTCTATGAAGATCCCAATGCAAGGAGGACCCCATTGGGATATCCTGGCTTCATTCCCAGGGGCCCACCAATGGTCAGCAGACCACAAGAAGGTAAACTCGTGTGGCTTTCATTGCTCGATCCATTTGGGAGTAAAAACAATAAGGATGTCCTGTGATTATTTCTGAAGGCCAATGTTGTACAAATAAGTAATATAAGATTAATTTATTTATTCATGTGGAGTGTAAATTAACTAAGTGCAGTAACATCTCAGCACTGGCCTCACTGCTGATGCATATAAGCCCTTATGTCCTATGATTGCAGGTGTTATGACTTCAGGGAAGTCGACTGGCCATGAAAGGAAGACCACGCTGGTTCCAACACAGAGAGAGAACATGTCTGTTAAGTCCCCAGTCTCTGTGGTGGACCCATCGGCAACTCTCAGCCCTTACGACTCTCTACATGGACGAGGAAACCCTGAATATAGAAGCCATGTTCCTCACCCCTTCGAGCAGACGATGGCTTTCCACCGAGCATTAGACCCAGGTAAGGGCATTTGATGATGGGAGCTGGAAAGTACTAGTGGATGTTCCATATCTGCCCTTGTGGGTATTTTTATCGAAGATCACCTCAGATGGATAATGGTCAGCAATGATTAGGATTATCCTCACTTTTGTCTTGAATTTTTTTATTTTCTTGAAAGCACAGCATCATACTGCGAGATATCACAACAGCATTGCCAGTAAATGACATTTAAGTCACAGACCTAGGTGGGATCAGGGTTTCAGTAAAACATATACAGACTTTTCCTGGGTTTTCAGTCTATAATTACAATGGTTTATTCAAGTGCATTATATATCATGTGATAGTATCTGTCCCGGTTAGCCTAGCTGTCGCTATATTCTCCTCACAGTCCTGTCATTGCAGGTGTGAGGGTTGCAACCACATTAATTCAATGATTTGACTGCACTATACAGAGACAGTAAACTTCTGATAGCTATCCTGCCCCCAGTCCAGTCTTTGTATGACAGGATTAAGGGAACCAAAGCAATGTAAATAGTATTTGAGTGTTGATCAGTGAACACAGGCTGCTGGCTGTGGCAGGCAGCTATGGTATCCTTGTTCTGAAGTTCTTGTTGCTTTTCCTTTCAGCTTACCTGTTTCCCCGGCAGCTTTCTCCTAACCCCAGTTACTCAAATCACTATCAGCTGTATGCAATGGAGAACACACGACAGACCATCCTCAATGACTATATCACTTCCCAACAAATGCAAGTTATCACCAAGCCAGACGGCACCAGGGGAATGTCGCCACGAGAATCTTTAGGTGTCCCCTATGCTGCTGGATCCAGAGGTGAGATCCTGTTTGTTTGTTCATTAAATGAAGCTTTGTTTTGAATTCTGGACTAATGAAAGTGCCTGAATTACAGCAATCATCGAATTGGGACCAGTGTCGCACACAATACTGGTGCCAGGTGGGAGCAGTACCCCTCCTATGGACAGAATAACCTACATCCCAGGGAACCAAGCCCCTTACCCAGGCA
Organism: Cetorhinus maximus; assembly: GCF_964194155.1. NCBI lineage: Eukaryota > Metazoa > Chordata > Chondrichthyes > Lamniformes > Cetorhinidae > Cetorhinus > Cetorhinus maximus. The sequence goes on along the minus strand of NC_135887.1, from coordinate 27,049,533 downwards.
GATACAACCACTCCCCAATATCACCAGGTAAGAATACCATTTGGAACCTTACTAACAGAATTTTTTAACCAATTATGACTGAATTCAATATAAATTAAAACCATGATTACAGCAATGACAACACCTTGACCTTGTGCAAACACATGCAGCAAAGCCAGAGAGTCCCAACGGCTGTGTTGCCTAGCTGGTACCAAGGTTAAGGACATCTCTTCTGGGCTGGAGAGGAACTAGGAGTGGGAGGGGAAGAATCCAGTTGTCATGGTACATGCAGGTGCCAATGACATAGGTAGGACTAGGAAAGAGGTTCTGCTGAGGGACTACGAGCAGCTCGGAGCTAAATTAAAAAGCAGAACCACAAAGATAATAATCTCTGGATTACTACCTGAGCCACGTGCAAATTGGTGTAGGGTAAATAAGATTACAAAGGTAAATGCGTGGCCCAAAGATTGGTGTGGGAGAAACGGGTTTCGATTCATGGGGCACTGGCACCAGTACTGGGGAAAGAGAGAGCTGTTCTATCGGTACGGGCTTCATTTGAACCATGCTGGGACCAGTGACCTGGTGAATCGTATAACTAGGGTTGTAGATAGGACTTTAAACTAATTAGTTAGGGGGAGGGTTCAATTGAAGGGAAGTTTAAAAAATTAAAAAGAAACAAGAAAGCAGAGGTGCAGGGTAGTGAAGAAGTGAACGATAACCAAAGTGTGACAGGAAGGGGCAGAAAATATAAGCCGAAGAGTGCAGCAGAAATTAGAATCAGAATGAGTAATAATGGTAAAAGTCAAAACTTAAGGCTCTTTATCTGAATGCATGCAGCATTTGTAATAAGATAGATGAGTTGATGACACGAATAGAAATAAATTAATATGACTTGATAGTATTACAGAGACATGGTTGCAGGGTGGCCAAGACTGGAAACTCAATATTCAAGAGTATTCGACATTCCAGAAAAATAGACAAAAAGGAAAAGGAGGTCGGGTAGCTTCGTTAATAAAGGAAGGTATCAGTGCGGTGGCGAGTAGTGATATAGGTGCAATAGATCGTGATGTGGAATCAGTTTGGGTGGAAATAAGGAATAGCAAGGGGAAGAAGTCACAGGTGGGAGTCGTCTATAGGCCCTCAAAGTGTTGCCCCACTGTAGGACAAAGTATAAATTGGGAAATAATGCAGGTGTGTAAGAAGGGCACTACAATTGTCATGGGTGATTTTAATCTGCATATTGACTGGACAAATCAGATTGGCAGGGGTAATATGGAAGATGAATTTGTAGAGTGCATCAGGGATTGTTTCTTAGAGCAATACCTGGGAACAGGCTATTTTAGATCTAGCAATGTGTAATGAACTGGGATTAATAAGAGATCTCATAGTTAAGGATCCTCCAGGGGGTAGCGATCACAACGTGGTAGAATTTCAAATTCAGTTTGAGGGTAAGTAACTCAGGTCTCAAACCTGTGTCCTCAACTTAAATAAGGGCAATTACAGAGGTATGAAGAAAGAGTTGTCTAAAGCAGGCTGGGAAAATAGACTAAGGGGAAGGTCAGTGGGTGAACAGTGGCAGACATTTAAGCAGATATTTCATAACGCTCAGCAAAAACCTATCCCGGTCAAAAAGAAGGACTCAATGAGAAGGATGAACCACCTGTGGTTAACAAAGGCAATCAAGGAGAGTATCCTATCAAAAACTAAGGCATACAAAGCAGCAAAAACTAGTGGTAGGCCAGAGGATTGGGAATTTTTTAGGAGCCAGCAGCGGATGACTAAAAAGCTAATAAAGAGGGAGAAAATTGATTATGAAAGCAAATTGGCAAGAAATATAAAAACAAACAGAAAGAGCTTCTACGGGTATATAAAAAGAAAGAGAGTGGCTCAAGCGAGCATGGGACCCTTGGAGGATGCGACTGGAGAATTGATTACGGGGAACAGGGAAATGGCAGATAATTTAAACCAATGTTTTGCATCGGCCTTCACGATGGAGGACACTATAAACATCCCAAAGATATCAGATAACCAAGTAGCTAACGAGAGGGAAGATCTTGTAACAGTCTCTATCACAAGGGACAAAGTATTTTACAAACTAATGGGACTAAAGGCAGACAGGTCGCCAGGACCTGATTGCCTGCATTCAAGGGTTTTAAAGGAAATGGCTGCAGAGATAGTGGAGGCATTGGTCGAAATATTCCAGAACTCACTGGATTCCGGGAGGGTCCCAGCAGATTGGAAAATTGCTAATGTGATGCCCCTGTTCAAGAAGGGAGGGAGACAAAAAGCAAGAAACTATAGGCCAGCCAGCCTAACATCTGTAGTTGGGAAAATGCTAGAGTCCATTATTAAGGAAGAAATAGCAGGACATTTAGAAAAGCTTAACGCAATCAAACAGAGTCAGCATGGTTTTGTGAAAGGGAAATCATGTTTGACAAATTTGCTAGAGTTCTTTGAGGATATAACAAACAGAGTCGATAAAGGGGAACCGGTAAATGTAGTGTATTTGGTTTTCCAGAAGGCATTCAATAAGGTGCCACATAAAAGGTTATTGCACAAGATAGGAGGTCACGGTATTGGGGGTAATGTATTAGCATGGATTGAGGATTGGTTAACACACAGAAGACAGAGTCAGGATTAATGGGTCTTTTTCAGGTTGGAAAGATGTAACTAATGGAGTGCCACAAAGATCAGTCCTAGAGCCTCAATTATTTACTACCTATATTAATGACTTGGAGGAGGAGGCAGAGTGTAATGTATCCAAATTTGCTGACTATCCAAAAATAGGTGGGAGGGCATGTTGTGATGAGGGCATAAGGAATCTGCAAGGGGATACAGGTTGAGTGAGTGGGGAAAAAACTTGACAGATTGAAAGTATGAGCTCATGCAGTTTGGTAGGAAGAATCAAAAGGCAGACTATTATTTAAATGGAGAGAGACTCCAAAAAAGTGCAGCACAGAGGGATCTGGGTGTTGTTGTGCATGAAAGACAAAAAGTTGCATGCGGGTGCAGCAAGTAATTAAGAAGGTAAATGGAATTTTGGCCTGCATTGCTCAGGGGTTGGAGTTTAAAAATAGGGAAGTCTTGTTACAACTGTACGGGGTGTTGGTGAGGCTGCACCTGGAGTACTGTGTACAGTTTTGGTCCCTGTACTTAAGAAAAGATATACTGGCATTGGAGGCAGTTCAAAAGAAATTCACTAGGCTGATTCCTGGGACGAAGGGGTTGACTTATCAAGAACGGCTAAACAGGTTAGGTCTTTATTCACTAGAGTTTAGAAGAATGAAGGGTGATCTTACTGATAAGTACAAGATTCTGAGGGGGCTTGACAGGGTAGATGTTGAGAAGATGTTTCCACTATTGGGGAAATCTCAAACTAGGGGATATAGTTACAGAATAAGGGGGCACTCATTTAAAACTGAGATGCGAAGGAATTTCTTCTCTGAGGGTAGTGAATGTCTGGAATTCTCTACCTCAGGGAGTTGTGGAGGCTAGATCACTGAAAGTATTTAAAGAGGAGGTAGATAGATTTTTGAAATATGGGGGAGTTGAGGGCTATGAGGAGCTGGCACGAAAGAGGAGTTGAGGCCTGGGGCAGATCAGCCATGATCTTATTGAATGGCGGGGCAGGCTTGAGGTGCTGAATGGCCTACTCCTGCTCCTATTTCTTATGTTATGTTCTTATATTGTATACACACCGATTAATAAGCACAGCTGTTGCTGGGATGCATCAATAGTAAACCCCCTCATACTCAACACCTAAACTGAACCATTGTTCAGTTCTCCACAGGGAAAGTTGAGCGTTCAGTCTCTAGTTTAAATTGAGAGGCCACAACCCTTTGTGCAGGGCACCACCATGGTTGAAAAGAGTAAAAGACATGACTTTGTAAGGGGGAGGGCAGGCTGCAGTTTCAGCAGCAGGCTTTTGAAAATTTGTAGATTGTAACGGGAAGAGAATATGAGGGAAGGAGAGAGGTTCCGCTGTTAAAGAGCAGGGGCAATCACTTAGGATGTGCTGATGTGAGTGGCTCACCTCCTGACCCTTCGAAGCCACTCCACCATCTGCAAGGCCCAAGTTAGGAGTATGCAGGAATATTCACCAATTGCTTTGCTGGGCATAGCTGTAACAACACAATACCATTCAGAAAAAAAACTGTTTTCTGGATTGATGCCCCTGGATTCTATATCCATCCACTCCACCACTGGCACAACATAGCTGCAGATTGTATGACTTACAGGAAGCACTGCACTCACTCACCATGCTAACTTTAACAGGACTTTGCTCCCCTTCACCTCCCAGTTCCTCTTTAAGTCTTACCCAATTCTAACTTGGACATATATCACCAGTCATTCGTTGCCACTGGGTCAATATCCTGGAATTTCCTATCCATCAGCACTGTGAGGGCACCTTCAACATGCAGGCTGCAGTAGTTCAAGGAGAAGGCACACCACCACAATCAACTTCTCAGGTAACTAAGGATGGATGAAAAATGCCAGCAGTTCCCAAGAGCAAAGACATTTTTAAAAAGCTGTTTCTGATTTCACCCAGTTGTGGGGCACTTGTTTTGCATCATGAGTTACTTTCTTCCATGGGTAATTTTGTATCATAATGAGCTTTCACTTTCAGTTTAACCGGTCCACGGTACCAGCGAATGAAGTTATGGAGATCGTTATTATCTGATCATTTAGTCAGCTCTTTCACATGTACCAGGTGAACCTGCGCTGGGGCCCCACTGCTTTATATGTGCACAGTCACAGGACAGCCAATAGGTGATATGAGCTCCAAGAATACTGGACATGGGAGAAAAAGGCAATTCTGTACTCAGCCACAGAGTGTTACCTGTTTGAATAGTGGATGCTCAGCAAAGATCGTGACAAAGAGTTGGGCAAGGGTTAGAAAGCATTTGTAGAATGTGTTGGTGAACAAAGAGCCAGCATAGGCTACCAGGCTTTGGAGAGGACAGTGCTGAGTTTATACAAGTTGGCAGATGGGAATCCTATAAGGGAGTTTGAACAATCGCATCTGGAAATACCAGAGGCATGGATGGTGTTTGGTGAGTCAGAACTAGGAGATAAAATTGAGAATCCTCAATGAGACTAGAAAGTAGAAGAGATCTCCCCTCCGCTCCCCTTACTCCCAAACTGAGGAGTAGAGTCTCTGCACATTCATTAATCCTGTATCAAAAAAACAGCTGGATAAATATATGGAATGGAAATTGAAATGTTGAATAATTAAATATAAAAGATCAGATATCCACTGGGACCATAAGTGTCACATAGATATGGAACAGGTCAGGGGTGGATAAAGTTGACGGATAGTTAGCTGAGTATTCTAGTTTTTGTCTTATTATTCTTAGATCCAGAGAGAAACTTTGCGGAGCCTTAAGTTAGAGAATAAATTAATGATTTAGAGCTCATGATGGGAAAGAGTGTACGTGTACTGGTAAGAGGAATGGGCCAGGCAGCTGAAATGAACTAGCCTTCTGTCCTTAAATAGCAAAGACTGATGAAAGGAGAAGGCTACCTGTTACGGAAAGTTTAGTCCAATTTTTCTGCAGTTAAATTCCGCAAGTGGCAAGAATGTAAATTTCAATGTTTGCGTTTGTTTTCTTTCCTGCAGGTCACCCTGCACACATGTCTGCCTCCGCAGCCAATGCAGAGCGTGAGAGGGAGAAGGAGCGTGAGAGGGAGCGGGAGAGAGAACAGAGGGAGCGGGAACAGAGGGAAAGGGAGAGATTGGCCGTAACGACTTGTGACCTGTCTTACCTTAGAGCAGGTGAGTAATTGCCTTCTAGCTTTGGGAGCACTGCATATGTGTATTCAGCGAAATAAGACACTTAATTTAGCAGCGGCAACTGAACAGTAAATAGGGCAACCCAGTGCCTCTGGAGTAACTCTTGAATGTTGATACAGGGCCTGTTGAGACAGAGTACACTGCCTGTATTCTGGCCCCCCTATCCAATACTTGATCCTTTTATTAAATGAAAGAAGCAGCACCTTGGCAGCATAGTCAGCTCGCAGCTCAATGTGACGTACCAACCAGAAAAAAATCCCAGCCACATTCTCATTCTACATGTTATTGTGGGACAGTGAAATCAGGAACGGCTGGCATTCTGCACCTGGGTCTGTTCTTTTCTCCTCCACATTTTCTGGTTTTCTCTGTTTGAATTTAACCCCGGGGCACAGACCGAGTATGATTAATCCCGGGGCACAGACCGAGTACGATTAATCCCGGGGCACAAACTGAGTATGATTAATCCTGGGGCACAGATCAAGTATGATTAATCCTGGGGCACAGACTGAGTATGATTAATCCCGGGGCACAGACTAAGTATGATTAACCCCGGGGCACAGACTGAGTATGATTAACCCCGGGGCACAGACTGAGTATGATTAATCCCGGGGCACAGACTGAGTATGATTAATCCCGGGGCACAGACTGAGTATGATTAATCCCGGGGCACAGACTGAGTATGATTAATCCCGGGGCACAAACCAAACATACGAACGTATGAATTAGGAGCAGGAGTAGGCCACTCGGCCCCTTGAGCCTGCTCCGCCATTCAAGAAGATCATGGCTGATCCAGCTGTAACCTCTACTCCACATTCCTGTCTACCCCCGATAACCTTTCACCCCTTGTCTATTAAGTATCTATCTAGCTCTGCCTTAAAAATATTCAAAGACTCTGCTTCCACTGCCTTTTGAGGAAGAGAGTTCCAAAGCTCACGACTGTCTGAAAAGAAAAATTTCCCCTCATCTCTGTCTTAAATAAGCGCCCCCCTTATTTTTAAACTGTGACCCCTGGTTCTAGATTCTCCCACAAGAGGAAACATCCTCTCCACATCCACCCTGTCAAGATCCCTCAGGATCTTCAATCAAGTCGCCTCTTACTCTTCCAAACTCCAGTCGATACAAGCCGAACTTGTCCATCCTTTCCTCATAAGACAACCTGCCTGTCCTTGGTATTAACCTTGTAAACCTTCTCTGAACTGCTTCTAACGCATTTACATCCTTTCTTAAATAAGGAGATCAATACTGTACACGGTACTCCAGATGTGGTCTCACCAGTGCCCTGTATAACTAAAACATAACCTCCCTACTTTTGTAATCAATTATCCTCACAATAAATGATATTTTTATTAACTTTCCCAGTTACTTTCTGTACCTGCATAATCACCTTTTGTGATTCATGCACTAGGACACCCAGATCCCTCTGAATCTCAGAGCCCTGCAACCTCTCACCATTTAGATAATAAGCTTCTTCTTTATTCTTCCTGCCAAAATGGACAATTTTACATGTTCCCGCATTATATTCCATTTGCCAGATCTTTGCCCACTCACTTAACCCATCTATGTCCCCTTGTAGCCTCCTTATGTCTTCTTCACAATTTACTTTCTTACTTACCTTTGTGTTGTCAGCAAATTTAGCAACCATACCTTCAGTCCCTTCATCCAAGTCATTGATATAAATTGTAAAAAGCTGAGACCCTGGCACCGATCCCTGTGATACACCACTCGTCACATCCTGCCAACCAGAAAAAGACCCATTTATGCCAACTCTGTTTCCTGTTAGCTAGCCAACCTTCTATCCATGCCAATATGTTACCCCATACACCATGAGCTTTTATTTTCCACAATAACCTTTGATGTGGCACCTTATCAAATGCCTTCTGGTACAGTACATCCACCAGTTCCCCTTTATCTACAGCTCCTGTGACTCCTTCAAAGAACTCCAATAAATTGGTTAAGTATGATTTCCCTTTCACAAAACCATGTTGACTCTGCCTGATTACCTTGAATTTTTCTAAGTGCCCTGTTATAACACCTTTAATAATAGCTTCTAACATTTTCCCTGTGACAGATGTTAAGCTAACTGGCCTGTAGTTTACTGCTTTCAGTCTCCCCACCTTTTTGAATAAAGAAGTTACATTTGCTATTTTCCAATCTAATGGAACCTTCCCTAATGTAGGGAATTTTGGAAAATTAAACCAGCGTATCAACTATCTCACTAGCTATTCTTTTCAAGACGCAAGGATGAAGTCCATCAGGATCTGGGGACTTGTCAGCCCGCAGCTCCATTTGCCAAGTACCACTTCTCTGGTGATTGTAATTTTCCTGCATTCCCCCCTCCCTTTCATTTCCTGGTTTACAGCTATTTCTGGGACATTACTCAAATCCTCTATAGTGAAGACCGATACAAAATACCGGTTCAGTTCATCTGCCATCTCCTTATTTTCCATTATTAATTCCCCAGACTCATTTTCTATGGGAGCAATGCTCACTTTTTTTTTAACTCTTTTCTTATTTAAATATCTATAGAAACTCTTACAATCTGCCTTTATACTTCTAGCTAGCTAAATATGGTTATCCCTGTTGCTCTGCTCCCTTTGGCTGCAGTTGATAAAATTCTGCCTTTCTTTACTTTGTCCTTTTGAGTATGAGTTAATTTTTAAAGGATAAATTTTCCTATTTGATTTTCACACAGGTCCTGAACAGACCAGTAGACCAAGTAGCCATGGTTTTGTCCGTTCTCCATCGCCATCAGTACGAACGCAGGAGACCATCTTACAGCAGCGACCCAGTATATTCCAGGGAGCCAATGGCAAGGGGGTTATAACTTCATTGGATGCAGCTACGCAGTCTCGGATAATGTACGTTTTAAGGGCAGAATTTCTTGGAACAGAACAAAGTTAATGCTTTAAGTTTGTATTGAAGCTTTCTTATTTGCCCTGAGGAGAAATCACTGCCAGTGAAGCAAAGACCAAACCTGTCATTAACTTCCTCTGTTTTCTCATCCTCAGCTCATCTGTTCAGTAAATTTGATGAGCTTTTCCTGAGTTCTGACTGCACCTCTTCCCACTTCTGAAATGTTCCCTTCAAGTGAAGTCTGTCACTCAGATACAACCAATTTCTATTTGTTGGAAACAGTGTGTCTGGGTTGCTCTGTCAGGAATGTGTCAGCTGTAGTGTCTTACACTTTGCAGCATTCCTGAGGTTATTTACTATGCGAGATTTCCGGGTATTACATTAAAACAAAATGACGTTTTTGCCCACAGGCAGGTGCCACAGGGAGCCCTCTCCATGGCGCAGGGACTCTCTGCCTCTCGCTACAACACTGCAGCAGATGCCCTTGCAGCATTGGTGGATGCTGCAGCTTCTGCACCTCAGATCGAGATGACAAAGGGCAAAGAGAACAAGCACGAAGCCCCCCGAGTGGAAGAAATGACAGCTCGCAGGGTCTCTGAGCAGCAGCAGAATGTTCATCAGCACCAGGCACAACAGCAACAGCAGACTGAACATGAGCGACGGTCAGTACAGTCACCGTATTCATCCTCGACCAAGGGCCAGGGTCAGTCTGGATATCCAGAGAACATTAAGGACAAAGCACCACCCCCCAAATCCAGGTACGAGGAGGAGCTCAGGACTCGAGGCAAGACCACAATAACAGCAGCAAATTTTATAGACGTGATCATCACAAGACAGATTGCCTCTGATAAAGACAGTCGAGAGCGAGGATCTCACAGCTCAGACTCCTCCAGCAGTGGTAAGCACCTTCCTGTGGTTCACTCCACTAGTTGTATAGTATTTGGGGCATTTGAGCTATATACATCATAATCACCAGCAGCAGAAATTCTGATGTGTGAGCTTCCTGATACTGATGGCTATGAATCACAGGCTGCAGTCACTGCTTGACCTGTGGATGGGAGATTATGTAGTCATTTGTGCTTGAATAGAAGGTTTTGTGTTCACTGGGAGAAACATATTAGTTGGAGCAGAAAGATAACCCCAGCGATGATTCCATGGTGCTCATAAATTCTAGTGGGATTGTACTTGTGAGACCATGCAACCAATATGAGCACAAGTTCCCACAAAAATAAAGGACTGAGTAGTTAATCTGTTTCTGCTGTGTTGCATTGCATGAGGGAGGAATGTTGGCCAAAACATGGAGTGAACTGTCTGCCCTGGATAATTTCCAACCTCCTAAACAACCTCTCACATTTTACTTTTGTACCTTTGTTACAAGCCCTGTATTTAGGTTGGTTGTAAGATTTGTCGGAATAGGGCTCTATGCCCAAGCCCGTAAACTTATGCCAAATGACTGAGAAATCCTGACATAGGGAGCAGCCTTTCTCTGCCCCCAATTTACACCACTTACTACTCGAGAACACAAGCACATCCTGTTTATAGTCAAGTACAAGGGTGCTCAAGTGCAGGGAGGAATAGTGCTGGAGTTTAACGAGCTTCATGGTGCACTGAAAGCAGATTTGTAAGATAGGAATGTGGCTGCAAGGTATGAGGACTGCTCAGAATAAAGGATTTACACTGGGATTTGTTTCTCTCCTAGTATCTTCCCATCGCTATGACATGCCCAGTGCGGATGCTATTGAGGTAATCAGTCCTGCAAACTCACCCGTACAGTCACAGGAGAAGCCTGAACCTGTCCAGCAGGAGATGCACAAACCTTCCCAGGGAGACGGTAAATTCCTTTAAAAATACTCCCTTTTCTCTCTCCCCTTAGGCGAATGCCAATTATGTTTCATGAGATGAGGCCACTGATCACAGAAGCCAGTCTTCAGTCAATTGAATTCATTCCACACGATACCAAGATACAGCTGAATGCACTGGATACTCCAAATGCTAAGACCCCCAACAACATCCTTTCTGTAGCGCAGAAGACTTGTGCTCTAAAATTAGGCATTCCTTAGTCAATCTGTTCCAGTACGACAGTACTGCATCTATCCGACAATGTGGAAAATTGCCCAAGTATGCCCTAACTACAAAAATCAGAGCAAATTCAATATGGCTAATTACCGCTCGCATCAGTCAACTCTCAATCATCAGTATAGTGAAGGAAGGGGTCATTAACAGTGCTATGAAGCGGCACTTACACAGCAATAATCTGCTCATTGATGCTTAGTTTGGAAGCTGCTGGGACCACTAGGCTTCAGAACTCATTACAGCCTTGGTCCAAACATAGACAAACGAGCTGAATTCCAGGGTTATAGTGAGAGGGACTGCCCTTGACGTCAAGGCAGCACTTGACTGTGTGTGGCATCAAGGCGCCCCAGCAAAACTGGAGACAATGGGTTAGTGTCCTGGCCCAACCATCTTCAGCTACTTCATCAATGACTTTTCCTCCATCATAAGTTCAGAAATGGAAAAGCTGACTGATGATTGCACAATGTTCAGTTCCATTTGCAGCTCATCAGATAGTTGCCTTCTCTGACATAGTCAAATTGTCCATGTCTGCATGCAGCAAGACCTGGACATTCAGGCTAGGGCTGATAAGTGGCAAGTAACATTTGCACTACACAAGTGTCAAACATTGACTATCTTCAACAAGAGAGACTGTAACAATTTTTATTTATATTGTACCTTTAATGTAACGAAACATCTCCAGGTACTTGACAGGAACATTGTGAAGCAACATCTGAGACCAAGCCATGTAAGGCAATTTTAGGGGAGATAACCAAAAGCTTGGTTGAAGAGATAGGTTTTAAGGAGCGACTTAAAGGAGAATCGAGAGCTGCAGAGTTTTGGGGGAGTGGGGAGTTCCAGAACTTAGAGCCCAGGCAGCTGAAGGCACACCCACCTGTGCTGGAGCAATTAAAATCAGGGCTGCTCAAAAGGCCAGAATTAGAGGAGCGCAGATATCTTAAGACGGATTTCGAGCTGATGGAAATTACACAGGTAGGGAGTGGCAAGGTCATGGAGGGATTTGAAGCCAAAGGATGAGAATTTTAAAACTGACGCATTGCTTAATGGGAACAGTGTAGGTCAGCGAGAACAAGAGCGATAGGGGTATGGGACTTAGTCTGAGTAAGAACATGGGAAGCAGTGTTTTAGATGACCTCAAGTGTACCATAAGGTAAAATGTGGAATAGTCAAGTCTTGAGGTAACAAAGGTATGGATGAGGGTTTCAACAGCAGATGAGCTGAGGCAAAGCTAGAGTTAGGAGATGTTACAGAGGTGAGAAAAGGCAGTCATAGTGATGGTGCAGAAATGTAATCAGAAAATTATTTCTGGGTCAGATTTGGTTTGGCCTCAAAACAGTTGCCAGAGAGAGAGAGAGACAATTGCCTCAGCCCTCCCAATATTTAATTGAAGGAAGTTTTTATTCATCCAGTACTGAATGTTGGATAAGCAGTCTGATAATTTAGCAATAGTGGAGGAGTCAAGAGAGAGAAGGGATGGTGACGTAGAGCTCGATGTTGTCAGCTGATACTGTGCTTTTGGATGATGTTGCCAACGGTCAACATATAAATAAGAAATAGAGCTCTTTTGGTAATATTGGAGGGAGAGATTACAAAAGAGAAATGAAACTGGAGAGGAAGATGATTAGCTGAAGTACCTGTTTGAAATGGGAGCGAGAAACAGCAAGAAAATAGAATCTGAAGCGTAATACTGAGAGTGGACAGAAATGAGAGCCAGAGAGCACGAGTCAGATGTGAAGGGTTTGTGATGTGATCACTAGGGTTGAAAATAATGGGATCAGAAAACCAATCCCGTGGAAATCAACCAACCATCCAGTTACTCACTTGGTATTATAATTCACATAGTGCAGGTGACAGAGCAGTTAGTTGATCAATCCCCACACTGTGTGCAAAATGTGCATTGCAGTTACATACTTCGTTTGGCAGGCTAATCAGTGAAGCTGCACAAGGCAGCAGGGCATTTAACATACAGTAAAGTCCCACCATTCGCGAAACCTCCCAAACGGTGAAATCACAAATGATGAACATGCTTTTCAATGAGACTCAATTAGCTAGGTTCCAGCCATGTGAGGGCAGCATTGGTTTGGGAGGATACTCTATGGCAAATTTAATGCAGTACCTGTGTATGACAGATGGGGGAGCCTCTGAGCAGTACTTTGGTGAATATTTCAAAATTGAACAAAAAGCTGTTATTGCAGCTCTGGGCTGAGATTCAGACATTTCTGGATTAGTCCCTTCATTCAGTCTGCGCTTCAGCTGCAACCATTCCAGTCTCTATTCTGTCATGGCTGCCATCTTCCCATGGAAAGAGAAAACACGGTTAAGTGAACAGTGCTCACGCGATGAGCAATGCTGTATACAAAGTACAAAGCGTGGGTAAGTGAAAAGTTGAACAGGGACGTCATGAAAGTTGGGACTTTACTGTATTCTAAAGTGGTGCCTTAACTCCATGGGAATGTTAACACTTAAATGCCAGGCTAGTGTACTTTCCTTTTAAACTATTGAGGATCGTACTCTGACAGCTAATAGCGTGACATCCATTCCTGAGCATGAATGAACAAGAGAAGATTTGAGAGTAAGTTTTCTCATTTAGTGTGCTGAGTGTTTATCTATCTGTTTTTAAAGGTGAGCCTAACGCTCGAGGGTTTGATGTGTCCATGGGTCGCTTCAGGATGATGCAGAAGTCACCATCTCCACAGCAGCAGCCGGCATCTTCCCAGCCTGACAGTGTGTATTCCTCTGCCCCTAACCCTCAAGTTTCCAAAACACACAAATTGATCACTCTTGCTGATCACATCCACGTAAGTGACATCTGGCAAGGGGCTGCACGTTGATATGGCTTTCTGTCTATGTGTGACTGTATTATCTTACTTTCCTGAAGACATACAGAATACTTTCCTTTAAATGCCAAGGCATAGAATATAAGAGCAGGGAGGTTATGTTAGGACAGTATAAAACACTAATTCGGCCATCAGAGAGGTTACAGAGAAGGTTTACAAGGATGTTCTGTGGACTGTAGAATTTGAGCTGTCAGGAAAGTTTGAATAGATTGGATTACTTACTGTGGAACAGAAGTGTTTGGGGGAAGATTTAATTGAGATGTACTAAATTATGGAGGGGCTAGATAGAGTGGTTGGGAAAGACCTATTTCCCTGAGCAACGAGGTCAGTAACCCAGAGGGTGTGGATTTAAAGTAATTGGCGAAGTATTAAAGCAGGGAAGGGGAACCTGTGGCTTGTGGCCGGATCCAGCCTGTTGCTCAATTTCACCCAGCCTGCAGCAAGATTTCTAAAAATCTATGACAGTAGTGCCTTCAAAACAGCATTTATTATCATCGTTACAAAGTTGCTCTGGATAAAAGTGTCAGCTAAATTACTATAATAATATTTAACAATATAGTATTCAAATTCAGCCATCACATTAAACGGTGAGTGAGTTGAATGTTTCTGTATTCTCCCTATAAAAAATACTAATTTAAGTTGATTTTTATGTGTGTGTGGCCCGTGACTGATTTTGTCTATGTGTGAATGGCTCGTAATAAGAAAAAGATTCCCCGCCCCTGGATTATAGGGTACCGAGAATTTCTTCACCCGGAGAGTGGAGGGGGTCTGGAACTCTCAGCCTGAAAAGCTGGTAGAGGCCGAGACCTTCGTCTCATTTTACTTTAATATATGCACTTGTCAGTGGCTGGTCAGCCTGTGCGCAGGCCGGCCTGTGTGCTAGTCAGCTGGAACAACTGGCAAGTATGGAAAGTCTGCAGAGCCACTCATCTTGTGCTTTTTGCATCCTGTGAACTGTTGCCATGTGCCCTGGAAATTTGGTTCTAAAATGAGTTTCTTACTTTTTTTAGCACATTATTACACAGGACTTTGCCCGAAACCAGCCCAGCAGCCCATCATCACAGCAGCCTCCAGTGTCCACATTCCAAACATCCCCAGTGGTCTCTAACCGAGGGAAGAGTTCTACTCATTACAGCACAGACTCTCAGCCACAGACCACTCAAACTACTCTTCATCAGAGGCCGCCATCCAGAGTCTCTCCTGAGAACCCAACGGAAAAGGGCAGAGGAAGGTAGGCAAGGAGTTTAGGTGATCTACCTTGTTAACCATTAGTCTGTGAGTCAGTGTGTGTGCTAGACTTAAAAAGCTTATCTGCTGTTAGAACATTTGGGAAAATAAACTGAGCACAAGTTCCAGCAAGCAGTACAAGGAGGGGCAGAAACTATCAGCAGGAACCCGTGCTCTGTTGACACTGAGCGGCTGAACGATCATTCAGTATTAAGTTGCCTTTTCATTATTATAATTACTTCCAACTCTTTGTTTACTGTTAGGAGGCATTTGAAATGAGACAGTCTTTGATTTTAGCCCCTGAATGCATGTGACCACCTAAACAGCAGAGATGGTGATCTGTAAATGAACAGGTCCCTTTGCTGGTTTCAGACAGACATTCATGGATTCCAGTGTGTAGCATAGGCTCCAGTGCCAAATGATGCACAGGTACTCTGCTTAGAGTGCTTGTTGTGTGCTTGTCCTGTTAAACATTGATCTGTCACTGTATATTTATCATTAATAGCAGGAGATCTGTAACAAGCTGATCAACTTGGTGTATTTAGCAGCGTATAAGCAGTGTACAACAAGTGAAACTGGCGCTTAGTCATAGAATTAAATTAAAGCAAAATCTCAGTGATGTGTGATTTGCTTAAGTATCAGGAGTCAATGTGTGCATGCAGTCTGTGCCTGTGTTGTACAGAGCCATATTGGCAGCAATTAGGGGCAGGCTTCCACTTTGCTTCTGTGTCTATGACCCAAGATGCCATTGAGTCTGTTAAGACTAATGGAAATGGATGTTTTCCTTATCACACGCAGGCCTGGGAAATCCCCAGAACGAAGCCACGTTTCATCAGAACCATATGAGCCTATCTCACCTCCCCAAGCCCCTGCCAATCTAGAGAAGCAAGAAAGTGTAGTACAACCTCCCCAGCGAAGGGAGGCAGAGCCCACTGAACAGAGGTAGGTGAGAGTGTGAGGACTGGGCCTTCCAGTCTATCTAATCCTTTCCTTACAGCTACATAAATTTTACCGGACAAATCCATGCATATTTGTTCTAACTGGGATTTATGATGGGATTCGTGTGAATTTCAGATGGTAACCAAACTATCATGGGTTTAATGGGCTGACTGAATTTACGCTGTACTGTGGAACACAAAATTCAAAATTAAACTTTTAGTAAGAATACTTCAATAATTTTTGCCTCTTATTTTTCACTACATTTCCATCTATCTCACAGTCTCTACATTTGCATTTGTTTCTTGAGCTTTTTAAGTGTTGATCTGCATCTGTCCACTTTGTTAATAACAGTTGCCCAGTCACTGCATTTCTATTGCTTGTGTTTTCTGCACATCTGTTTTTCCGATATTGCTTGTTTTCCCAGTGGCATGTTCTGTTACAGCCTTGTTCTTTTTGCCTGCGCTCACCTGCACTCTGTCTGTCTCTTTCAAAGCTGCAGCATTCTAATTAGTACAACTGTTATCCAGATATATTTTGGGATTGATACAACAATTAAATAACTCTAGTAACCTTAGTGAAGACAGGCCATATTTTTGGAAATTGTTGAGAGAAAGGTGAAGCAGCAGAGGAGATGTTAAGCAGCAGTGGGTTCTGCATCTGTATGCCTGGTACAGGGGCAAATCATTTGATGCAACATATGATCATAGAAACTATTTGACTCCTTTGAGGGCAGAGGTCAAGATAATTTACGAATTGTAAACATTCATTAAAAAAATGAGCTTGACTTTAAAGACTTTCAATTGTTGCCGTGCCTTGTTTCTTGATAGTGTGTGCAGTTGACCACAGTGTCTTCTGTGTGTTATTTTGACCTCTCGCATTTGCCCTCCTGCAGGCTGCCCCCAAGTAATGAATGGCTCCCGATGCCTTTGCTTGTCCGAAGAAGTCGTGCCCCAGATTCTGCTACAAGGTACTGACAGAACATAAGAACATAAGAAGGAGTAGGCTGTTTGGCCCCTTGAGCCTGTTCTGCCATTCACTAAGATCATGACTGATCTGATTGTGGCCTTAACTCTTCTGCCTGCCTCCCATAACCCTCGACTCCAATGTAAATCAAAAATCTATCTAACTCAGCTTTGAATATATTCAATTACCCAGTCTCATCTGCTCTCTGAGGTAGAGAATTCCAAAGATAAATAACCCCCTGAGAGAAGAAATTTCTCCTCATCCCTGTCTTTAATGGGAAATCATTTATTTTGAAACCATGCCCCCAGTTCTAGATTCTCCCACTAGGGGAAACTGCTTAAACTGCCCAGGTGTGAGCTAATACATAAATGCAGGAGAGCTTTAAAGTGTGTTAAGGCGACACTGCGGTGACGGGATTCTTAAACTCACATTGCACGCTGGAGATAGCCATCCTCATTGTTTGGGACTTTTCCAAGGCCTAGAAAGCCACCCCTCAGTTCTATCAAACCAGAAAGAGAAAGTCTAAGAAGAATAAAACTGAACAGACCACCCAGTATTGACCTAGGTACTAGATATGACAGATGCACGCCCTGCCCAGTTGGCCCTGCAAAATGCTCCTCATACGATCTGGGGACTTGTGCCAAAATGGGGAGAGCTGTCCCACAGGCTAGTTAAGCAACAACCTGACGGTCATACTCACCAAATCATACCTTACAACCAACGTCCCAGACTCCTCCATCACCATTACAACACTAATATTATTTTAATAACTTATATTAGGTCCCATTTGTTCCCGAGGCTCCTTTTAATGCCGAGGATCTGAGCAGCATTTAACCATAAACCTTATGTACTGGGTCAGCAGTAGATAAGGCCTTGGGTGCAGTCACCTGTTTCTGTCACTAGATGCCACTGTTGTCTAATGATAGAACCTACAATTCAGAGCCTGTCGCTCTCAGACCTCTCGCGCTCCATCTTCACGCAAACTATGCATGGCTTTTATTTTAATGTTATGCCAGCTTATTCTGAACTATTCCACCAGAGGCGACGGTTTCTTTATATCTACTGTTTTGAATCCTTTTTATCATTTTAAACACCTCGACTAGAGAACTTTTCAATCTTGGAAACCCAAGGGAGTACAAGCTAAGTTTGTGCAAATTGTCCTCAGGATTTAACTCTTCATACCCCGTTACCATCTGAGTGAACTTACACTAAATCCCCTCCAAGACCAATATGTTCTCCTTGAGGTGCAGTGGTCTTTCTTTTTATTTTTTGTGATTTTTATGACAAAATTTACCATTTCCCTTGGCGACCTGCCTTACCTTTTCTAAGGTCTTTTTTCTTCCCTTCGTGTTTTTCTTATTTGGTTTGATTTTCCATAGTATTTATTGGGTTTTATTTTGTCATATGACTTGAAGCATCATTTTAGTTTTTCTACTTAACTTTTGCTGGTCCACGACTTTATGTGGAAATATGCCTTGTCTATACCCAAATTGCCACCTAATTGAATGATTCCAATTGTTTCTCTTATTTTTCTTTTTAGTTTAACTGAATTTTTATCACAATTATTAGCTTTTTCCTGTCAGGTGCTGTTTTTTTCCTGTCAAGTGCCTTTACCTTTAACTTGTTGCCTCTACTTTTCAATTTTGATATAACACGTACTTGTGTTCTGGTTGCTGTTCCCCTGATGTCCACTACCCTTCTATTATTTCCTTGCCGTTCATCACTCCCCTGAACTAGATCCAGTGCTGCCTCTTTTCATTACTGGATTAAAAACACATGGATCCAGAATGTGGAAACCTTGCTTTCTTTCTGCCACTTAGTTTACACTTACCCAAGCTGTTCCATCATTCCCACATTGCTCCTCCTCTATATCCTTTACTGTTTGATGGTCTACAGTATAGTCCCTATAGAGTAACTCAAGCCAAACAAATAAAGTGTTTGCCCTCTACAGTTTCCTTCCCTGTGTTTTAGTACTAGAATGCAATATTTGATTAACATTCCCAATGCCCGCTTGCTATTTCCAACTCTGTCCCTTCTGAATATTTTGTGACTAGGAATGTTCAGCTTCCCACTGTGCCCCGAGCCTCAGTCACATCCGTTAATGCTATTATGTCATAATCTCCATGGCGATTTGTACATTTAGTTTTATTCAGACTTCAAGACTGAAGTTCTGCATCATTGTAACCAGTCAGACTTTTTCAGCATCGGCAGAGACTGAATGCTGTCTTCAAGTAACAGGATCCAGAGAAAAAGAACTCAGATTAAGGCAGTTCCCACAGATCACATTACGTTTAAAAATACTTCAGCGATTCAGAATCTATATTTAAGTTAAATATTTCAAGATCCTACAAATATCTAACAGTAAAACAGATCACATGTTCTGTAGCAAAACTATTTATAATTTAACTATTGTTGTAATTTTAAAACTGTTTATTATAACCTTTACTACATTTCCATGTCCTGATCTATTCATTTTGTATCTTTACCACATCAGTTTCCCTGAGAAAAATGTTCCCTCAGGTTACCACTGGATATTTTGCCATACATACAAACATACGAAATAGGGGCAGAAGTAGGCCATTGAGCCCCTCAAGCCTGCTCTGCCATTCAATAAGAAAATGGCTGATTTGTTTGTTTCAAGTTCTACATTCCCATCTATCACCTTTGATCCTCTTGCCTAACAAGAATCTATCTACTTCAGCCTTAAAAATATTCAGTGACCCCGTCTCCAAAACCTTCTGAGACAGAGAGTTCCAAAGTCGCACAGTCCTCTGAGAGAAAAAAATTCCCCTCTTCTCTGTTCTAAAAGGGCGACCCCTAATTTTAAGACAGTGCCCCCTAGTTCTGGACTCATCCACTACAGGAAACATCCTTTCCACATCCACCTTGTCAAGACCATTCAAGACCTTATATACTTCAATCAAGTCACCCCTCACTCTTCTAAACACCAGTGGAAATAAGCCCAGTCTGTCCAACCTTTCCTCATAAGACAACCTGCTCATTCTAGGTATCAGTCTAGTAAACCACTTCCAACACATTTACATCCCTCGGTGCTGGGGCCCTTGCTGTTTGTGGTGTACATAAATGATTTGGATTTAAATGTAGGGGGTGTGATTAAGAAGTTTGCGGATGACACGAAAATTGGTAGGGTGGTAAATAGTGAGGAGGATAGCCGTAAACTGCAGGAGGATATCAATGGACTGGTGAGGTGGGCAGAGCAATGGCAAATGGAATTCAACCTAGAAAACTGTGAGGTAATGCACTTGGGGAGGGCTAACAAGGCAAGGGATTACACTATGAATGGTAGGACCCTGGAAAGTACTGAAGATCAGAGGGACCTTGGTGTGCATATCCACAGATCTCTGAGGCAGCAGGGCAGGTAGATAAGGTGGTTAAGGCATATGGGATACTTGCCTTTATTAGCCGAGGCATAGAATACAAGAGCAGGGAGGCTATGCTGGAACTGTATAAAATGCTGGTTAGGCCACAACTGGAGCACTGCGTGCAGTTCTGGTCACCACATTATATGAAGGATGTGATTGCACTGGAGAGGGGGCAGAGGAGATTTACCAGGATGCTGCCTGGGCTGGAGGGTCTGAACTATGAGGAAAGATTGGGCAGGCTGGGGTTGTTTTCCTTGGAGCAGTGAAGGTTGAGAGGGGACCTGATAGAGGTGTATAAGATTATGAGGGGCATAGATAGGGTGGATAGGAAGGCACTTTTTCCATTAGTAGAGGGATCAATAACCAGGGGGCGTAGATTTAGGGTAAGAAGTAGAAGGCTAAGAGGTGAGTTGAGGAGAAATTTCTTCATGCAGAGGGTGGTGGGAGTCTGGAACTCACTGCCTGAAAGGGTGGTTGAGTCAGAAACTCTTGTAACATTTAAGAAGTATTTAGATATTCACTCGCATTGCCATAGCCTCCAGGGCTATGGGCCAAGCGCTGGAAAATGGGATTAGTATAGTCAGATCTTTGTTGACCAGCGCAGACACGATGGGCCAAATGGCCTCCTTCTGTGCAGTAAACATCTATGAGTCTATCCTTCCTTAAATGAGACCAAAACTGCACACAGTATTTCAGATGCAGTCTTACCAATGCCCCTGTATAACTTAAGCATAACATCCTCACTTTTATGTTCAATTCCTCTCGTAATAAAGGATAGCATTCCATTAGCCATCTTAATTACTTGCTGTGCCTGCCTACTAACTTTTTGTGACTCATGCACGAGAACACCCAGATCCCTCTGCACCTCTGAATTCTGCAGTCATTCTACGTTTAAGTAATACTCTGCTTTTTTTATTCTTCCTACTGGTGAACAACTTCACACTTTCCCACATTATACACCATCTGCCATATTTTTGCCCACTCACTCAACTTATCTATATCCATCTGCAACCTCCTAATATCTTCTTCACAACATATTTTCCTACCTATATTTGTGTGGTTTGCAAATTTAACTACCATGTCTTTGCTCCCCTCATCTAAGTCATTGATGTAAATTGTAAAAGTTGAGACCCCAGCACAGACCCCTGCGGGACCCCACTAGTCACGTCCTGCCAATCAGATAAAGACCCATTTATGCATACTCTATTTTCTGCCAGCCTGCCAATCCTCAATCCAGGCTAATATGTTACCCCCTACACAATGAGCTTTTATCTTGCACACTAATCTTTGATATGGCACCTTATCAAATGCCTTCTGGGAATCCAAGTACAGTACAGGCTCCCCTTTATCCACAGCACATTACCCCTTCAAAGAACTCCAATAAATTGATTAAACATGATTTCCCTTTCATAAAACCATGCTGACTCTTCCCGATTAACTTGTGTTTTTCTAAGTGCCCAGTTATAACCTCCCTAATGATCGATTCTAACACCTTCCCCACGACAGACATCAAGTTAACTGGCCTATAGTTTCCTGTTTTCTGCCCCCCCTCCCTTCTTGAATAAAGGGGTTATATTTGCTACTTTCCAGTCTGATGGAACCTTTCCAGAATATAGGGAATTTTGGAACATTAACACCAGTGCATCTACTACCTCATTAGTCACCTCTTTTAAGACCCTAAGATGAAGTCCATCGGGACCCAGAGACTTGTCAGCCACAGCTCCATCAGTTTGCTCAGTACCGCTTCCCCAGTGATTGTAATTTCACCAAGTTCCCCTCTCCCTTCCACCTCCTGATTTACAGCTATTACTGGAATGTTTTTTGCATCTTCTATAGTGAAGATAGAAGCAAAATATTCGTTCATTTCATCTGCCATTTCCTTATTATCTACTATTACCTCCCCACTGTCACTCTCTAGAGGACCAACACTCATTTTACCTACTCTTTTCCTGTTTAAATACCTGTAGAAACTCTTGCTATACGTTTTTACATTTCTAGCAACTCCCTCTCATACTCTAATTTCTTTCTCCCGATTAACCTTTTAGTCATTCTCTACTATTCTTTATATTCTGACCAATCATCTGACCTGCCACTCATCTTTGTGTAGTTATATGCTTTTTACTTAAGTTTGATGCTTTTCTTAACTTCTTTAGTTAACCACAGATGGTGGGTCCTCCCTTTAGAATTTTTCTTTATAGTAGGAATATACTTATTCTCAGCATTCTGAAATGTCCCCTTAAAAGTCTTCCACTGCTCTATTGATCTATCCCCTAGCCTAGTATCCCAGCTCACTTCAGCTAGCTCAGCTTTCGTGCCCACATAGTTGCCCTTATTTAAGTTTAAAATACTAGTCTTAGACCCACTCTTCCCCCTTTCAAACTGGATGCAAAATTCAATCATATTGTGGTCGCTGCTACCTAGGGGTGCCTTTACCCTGAGGTCATTAATTAATCCTGTCACATTACACAATATCAAGTCTAATATAACCTGTTCTCTGGTTGTTTGCAGAATGTGCTGCTCTAAGAAACTATCTCAAAAGCATTCTAAGAACCCCTCACCCAGGCTACTACCGCCAATCTGATTTTTCCAGTTTATATGTAGAGTCACCTTGATTATTGCTGTCCCTTTATCACAGGCACCCAATATTTCTTCTTGTATACTTTGTTGTGCATTGTGGTTACTATTAGAGAGCCTGTAGACCACTCCCACTCGTGATTTCTTTCCACTACTGTTCCTCATCTCCACCCAAACTGATTCTACATCCTGATCTCCTGAACCACGGTCATCCCTAACTATTGCACAAATGCCATTCTTGATTAACAGTGCTACCCCTCCACCTTTACCTAGCTTCCTATTCTTCTTGAATGTCATATACCACCCTCCCCACCCCCCCCCCGTCAATATTCAGGATCCAATCCTTGTCATCTTGCAGCCATATCTCCATAATGACTATCAGATCATATTTATTTGCTTCAATATATGCTATCAGTTCATTTATTTTAGTTTTCTCTTTTTGTCATCCACGTAATATCTAGTGTTGATTCTTGGTGCATTCATAGGTTTTTTTCTCTCTGTCCCTTCCTGCCATTCTCCGACTCTCATTTTCCATATTACTGTTCTCCTCTCATACCTTGTCTCTGCTCTTTGATATACTGTACCTTTCCACATTTGATCCCTTGACCCCACCATTTAATTTAAAACCCCCTCTATTTCCCTAGTTATGCGATTTGCAAGAGCACTGGCCCCAGCACGTTTCAGGTATAGATCATCCCAACAGTACAGCCCCCGCTTTCCCCAGTACTGGAGCCATTGCCCCACAAACCGGAACCCATGTCTCCCACACCAGCCTGTGAGCCATGTACTCATCTCTGTAATTTTATGTACCCTATGCCAATTTGCACACGACTCACGTAATAATCCAGAGGTTATAACCTTTGAGGTTCTGCTTTTTAATTTAATGCCTAGTTCCCCATACTGTCTATGCAGAACCTCTTTCCTGGTTCTGCCTATGTTGTTGGTACTTACATGGACCACCACAACCGGATTCTCCCCCTCCCACTGCAAGTTCCTCTCCCGCCCTGAGCAGATGTCCCGAATCCTGGCACCGGGCAAGCAACACAGTCGTCTGGACTCTTGCTCTTTGCTGCAGAGAGCAGTGTCAATTCCCCTCACTGGCCCCTACTACCACTGCATTCCTGTTTTCTCCCCCTACTTGAACGGCTTCCTGTACCACGGTGCCATGATCAGTTTGCTCATCCACCCTGCAGTCCCCCCTTTCATCCAAACAAGCTAAGAGAACCTAAACCTGTTGGACAATTGCAGAGGCTCACACTCCTGCCCTCTGGGTCCCCTTACCTGCCTCACTTGTAGTCACACCACCCTATCCCTGCCACTGACCAAATCAGAAGATCGTATCCTAAGGGGTGTGACCACCTCCTGGTACAAGGCACCCAGGTAACTTCCCCCTTCCCTGATGTGTTGCAGTGTCTGCAGCTCAGCCTCCAGCTCAATGACTCTGAGCTGAAGTTCCTTGAGCTGCAAACACTTAACTGCAGATGTGTTTGCCCTGGATCATAATGTTTGCTAGGAGCTTCCTCATGCTACAGCCTTGACACATCACCTGTCCTGCCATTCTTGATATGTTTTAAATAATTACTTATTTATATTATTCACTTATTTATATTGCTTTTTTATATATTTTATTAACTTTATCACCTATTACACTATTTTAAACCTTAGGAATAGAATTGACCTTAGCCACTCAATCCAACAGGGTGAGAAAGGTAGAAAAAGGAAATAAACACCCCCTCCCCCGGTCACCAAACTGCCCCCCCTCACCAAACTCCCCCTCTCACCTAACTCTAAGTCTGCACTTAGTTTCCTCAGCTGCACACCTTAAATATGTGCCTTCTGGTTACCAATCCTTCTGCCACTGGAAATAGTTTCTCTTTATTTACTTTATCACTGTCGTGTTATGATTTTGAACACCTCTGTCAAATCTCTTAACCTTTTCTGCTGTAGGAGAACAATCCCAGCTGCCCTGTCTATCCATATAATTGAGGTCCTTCATCCCTGGTAACATTCTATTAAATCTCTTTCTGCATCCTCTCCAAGGCCTTGACATCCTTCCTAAAGTGTGGTGTCCAGAATTAGACACGATACTCCAGCTAGGCCTAACTAGCATTTTATAAAGCTTTAGCATAATTTCCTTGCTTTTGCACTCCTATCATCGGCAGTCTCTCATGTCGAGGATGATTCTCCTTGCGGTTGGCTGGCTTTAAATGAAGTATCAGTGTTGGTGTGAGTTCACAGATGGCTTACAATCCCTATCATAGCCTTACAGGCTCTCCTGTAGGAGAGGATATTGGTTGTTGGTAAGTCGAAGTAATGGCAGGTTGTTCCTTTGAGCAGCTGGCCCTTTTTGTTTCTCTCGCTGTTCTCTCACAGTGATCGCTCTTTTTAATTGAAAGGTCTTTACACTATTTTTGATGATGGATTGCCATTTTGATTGCAGTTAACCATCTGCTTCCCATGTGTTGATGTTAATAGAGTAGGCCTTCAATGGAGGCTTTGAGATTGTCTTTCAAACAGTTCCTTTGGCCCCTGAGTCAATCACCTGTTTGTGCATTGTTGAGTCGGGCATTCTGGCAATCTGTCACATCCACCTCAGCTCTCAGCTCATGTGAGATTTTCATGGCCTCTATACTTGACGTATGTATGTCTTGGAGGATGCTCTTGTTTGTTCTTTTGTCCTCCCACTTGATTCATAAGATCCTTCTAAGTCAGAGTTGATGATGTTGTACTGGGGCCTTGATGTGGCATCTATAAGTTGTTCAAGCTTCAGTGTCATAAAGAAGCTTGGACAGAACCACTACCTGATAGATAGACTTTGAGTTTAGTGCCGCATCTGAAGTCACAATTCTGAAACTCAAGTATGTAATTTACCATAGGCTGAGCTAGCAGATTATACTCAGTGATGTATCTCTTCATCAATGTCAGCTTTTTGGGTTAGATAGCTTCCAGGATATGGGAAGTGAGGGACATCTTCCAACATTTCACCATGAATCTCAATTCAAGTTCAAAGAAGAACTGCGATTTGAAGAACAAATGATGGACAGAGAAGACTAGGAAATTGAACTCCTCGCTGACATGCCTTCTTCAGGGCAAACAAAAGAAACCTATGGACCCTCAACAGATAGACCAACATCGGTCAGATCCAAAGATGGCAAGACTCTCCTCACAAACACAGTCAATACCCGCTGGAAAGAGCGCATTGTAGAACTACCCAATCAGAATTCCACAGTGGACATGTGCCTGCTGGGGAACCTCCCGTAACATACAATCAGAGGTGAGCTAGACAACGACCCAATGCTCAACAGAGTAATAACTATTGTCAACTATTGGAAAAACAACAAAGCTTCTTGTCCTGACAATATCCCTGGGGAAGTACTGAAACATTGAGGAGACACATTGATTCTTAGACACATGCCCTGTTCATGAAGCTCTGGCGGAATGAAGAAATTCCAAGTGACCTTAGAGAGGTCATAATGATCACAGTCTTCAAGAAAGAAGACAAGTCTAACCGTGGCAACTACAGGAATATAGCATTGCGCTCAACTCTTGCAAAATCTGAGCTAGGTTACTGCTTAACCGCCTCTCGCCAATTGCAGAGGAGGCCTTTCCAGAATCCCAGTGTAGTTTCTGACCCTCCAGAGGAACAACAAACATGATTTTGTGTTCTAATTTCTTCATTAATAAAACCAGGATCACATTTACTTTTTGTTAACAATCTTCTCAACTTGCCCTGCTGCCTTCAAAAATTTCTGTGCATACACCCCCAAGTCTCTTTGTTCCCTCACTCCCTTTACAATTGTGCCATTAAGTTTCTATTGTCTCTCCTCAATCTTCCTTCAAATACTTCACAAATTTCTGTGTTAAATTTTGCAATCTATGTCTTCCTAAATTCTATTGTTATCTGCCTCATTGTTACTATATTTTGCAGTTTTGTACTGCAAGCTTTGAAATTATGCCCTGTATACTCAAATTCACATTATTATTATACATCAAAAAAGCAGTGGGCCAAATACTGACCCATGGAGAGCACCACTGGCCCTCCAGTTTGAATAAAACAACTGTTCTTCACTATTCACTTCTTTCTGTCCCTTAGCCAATTTACATTGCCACTGTCCCTTAAATCTTAATGATTTTAATTTTGCTAACAAGTCTATTATGAGATACTTTGTCAAGTGCCTTTTGAAAGTCCATATATACAGCATCAACCCTCTCTGTTACTTCAGAGAGTTAACAAATCTGTGCTGACTTTCATTTATTAGTCATATTTTTCCAAATGCTGATTAATTTTATCATGGATTATTGTCTCTAAAGGTTTCCCAACAACCAAAGTTAGGGAGACTAGCCTGTAATTGCTGAGTTTATTCCTCTCTCCCTTGTTAATCGGTGTGTAACGTTTGCAATCCTGTGACACCGCCCCCATATCCGAAGCGGATTGGAAGATTGTGACTAGGTCCACTGCAATTTCCCAATTTGGTGTCATCCACAAATTTAGAAATTGTGTTTTTTATTCCTAAAGTCCAAATCATTAATGTAAATTGTGAACAGCAGTGTTCCCAGCACTGATCCTTGTGTAACTCCACTTCTCACCTTCTGCCACTCTGAATCACGACCCTTTATTCCCACACTTTGCTTTCTGTCTTAAAGCCGGCTAGCAATCCAGTCTGCCACTTGTCCCCTGACTCGTTCATTAATCTATTATGGCACACCTTATCAAAGGCCTTTTGAACATCCAGATAAATTACATCATCTACATTACCGTTATCTACTCTCTCTTAACACCTCAAAAAATTCAATAAGGTTAGTCAAGCCAGGTTTTCCCTTTGAGATCCATTATATTTCTCATTTCTAGATGTTCTTCTATTCCCTCCTTTCATGGGGATTCCATTATTTTCCTACCACTGATGTTAAGCTGTCCGGTCGATAATTACCTGGACATGTTCTGTCCCCCTTCTTAAATATAGGATTTACATTAGCTCTCCTGCCAATCTTATATCTTTTTCTAATGAATTATTAAATGTGAATAGTAATGTCTCTTCTATCTCTTACCTAGATTCTTTTAAAATACTTGACTGTAATCCATTCGGACCAGGGACTTTATGCTGAGTTTGATAAGTTTATTAAATATTCCCCCATTTTTTAATTTTAAATGCACCTGTCTCATTGTTCATCTCATTATTCAACATCTTGTCCACCTGCCCCAACTCCCTGGTAAATACAGAAGCAAAATAATCTTTTAACATTTCTGCAGTTTCTCTATTGTTACCTGTGGCATTGTCCCCTCTATCCCTCCTATTCTCATCGCAGGCTGCCTTTTTTATTAATGTGCCTATAAAATATTTTGTTTTATGTTCTTTGATAATTTAGTTTAACAATTCCTCTTTGCCTTCCTAATTTTTTTTTTTGACTTCTCTCCTTGTCTCTTAATATTCTCACTTATCATGGGGCTGAATTTTGAGGTCGTCAGGCAGGTGGGCCTGGGAGCGGCTGGGAAATGGCCCACCGCCTGCGATCAGCCCCTGGCTGTTAATTGGCCAGCCAGCCTGAAACACGCATTGAAAGGCTCAACACTGCCAGGGTGGGGGTGGAAGGAGGGTAAGCGCTGAAGTCAGCGCATTGAAAGCTTCCCAAAGGCAGAGAGCTGCCTCTGGGTGCTGAATAATTTGAAACCATGAAATGAAAGTTTTAAATTGCGAAAAAATGTCCACACATCTGACTCACTCACCTAAACATATAGATTGTAAAAATTCTGCCTAAACATTTTCATTTTTTAAAATTTATATCAGAAACCTCATCCCACCCTTGGATGAGGTTTCCTCAAAAATCCCAAGGCCGCCTGGTTGATTCGCCCACCCGCCAACCGTAATGTTGGACAGGCAGCAAAAAATCCATGTTAATTAATACATTGATGGCCTTAATAGGCCTCTTAATTGTCGGCAGGCAAGCTGCCGACTTTTGCACGCGCCCGCCGACTGAAATATCGCACGGGTGCGCAATGACATCAGGACGCTCCCCTGATGTCATTGCGCGCTATTTTATGCTCGGGCATGTCGGGCACGCGCCAAGGGAAAAATCCTGCCCATGCACTCCTTTGTTATCTATGTACTTATATTTGCCTCTTTCCTAACCCTCAGTTGATCCCTTATGTCTTTATACATCCACGGAGTCTCACTAGTGTTTAATTTACTCTTCCCTTTTAATGAAATATATTTTTCCTGCACTCTGAAAACCATTTTAACTATTTTTCATTGTTCTTCTACATCATTGTTTGCCAACATTGTTCCCATTTTATTTTCCCAAGTTGTATTTTTAGCTCCTCAAAATCAGTTTTTCTCCAATCTATTAACTTGGTCTTCTTCAAACTTATGTTCCATCATCACCTTAAAGTGTATTATGGTCACTATTGCCAAGATGTTCCCCTACTTTTATTTTTCTTATCTGCTTTGATTCATTCCCCACTAGTAGATCCAATAGTGAACCAACCTTCTTAGGCTTTTTTTCATATTGGATTAGAAAGGAGTCCTGTAAGAGTTCCATTCCCTTATCCCCTTTACACACCTCTTCTGTCCAATTAATATCAGGATGGTTAAGATCCTCCATGTCTATTGTTCTGTTTTTTAACTGAATTCCCTAATTTGCATATTTCTTCCTCCACCTCCCTTCCACTATTAGGTGTCTGTAGACTACACCTATCAGTGCGATTGATTCTTCATTGACAGATACAAAGTGCTCATTGGGCATCTCAGCCATGCCCTCTGCCTCCAAAAGAAGATCTCCTTTTCTGTTCCTACTTGACCCCACCCTTTCATTGACTACCCTTTTACTATTGATGTGTTTACAGAAAACCTTAAAGATCCCTCTTACGTTAATTGCTAATCTATTCTCATACTCTCTTTTGTCCCTCTTGCTCCCCTTTTTATATCTCCTCTGTACTTTCTACATTTAGCTTGTTTCTCAACTGAATTATGGACCTTTCAATTGTCTTAATTAACCTCTACATCTTTAGACATCCAGGGAGCTCTAGCTTTGGATATTCTTTCTTTCCCCCTTATGGAATGTGTCTAATTTACCTGAACCATCTCCTCTTTGAAGGTTCCCCCATTGTACAATTACTGCTCAATTTTCCTTTGACTGTCTCTCTTGCACTAGAACCTGCTGCCTGGCTATAAATCTGCTTCTTTTCATTTTAACACTGATATAGAACCAAAAAAGCGTAGTTGAGTCAGTGTGATCTCATTATTTCACAGTCTCTCTGAGCATCAGGTTCCTATTTTATGGCTGACAATGTTGCTGTATTCTCTCTACAGGAATGAGGCGCGATCTCCAGGGCATGTGGGCTATTTGCCAGCATTCTTCACTAAACTGGAGAACACTTCACCAATGGTGAAGTCAAAGAAGCAGGAGATATTTCGTAAGTTGAACTCCTCTGGTGGCGGGGATTCTGACATTGGTAAGTCGGCCTGTTCTCCCTTACTTTACTTTCCATCCTGATAAGTTGAAAAGAATACATGCTTCCTCATTCTTCCAACCTCCCCATGCAAACAGGAATCTTGCAGACAAAATTATGTGTGATGGCCTGTTTTGTATGGACATTGGTTACTAGGCAGGCTGTCTCTGTGTAACTCTCCATAGAGGCCAGAACTGTCAGGTAAGCGAGGGCTTCATTTAGCTGACACAAGTTGTTGTTGTTACCACTTGCAGGTCAGGTGTTCTCGACTAAGGGTTTAACTAGAGTTGCAGAATAATTCCTGTATGTTGAGGGGAACAAATGAAGGTCAATATTCAATCTCCGTGCACAAATTTCCTTCCCAGGCCATACACAGTCACTGTTCCTGACGGGAAGCTGGGACCATGGGCTACAGGAATTGTGCTTTTTAATCTTATTCTCTGTTGAATATGGCTTAGGAAGCTGACAGCTGTCAGGCTTTCCAGTTCCACTGTACCTTAATTAAATCCACCCCTTCGTTAACTATAACAAGCTTTGTTTCATGGAACGGAATGAGTGGCCATGAAGTATCAATTGATTAGTGATTATCTAATCATGCAATCAAGTAATCCCAAACAAAATCAATCAAGATCCCAATATCAGACTGATTTACAGGCTTGGCCAGGCTGTGTGTGCAGTTGCTGGGAGATTGTGTTTTTTTGTAATCCTACTGAGTAGTGTATGATCCTGTATTTGGCCTTGAAACAGGAGACAATCATCCTTCATTAATTTCTAATGTGCAGCAATGTCCTAGCCTATTTTGAACTGTGGTTTGTTCACTAGAGAGCAGCAGTATTGAAGGAGTGTTGTTTGTGTGCTTACGTTGACAGTTGAGCAGGGCCTGTGTGTACATTACACAGTATCACAGTGATAGATGAAACAATATCTCTTCTAGTCACAGCAGACCACAGTGTCCACCAGCAGTGGCTTCAGTTTCAAGCTTGGCTGAGGTAGCAGGTGAGGTAGTGTTTGGTGTAAATTAAAATCGACACAAGGATGTAAATGTCTTTGAGGCATGGTTGAATAGCAATAATAATTATATCAGAGTTTGACTGACACATTGACAGAAAAGGCATTTCATCTTGTTTATCAACCTTAGACCTTATGTAACCCTGCACACACTACCAACACATGCTGACTCCTATGACAGATTAGGATGAAAGGAGTCAGTTCTATTCTAACCCTAAGATAAAAGCAAAATACTATGGATGCTGGAAATCTGAAACAGAAAACAAAATCTGAAACAAAAACAGAAAATGCTGGAAAAACTCAGCAGGTCTAGCAGCATCTGTGGAGAGAAAAGGGATTAACGTTTCGAGTCCATAAATTCTGAATAAGGGTCATATGGACTCGAAACGTTAACTTTGTTTCTCCCTCCACAGTTGCTGCTAGACCTGCTGAGTTTTTCCAGCATTTTCTGTTTTTGTTCCTATTCTAACCCTGTTTGTTTCTGAGGATTTGCTCTGCCTGGTTATTACTGTGCTTGTATATAAGGATTAAAATAGTGGGAAGGGAATGAATAATGTGAAGAGGTAATAAATGCTACCAAACTGCATAGGTTATTTGATCTAAAAGGTAACTGAATTGCAGCAAATGTTTGGAAGGATTTGCTTGCAGTTTGTGAAGAATGTTATGGAGGAACGTCCCAGTGTTTGGGGAAGCTGTCAAGTTAGCTGATCCCATTTAGGAAGAATTTACATTGTTAAACATCACCCTTGAAGTCCACAGCACAATTCAAAGAACTTCGCAGCCAATGAGTCACTTTTGAAGTGTAGTCGCTGTTTTATGTAAACTAGCTTGGCCGCCAATTTATGCACAGCAAAATCCCACTAATTGGGCACAGTAGCATAGTGGTTATGTTACTGGACTAGTAATCTAGAGACCTGGATTAACAATCCAAAGACATGAATTCAAATCCCACCATAGTGGCTGGGGAATTGGTATTCTGTTAATTATGTAAATCTGGAATGAAAAACAATCATCATTAATGATGACATTGAAACTGCTGGTTGGTTGTTAAACCCATCTGATTCATTAATACCCTTTATGGAAGGAAATCTTCCACCCTTACCCAGTCTGGCCTACCTGTGTCTCCAGACTCACAGCAATGTGGTTGACTCTTAACTGCCCTCTGAAATGGCCTAACAAGCCACTTGGTTGTACTCAAGAAGATGGCTCACTTCTACCTTCTCGAGAGCAATTAGGAATGGGCAATAAATACTGGCTTTGCCAGGAATACCCACATCCCTATAATAATTTTTTTTAAAACACTAAAATAAATAATCAGATAATCTGTTTTCTTAATGTTGATTGAGCAATTGATATACCAGGATACTGGGGCGTCTCTTCTACTGGTGAAGGGTGTATTTGTGGAGACTGGGAATGATCAGGACTCCACGGGTGAATAGCTTGCTAACAGTCACTCCCTGAGACTTGGTCAAGTAACTTCAGAAAATAATTATACAGGATCCTACTTTTTAATTCCCTGCCACCGAATACAGGGGCTGAGAATTTTCATAGACACATAGTGCATGGAAAGTGCGGCTCCTTACAAATTCTAATCAGGCACGTACTTTCAGGTGCTATTCTGGTGAAAGCTTGCATGCACACTTTAATGTGAGCAGTGGTTTAGTACACTTTGTCCTCTCGAAGAACAAACAAAGCATTTAAACTTGACTTTGAAAATTAACAGTGCAGCATCTGTTCAATGTGCCTGGTCACTAGGCAGCATTAAACAGGAACAGGAAGAGCCCATTCAGTACCTCATGTTCAAAAGCAAAATACTATGATGATGGAAATCTGCAATAAAAACAGGAAATGTCAGAAATATTCAGCAGATCTAGCAGCACCTGTGGAGAGAGAGACAGAGTTAATGTTTCAGGTCAAGGACCTTGCCTCAGAACTAGATAAAAGTTAGAGATGAAACAGGTGGCCAATAAATGAAACAGGGATGGGTAATAAATGCTGGCCTATCCAGCAATGCCCACATTCCATGAATGAATAAAAAAAAGGTTGTAAGCAACTGCAGGGGAGGTGATGTGGAAGAACAAAAGGAAAGGTCTGTGATAGGGTGGGAGGTAGAAGAGATAAAATGATCAGTGAGAGTGGGGCAGAGTTTAGTTTCACAGTACTTGACTCTTGTAAATGAAATGGGAGTGCTGGATACCAAATTGGGGCTGAGTGACATTTAGACTTCATTCCAGATTATTTGCACCGCACCCTTGCAGCAGAAACCCCACCATTAGAATTTGCACTTCAGGGTGCTCACCCAATGGTTGTTATGGGGGTGGCCAGTCAAGACCTATAGGAAGTTGCCTGCTCCTTGCAGGACCAGTCGGGTGGTACAGAGCAGAATCAACTGCCCATCATCTCAGTACAGCCTGATTAGATCATGAGTAGGACAGGCATAATCAGAGGATAAATAATTTCAGAATAAACTATATCTCCTGGGCTGTGGTGTTTGGCTCTTCGGTTGGACTATGTGGTCGCACACTAATGAGTTCTCTTTTTATTTTCAGCTAATGCTCAGCCTGGGACCGAGATATTTAACTTACCTGCAGTCACGTCATCAGGTAAGGTCTTAGAAATAGGAGCAGGATTCAGCTGTTTAGCCCTTCAAGCCTGCTCCACCATTCTTTAAGATCATGGCTGATCTTCCTCAACTCCTCCTTTCTGCACTATCCCCATATCCCTTTATTTCCTTAGTATCTACAAATCTATCAGTCCTCTGGGGTGGAGAATTCCAAAGATTCACAACACTCTGAGTTAGGAAATTTCTTATTTCAGTCCGAAATGGTTGAACCCCTATTCTGAAACTCTGACCCCAAGTTCTAAACTCGCCAGCTAGGGGAAACATCCTCCCAATATCTACCTTGTCAAGCACTTAAGAATTTTATTTTATATGTTTCAGTAAGGTCACCTCTCATTCTTTTTGATTTCTATGGAATGTAGACCTGGTCTACCAATCTCTCCTCATAGGACAATCCTCTCATCCCAGAAATCAGTCTAGTGAATCTTAGTTGCACTTCCTCTAAGGCACTTATATCCTTCCTTAGATAAGGAGACCAAAACTGTACATTGTACTCAGGTGTGTCCTCACCAAGGCCCTGTTTAATTTTAGTAAGACTTTTTATATTCTTGTATTCCAATCCCTTTGTAATATAGGCTAATTTACCATTTGCTTTCCTAACTGCTTGCTACACCTGCATGTTAACTTTCTGTGAGTCGAGTACAATAACCCCAGATTCTTCTGAATACCAACATTCCCCAGTCTCTCACCAGTTAGTAAATATTCTGCTCTTCTATTTTTCATACCACTTCTCCACATTCCATCTGCCACCTTCTTGTTCACTTGCTCAATCTGACCATATTCCTTTGTAGTCTCTATGCTCTTCCCACAGCTTACCTTCCCATCTCAACTTTATACCATCAGTAAACTTGGATACATTACACTCGGTCTCCTCATCTAAGTCATTAATATAGATAGTAAGTAGTTGAGGCCCCAGCACTGACTACAGCCTGCCAATCCAAAAATGACCTGTATATTCCTATTCTCTGTTTTTTGCCTATTAACCACCCCTCTGTCAATGCTAACGTATTACCCTCAATCCCATGAGCCCTAATTTTGTGTAATAGCCTCTAGTGTGACGGATGCATTATGTGTGAAGCACTGTATTGAGCAGCAGTTCCTTTAGAGAGACCCAGGCCCAGTGAGCTGCCTCAATTATAGTCCAGGTGCAATCCATATGTCAACACAAAATGTTTCCTGCAGAAAAGCCGCCAACTGCAGCACAGTGAAACTTCAAGTTTTGCATCCATGTCGAGGATAGGTTCACATTGCAGCTCACACCATGAGTTCACAATCTCACGCAGACCATTCAGAGAGACACTGTGGGAACTCTGAGACAGCTTTCGCAACACAAGCTCGAATTTGGAGTCCTCAACCCTCACTCGTGTCTGGACCAGTGAAAAACCAAGTCCAGTACAAATCCTGTCCAAGTTACTATTTCCAAATGATTCCTTATGACCATCCAGCATTTGGCCAATACTTCTTTGTAACTTTATTTTATTCATTCATGAGATGTGGGTGTCCCTGGATAGGTCCTTGAGAGGTTGATGGCGAGCCACCTTCTTGAACCGCTGCAGTCCGTGAGGCGTAGGTACACCCACAGTGCCGTTAGGAAAGAAGTGCCAGTGGCAGTGAAGGAACAATATAGTTCCAATTTAGGATGGTGTGTGAGGCAGTGGTATTTCCATGCATCTGCTGCCTTTGTTCTAGGTGGTAGAGGCTGCGGGTTTGGAAGGTGCTTTCGTAGGAGCCTTGGCAAGTCGCTGCAGTGTATTTTGTATTCAGTGGTACACTGAGCTCAACAAATCCCTTTCACCCATCACCTCTGCGCACCCTAACCAACACTGACTGCCGATTAAGCAACATCTTTATTATAATATTATAATCCTTGTTTTGAAAACCATCCATGTCCTTGCTATCTCCCCCAGTCCCAAAACTCTCCAAGATAGCTGCACTCCTCCAATTCTGGCTTCCAGTGTACCCCCTATTTAAATCACCTGACCATTAGCAGCCATACCTTCAGCTGCCTAGGCCCTAAACTCTGGAATTCCCTCCCTAAACCTCTCTACCTCACTTTCTTCCTTTAAGACACCCCTTAAAACCTACCTCTTTGACCAAGCTTTTGGCAATCTGCCTAATATTGCTTTATGTGGCTCGATGTCTACTTTTGCTTTATAACACTCCTGTGAAGCACCTTGGAACATTTTAGTACATTAAAAACATTATATAAGTACAAGCTAATATTGTTCTGAGGAGTCTGTGTGACTGATGGGATAACAGCCGACAATTGCAAGCACCATCAAAAACAGGAAATATCCTGCATAAGATTGAGATAAAATTAAGCCACTTCACCAAATTATCCCTGCAAGACAATGCACTACCAATCACAGCCATGGAGCAGGCAGCTTACCATCTGCACCCAATCGCTGCCTTGCGCATTGCCCAGAGGACCAGAGTTTTTCAGGCCCCCAATTTTATTTTCCCTGCATTTTTTTGGTAGGTCTTTGGTTCCCATAGAGCATATCTGCAATTGATATGTGTGTGTGTGTGTATATCTAGGTGTTGCATGCCTCTGCCTCTAGTGTATGAATGTGTAGGGGGTCGTGTGTGGCAGTCTCAGTAGGGGGAGGGTGTATGTGTGGGTCTCTCTCTAAAGGGATATGCATGTCGGTCTGTCTATAGGAATGTGTATAAAGGTCTGTATAAGGGGGGGGGGGCATGTCTGTGTCGGTCTGTCTGAAGGAAGAGGGATGCGTGGCGCAGTGTCTGTAGGGGTGTGTGTGTGTCTGTAGGGGAGGGTGTGTGCCTGTAGTGATCTGTGAGGGGGTGGTGTGTGAATGTTTTTGGGGGGGGGGGGTGTGAGGTGCCGTGGGGTACGTGTGTGTGTCGTTGGGGATGTGTGTGTGTGTCGTTGGGGACGTGTGTGTGTGTCGTTGGGGACGTGTGTGTGTGTGTGTGTCGTTGGGGACGTGTGTGTGTGTGTGTCGTTGGGGACTGTGTGTGTGTTGTTGGGGACGTGTGTGTGTGTCGTTGGGGACGTGTGTGTGTGTCATTGGGGACGTGTGTGTGTGTGTCGTTGGGGACGTGTGTGTGTGTGTCGTTGGGGACGTGTGTGTGTGTGTCGTTGGGGACGTGTGTGTCGTTGGGGACGTGTGTGTCTGTCATTGGGGACGTGTGTGTGTGTGTCGCTGGCGACGTGTGTGTGTGTTTGTCGTTGGCGACGTGCGTGTGTGTGTCGCTGGCGACGTGCGTGTGTGTGTCGCTGGCGACGTGTGTGTGTGTCGTTGGCGACGTGTGTGTATGTCAGTGACGTGTGTGTGTATCTGTGTGCAGTGGGGGCGTGTGTGTGTGTTTGTCTGTGGGGGTGTGTGTCTGTGGGGGGGGGGGCGTGTGTGCGCGCATGTCGGGGGGTGTGCACGCGTGTCGGGGGGGGTGTGTGCATGCCTGTCGGGGGTTGTGTGCACGTGTGCGTCTGTTGGGGGGTGTATGCGCACCTATCGGAGGGTGTGTGTATGCATGTCTGACGGGGAGCATGTGTGTGTGTCTCTCTCTGTCGGAGGGTGTGTGTCTCTCTGTTGGGGGCTGTGTCTGTCAGGGGGATCTCTGTCGGAGGGGTGTGTTTTTGTGTCTGTCAGGGGGTGTGTGTGTGTCTGTCGGGGGATGTGTGTGTGTCTGTCGGGGGATGTGTGTGTGTCTGTCGGGGGGTGTGTGTGTGTCTGTCGGGGGGGTGTGTGTGTCTGTCGGGGGGGTGTGTGTGTCTGTCGGGGGGGTGTGTGTGTCTGTCAGGGGGGTGTGTCTGTCTGTCGGGGGTGTGTGTGTGTGTCACTTGGGGGGGTGTGTGTGTGTGTGTGTGTCGGGGGGGGTGTGTGTGTGAGTCGGGGGGTGTGTGTGTGTGAGTCAGGGGGTGTGTGTGTCTGTCGGGGAGGTGTTGGTGTGTGTCTGTCGGGGGTGTTGTGCGTGTGTCTGTCTGTCAGGGGGCGTGTGTCTGTCTGTCAGGGGGCATGTGTCTGTCTGTCAGGGGGCATGTGTCTGTCTGTCAGGGGGCGTGTGTCTGTCTGTCAGGGGGTGTGTGTGTGTGTCTGTCTGCAGGGGTTGGGGTGTCTGTCTGTGGGTGGGTGTGTCTGTCTGTTGGGGTTCCTATGAGTCTGTCTGTCTGCAGGAGCATACATGTGCGTCTATAGGGGTGCCTGTCTGTCTTTAGGGGTATGTGTGTCTATAGGGGTGTGTGTCTCTATCTGTAGGGGCATGTGTGTATCTGTAGAGGTGTGTCTGTCTGTAGAAGTATGTGTGTCTGTTTGTAGGACTGTGTGTGTCTGTCTGTCTGCAAGGCTGTGTGTGGGTATGTGTGTGTAGGGGTGTCTGTGTGTCTATCTATAGGGGTGTCTGCGTGTATGCCTGTCTGTAAGCCCTCTGCCTGTCTGTAGCAGCGATTGTGTGTGTGTCTCTGTCTGTAGGGGCGTGTGTCTGTCTGTAGGAGCATGTGTGTGTCTGTAGGGCTGTGTCTGCCTGCATATCTGTAGGGGTGCATCTGTCTATAGGGGGATGTGTCTGTCTGTAGGGGCGTATGTGTGTGTCTCTCTGTAGGGGTAGGGGTGTGTGTCTCTGTCTGTAGTGGCATGTGTGTATCCGTAGGGATGTGTCTGTCTGTAGAGGTGTGTCTGTAGGGGTGTCTCTCTACGCAGGAATGTGTCTGCAGGGGTCTGTCTGTAGGGGGGATCTGTCTGCACAGGGTGTGTGTGTCTTGTTTGCAGTGGTTTGCGTGTGTCCGTCTGTAGGGGTTTGTGTGTCTGTTTGTCTATAGGGGGTGTGTGTCTGTAAGGGCGTGTTTGTCTGTATGGGGTGTGTGTGTGTCTCTAGGGGATCATGTCTGTCTGTTGGGGGCATGTGTGTGTCTGTCTGGTGACGTGTGTGTCTGTCGGAGGTGTGTGTTTGTCGGGATTTGTGTGTGTCTATTGGCGGTGTGTGCGTCTGTCTGAGGGTGTGTATGTCTAGTGGGGTTTCTCTGTATGGGTGTCTGTAGGGTTGTGTGTGTGTGTGTCTGTAACTGTCAAGGCACGTGTGTGTCTGTCTGTTGGAGGGGGTACATGTGTGTGTGTCTGTCTGGGGGGGCTGCGTATGTGTCTGTTGGGGTGGGGTGCATGCGTGTGTGTTTGTCAAGGTGTGCGTGCCTGTCTGTAGGGGTGTCTGTAGGAGTGAGTGTGTCTGCTGTAGGTTTGTGTGTCTGTTGGAGTGTGTGCGTGTGTCTGTTGTGTGTGCGTGTGTCTGTCAGGGAGTGTATTTGTCAGGGTGTGTGTTTGGCTGTCGGGGTGTGTGTGTCTTTCGGGGTTTGTGTGTCTGGGGTGTCTGTCTGTCAGGGTGTGTGTCTGTCTGCAGGGGCATGCATCTGTAGGGGCATGTGTGTGTCTGTCTGTAGGAGTGTGTGCATATCCGTAGGGCTGGCTGTCTGTCTGTAGTGGCCTATGTGTGTCTGACTGTGGGAGTGTGTCTGTCTCTAGGGGTGTGTATCTGTAGGGTTTTGTGTGTGTGTGCTGTAGGGCTGTGTGTGTGCCTATCTGTAGGGGTGTGTGTGCACATGTCTGCCTGTAGCAGTGTGTGTGCGTGTCTGTCTGTAGGGGTGTGAGCGTGCCTGTAGGGTGGGTCTCTCTGTCTGTTGGAGGTGTGTCTGTAGGAGTGTGTGTCTTTCTGCTGTAGGGGTGTTTGTGAGTCTGTCTGTAGTGGTCTGTGTGTGTCTGTCTGTGGGGGTGCGTGTGTGTGTGTGTCTGTGGGGGTGCGTGTGTCTCTATAGAAGTGTATGTGTGCATGCCTGTCTGTAGTGGTATGTGCATGTGTCAGTCAAGGAGTGTGTGTCTGTCTTGCTGTCGGGGTGCGTGTCTGTCGGGGTATGTCTCTATAGGGGTTTGTGTGTCTGCCTGTGTG
The DNA here is from genome assembly GCF_964194155.1 of Cetorhinus maximus. NCBI lineage: Eukaryota > Metazoa > Chordata > Chondrichthyes > Lamniformes > Cetorhinidae > Cetorhinus > Cetorhinus maximus. Next base: position 27,009,944 of record NC_135887.1, on the reverse strand, counting down.
TGGGGGTGCATGTGTGTCTGCTTGTCTGTGGGGGTGCGTGTGTGTCTGCCTGTCTGTGGGGGTGTGTATGTGTGGCTTCCTGTCTGTAGGAGCGTACGTGTCTGTTTGTAGCGCTGTGTGTGTGTGCCTTTAGGGGTGTCTGTGTGTATGTCTGTCTGTAGAGCCTCTCTGTAACGGCGCGTGCGTGTGTGTGTCCGTCTGTAGGGGTGTGTATCCGTCTGTCTGTAGAGGCATGTGTCTGTCTGTAGGGGCGTGTGTGTGTGTCTGCAGGGGTGCATGTGTCTCTCTGTAGAAGTGTGCGTGCAGGTCTGTATATAGCGGTATGTGTACATGTCTCTGTAGTGGTGTGTATCTGCTTGTAGGGGTGCGAGTTTATCTGTAGGGTGTGTGTAAAGGGGTGTCTGTCTACAGTTGTGTGTGTTTCTTCTTGTAGGGAAATTGTGTGTGTGTCTGTATGTAGCGTTTTGTGTGTCCCTCTGTAGGGGTGTGTGTGCATGTCTGCCTGTAGTGTGTGTCTGTCTGTAGGGGTGTGAGTATGCCTGTAGGGGTTCCTGTGAATCTGTAGAGGCACGTGTCTGTCTGTAGGGGCACGTGTCTGTCTGTAGGGGCACGTGTCTGTCAGTAGGGGCATGTGTGTGTCTGTAGGGGTGTGTGTCTGTCTGTCTGTCTTTAGGGGTACATGTGTCTCTGTCTGTAGGGGCATGTGTGTATCCATAAGGGTGTGTCTGTAGAAATGTGTGTGTCTGTCTGTAGGGACGTGTGTGTCTGTGTTTAGGGGTATGTGTGTCTATAGAGGGGTGTGTCTCTGTAGGGGCATGTGTGTCTGTCTGTAGGAGTGTGTGTGTCTGCTTGTAGGGCTGTGTGTCTGTGTCTGTATGGCTGTGCATGTGTGTCTGTAGAACTGTGTGTGTGTGTCTGTAGGGGTGCCTGTGTGTCTGTCTCTCTGTAGGGGTGTCTGTGTGTATGTCTGTTCGTAGGGCCTCTGTCTGTCTGTAGCAGCATGTGTCTGTCTGTCGGGGCGTGTGTCTGTCTGTCTGTTGGGGCGTGTGTCTGTCTGTCGGGGCATGTGTCTGTCTTGTCTGTAGGGCCGTGTCTGCCTCTAGGGGTCTGTGTGTGTCTCTGTAAGTTGTGTGTCTTTGCCTGTAGGGACATGTGTGAATCCTTGGGGCTGTGTGTGTGCGCCTCTGCAGGGGTGTCTATGTGTCTGTCTTTCTGTAGGGGTGTCTGTGTGTATGTCTGTAGGGCCTCTGTCTGTAGCAGCATGTGTGTGTCTGTCTGTGATGTGTCTGTAGGGGTGTGTGTCAGTCTGCCGGCGTGTATGTGTGTCTGTAGGAGCATGGGTGTGTCTGCGTATCTGTAGGTGGGGGGGGGGGGGGGGTGTCGGTTAGCCGTGGTTTCTGTATATGTCTGACTGTAGGGGGGTGTGTCTGTCTGCAGGGGTCTGTGTCTGTCTGGAGGGTTATGTTTGTATGGGATGTGTCTGTCTGTCTAGGGGTTCCTGTGTGTCTGCCTGTTGCGGAGTGTATGTGTCTGCCTGTTGGGGCGGTTGTTTGTCAGCCTGTAGGGGTGTGTGTGTATCTGTCTGTAGGTGTGTGTGCCTGTTGGGGTGTGTTTGTCTGTCTATAGGGCTGTATTTCTGTCTGTAAGGGGGCGTGCGTCTTTCTGTCTGTAGTGGTGTGTGAAAGTCTGTCTATAGGTGTGCCTGTCTGCTTGCCTGTAGAGGGTGTGTGCCTGTGTGTGTCTCTGTCCATAGGTATGTGTGTGTCGCTATCTCTGTAAGTGTGTGTTTCTGTCTGTAGGGGTGTCTGCCTGTAGGAGTGTGTGTGCCTGTACGGCTGTGTGTCTGTAGGGGTGGTTTGTGTCTTGGGTGGGTGTATCTGTCTGTAGGGGGACTGTGTGTATCTGTCTGGTAGGAGGTGTGTCTGTCTGTTGGGGGTTCTGTTTGGGGGGGTTTTCTGTCTGTAGGGGCATGTTTGTCTGTAGAGGTGTGTGTTTGTCTGTAGGGGTGTGTGTATATCTAGAGGTGTATGTATGTCTGTAAGGGTGTGTCTGTCTGTAGGGGCAGGTTTCTGTCTGTAGGGGCTTCTGTCTGTCTGTCTGTCTAGGGGGGTGTTTGTCTGTTTGGGTGTGTGTATGTCTGTCTGTTGGGGTGTGTGTGTCTGTAGGGGTGTGTATTTCTGTCTGTAGGGGTGTGTATGTGTGTCTGTAGGGGTATGTGTGTGTGTCTGTCTGAGGGATGTGTGTGTCTGTCTGTAGGGGTGTGTGTGTGTGTGTCTCTGTAGGGGTGTGTGTGTCTTATCTGTAGGCGTAGGTTTGTGTCTGAAGGGGTTGGGTATGTCTCTCTATAGGGGGGTTTTGTGTCTCTGTCTTTAGGGCTGTGTCTGTCTGTAGGGGGTGTTTGTGTATGTCTGTCTGTAGGGGGTGTTTGTGTGTGTCAGTCTGTAAGGGTGTGTGTCTGCAGGGTTGTGAGAGTGTGTCTATAGGTGTGTTTGTGTGTAGGGCCTATGTGTATCTGTCTGTCTGTGGCGGCGTGTGTCTGTAGGGGTGTGTGTCTGTCTGTCTGTAGGCCTGTTTATGTGTGTGTCTGTCTGAATGTGTGTGTTTGTGTCTGTCTGCAGGTGTGTTTGTGTCTGTCTGCAGCAGTGTGTGTGTCTGCCTGTAGGGCTGTGTTTCTGACTGTCTGTAGGACTGTTTGTGTGTCTGTCTGTGGGTGTTGTGTGCGTATCTGTCTGTAGGGGTTTCGTATGTGTGTGTTTGTCTGCCTGAATGTCTGTCTGACTGTGGTGTTTGTGTGTGTTTGTAGTGTGTAACCATCTCCTTGTATAGCTAACTTTGTTTGCCTGGGAAGATTGCTATTTATTGATTTGTAAAAATGTACTGATTTTATACCATCAGATCAAAGCTTTGTGGGTGCATCTTGTAAAATAAAAAATAATTTTAAAAAGTTCAGCTGCTAAAACCCAATTATCTTTTTTCCTTTTGCCCCAGGTGTGGTTTCGTACAAAAAAGGTGCGTCATCTTATTTAACAATCTAGCCACAAGTTTCAGATAAACCTGATCATAATTGTACTTCCTGAACTAGTTTCACTGCTAGATAGAGGGATAATTGACCCCACTTTTCACTCTGTAATCTTGCCCAGAGCGTGGGGCTAATTGAACAAGTTTGGATAGCAATCCATTGGCCAGACACAGGTTGCTCACAAATTCTCTTAATCTCCCACAAAAGAGGAATAAAATGTTAATGGGTGGGGGGAATCTGTGTTACTGGAGGGTTGTTCTGTCTGCTCCCTTATCCGTGGATTCAAGCCACATGATGATAATGCTAACCCACTCGAGGCTAATTTGTTTCTGCTGTAGCCATCCGGTCTCACCCCAGACACCGTTTACCAGCCCTCCTTTGCCGCAGTTGCTGTGCTCATTTATTCTGCTTTCAGTTTGTGGGTTGGGAGCGCAGCATGTCGTTCAATGCAACCTGCAAACAGTAATAGCCCTGTCTTTCAAACTAATCAAAACATGTATCTGACTGGTGTGTTTAAGCATCACAGATTTCCTGGTGAGATGTTGGGATGTAAATTGTGTGGCAGGGTGTGTTAGAAACTGATTACTGTCATATTACCTCATTCCCCTTGGGAATATCCATCTTGTATGCACCGGGGAATATTGTGCATTGCTGTCTATGACTGAGGGACAACGAATAGCACTGTCCAGGCAATCATTACATCACATGGCACTCTCTGCAGATTTATATTCTTAAGATTGCATTCCCCCAGCGGTAGTAAGTAGTATATAGGTAATTCCATGCTAGCGCATTGATCCTCTTAATTAACTATGGAAACGCTAGACCTTTTACTTTTAAAGGAATTGGAGGTAAACTTGTGGCATGGGAGCAAGATGGTGTGTTAAAATGGCAAACAACAGGGAGGTCTGGGTCATGCTTTTGGACTGAGCGAAGGCATTCTGCAAAACGGTCATCCAGTCTGTTTTTAGTCTCCCTAATGTAGAGGGGACCGCATTGGGAGCAGCGAATACAGTAGAACAAATTGAAGGAGGCGTAACTGAAGCACTGTTTCACCTTAAAGGAGTGTTTGGGGCCTTGGATGGTGAGGAGGTGAAGGGACAGGTGTTGCACCTTCTGCGATTTCATGGGAAGGTGCCGTGGGAAGTGGATGAGGAGTTGGGGGTGATGGAGGAGTGAACTAGGGTGGCACGGAGAGAATAGTCCCTACGGAATGCTGATGGGATGGGGGGTGAGGGGAAGATGTGTTTGGTGGTGGCATCATGCTGGAATTGGCGGTAATGGCGAAGGATGATCCGTTGAATGCGGAGGATGGTGGGGTGAAAAGTGAGGACAATGGGGACCCTATCATGGCTCTGGGAGGGAGGGAAAGGGGTGAGGGCAGAGGCGTGGAAGATGGGTCAGACACAGTTGAGGGCCCTGTCAACCACAGTGGGGGGAACCCTCGGTTAAGGATGAAGGAAGACATGTCATAAGCGCCATTTTGGAAGTCAGCATCATCGGAACAGATGCAACGGGGGCGAAGGAACTGAGAGAATAGGATGGAGTCCTTACAAGAAGCAGGGTGTAAGGAGCTGTGGTCAAGGTAGCTGTGGTGTCGGTGGGCTTGTAATGATTATTGGTAGACAGTCTGTCACCAGAAATGGAGACAGAGAGGTCAAGGAAGAGAAGGGAAGTGTCGGAGATGGACCATGTGATAAATGGTTGTGTCAAATGGTTTTCAGACTGGAGGTTGGTAGACAGTGGCATTTCTCTAGGTGACTTGGATATTGGAACACAGAGTAAAATTTCAAAGTTTCCTGATAATATCAAACTTGGAGGTGTGACAAAAAGTGAGGAAGATCACAATTGACTGCAACAGGAATGGGCCAACAAATGGCAGAAGGCATTTAATACAGAGAACTGTGAGGTTATGCATTTTTGGCAGAAGTGACAGGGAAAGGCAATATAGATTTTATTTAATTCTTTCATGGGATGTGGGCATCGCTGACAAGACCTGCATTTGTTGCCATCCCTAATTGCCCTTGAGCTGGGGGAGTTTAAAATGTGGACATCCTTGTCCAGTCTGTCCAGAAAATCTGTGATGGTTAAGCCATTCTAGTAATTCATTAGTGCATTTAAAATGGCTAACTGCAATAGCATTTGGTGTCAGATCCACTCGATATGGTCTAGATATGGAGCAGCCACTTCCTTTGCTAAATTCTTTAACTGCATAGTTCTACTCTTTAACATGTATAAAAGGACTCAAGTTGTTGAGTCTGTTCATTGCTGTTGCTTTGATGGTTAGTGCCGCCATTGTCTTGCTTGCTAGTTGGAGCTTGCAGCTTGCAAAATAAATGCTGACTTTTGGTTTTCCCATTCTCTCTGCCTGCCTGTGCCTCTCCCTCCCTCACCATCTCTTCCCCCCCACACTTCCCCACCCTTTCCCTTACCACTCTTCTTTTCCCCTTACTGGTTCTCTTTCTCTTTCTCTGTATCTTTCCCCCCAATTATCTCCTCCCATCTCCCAGGTTCAGTCAGTTCTCGGAGTCATTCCTTTGCAGATCCAGCCAGTAACCTTGGCCTCGAGGATATTATCAGGAAAGCCTTAATGGGGAAATATGACGACAAAGGAGAAGATCACCAAGTGGTTCTACCCCATCCTGTGAATGCAACACAGGGCAACATGAGCACAACCATCCCCGTGTCTGGTGATGCTCGGAATGAGGAGGCCAATCCATCACCTCCATCAGGTTAGTGTGATGGGGTGAGGAATAGAGTTAGGGTTAGTATGATGGGCTAAGGGAGTACCAAGTGCCTCATGTATTATGATTACTGAAGATGGCCTATTTGACTCTGTACAGTCAGCGTTCTGCATTGATGATTTGCAGAGCAGCTTTACAGATCACATCAGGAATGAGTGGGTCGAGATGAACATTCTTTCAGTTTAATCTGGAGTTAATTCTAGAGTCTGGATCCTGTTGATTTGGATTCACTGCATTCACTTTGTGCTTTATTCTTTGGTTTAAGTCACCAGATAATTTCCAACATCCTAATCAATGATCGATATATTTATTCAGGTCAGCTCCTCCATCAACTTTGCCTCCAAGGTTTGCCAACATTTCTGGCCAGGTAAAACTTAGCAAATGTCCAGTAGCCGATTTGTTCCAGGATTGAACTCTCAAGCCAGAGATCGTGCATTCAAATCCCAAAATTGTGAAATTGAATTCCACACATTTGCTTATTTGTGAGCTGACATCAGCAAAATGCCCATGAAAGCTATAGATTGTCATAAAATGTCCATGCTCCACCTGTCCAAACCTACATGACTCCAGACCCTCTCCCTGCCCCTGTCAGTGTCACTCACATCAAACAAGTAAAAAAAAAAACTGCTGTCAACAAGAAATTAGAGGACCAATTAAATGGTAACTTATTGAAACTTCATTGAAATCTGTAAGGAAACAACGATAATATAGTGTCTGACTATGTCATTCACAGTGTGCTATGCTAGTGAGAAAGTGGAACTGTATGTCCCTTGAAGCCTAAGTGGTAGGGAAACAGATCCTCAGATCAAATACAGTTTATTCATTAGTTAAGGAATTGGTTCCCAGAAGCAGCAAGTAGAATAAAAAAAAGGTCCTTGGTTAAGCTTTTCTGATTCAATATTGGAGCTGGGAGCTTCATTCTGGGATTGGGATGCTGAGAGGGACCAAGGGTCAGCTCCTGTTGTACACCTCAGCATTGCCTCTGGTGAGGTGAAAGGATATTTGACCTCGAGTTGAGCTTCAATTTCTGTTTCTCCTATTTCTCGTTTATGTAGACAATTAAACAAATAATCAGGGGAGGAAGCTCCAAAAATATCCCCATCCTCAATGATGGGGGAGCCCAGCACATCAATGCAAAAGATAAGGCTGAAGCATTTGCAACCATCTTCAGTCGATGAACCATTTCAGCCTCTCCGGAGGTCCCCAGCTTCGGAGATGCCAGTCTTCAGCCATTTGATTCACTCCACATGATGTCATGAAACGGCTGAAAGCAAAGGCCATGGATCCTGACAATATTCTGGCAATAGTACTGAAGACTTGTATTCCAGAATCAGACGCACCCCTAGCCAAGCTTTTTGAGTAGAGTTCCAAAACTGGCAACTACCCAGCAATGTGGAAAATTACACAGTTATGTCCTGTCCACAAAAAACAGGACAAATCCAACTGTGCCAATTACCACTCCATCAGTCTACTTTCAATCATCAGCAAAGGGGTCATGACAGTACTATCAAGCAGCATTTACTCAGCAATAGCCTGCTCACTCACACTCACTTGGGTTTCTGCCAGGGCCACACAAGTCCTGGCCTCATTATCTCATTACAACTTTGGTCCAAATATAGACAAAGGAGCTGAACTCGAGGTGAGGTGAGAGTGACTGCCCTTGACATCAAAGCAGCATTTGACCGAGTGTGGCATCAAGGAGCCCTAGCAAAACTGGAGTCAATGGGAAGGGGGAAAACTCTCCACTGTTGAAGTCATACCTAGCACTAAGGAAGGTGGTTGTGGTTGTTGAAGGTCAATCATCTCAGTCCCAGACATTGCTACAGGTGTTCCTCAGGATAGTGCCATAGGCCCAACCATCTTCAGCTGCTTCATCAATGACCTTTCCTCCATCATAAGAAGTGGGGATGTTTGCTAATGATTGAACAATTTTCAGCACTATTCGCGACTCCTCAGATACTAAAGCAGTCCATATCCATATGCAGCAAGACCTGAACAACATTCGGCTTGGGCTGATCAGTGGCAAATAACATTCATGCCACACAAGTGCCAGACAATGATCATCTCCAACAAGAGAGATTCATATCATCACCCTTTGACATTCAATAGCATTACCATCACTGAATTCCCCACCATCAACATCCTTGAGGTTTCCATTGACCAGAAACTGAACTACTGTAGCTACAAGAGCAGGTCAGAGGCTGGGAATTCTCTGGCAAGTAACTTACCTCCTGACTGTCCAAAGCCTGTCCACCATCTACAAGGCACAAGTCAAGATTGTGATGGAATACTCCCCAGTTGCCTGGATGAGTGCAGCTCCCACAACACTCAAGAAGCTTGACACCATCCAGGACAAAGCAGCCCGCTTGATCAACACCCCGTCCACCACTTTAAACATTCACTCCCTCCACCACGGATGCACGGTGGCAGCAATGTGTACCATCTACAAAATGTACTGCAGCAACTCACCAGGGCTCCTTTGGCAGCACCTTCCAAACCATTACCATCTAGAAAGCTAAGGGCAGCAGATAGCTGAGAACACCATCACCGGGAAATTCCCCGCCAAGCTACACACCATCCTAACTTGGAAATATATCACTGTTCCTTCACTGTCATATGGACAGCAGCGGTTTAAGAAGGCAGCTCACCACCACCTCCTCAAGGGTAATTAGGGGAGGGCAGTAAATGCTGGCCTAGCCAGTGATGCTCACATCCCATAAAAAAAGTTTTAAAATGCCCACATGCAGTAAGACCTGCATAACATCCTGGCTAGGGCTGATAAATGGCAAGTAACATTCGCGCCACATAAGTGCCAGGCAATGGCCATTTCCAGCAAGAGAGAATCTGATCAACCTCCCCTTGACATTCAACAGCATTACCATCACTGAATCCCCCACCATCAACATGCTAGGGGTAACCAATGACATGAAACCTAACTTGACCAGCCATATAAATACTGTGGCTACAAGAGCAGCTCAGAAGCTGGGAATTCTGCAGCAAGTAACTCACCTCCTGACTCCCCAAAGCCTGTCCACCATCTACAAGGCACAAGTCAGGAGAGTGATGGAATACTCTCCACTTGCCTGGATCAGTGCAGCTCCTACAACACAGAAGGTTTAAGTTTGACACCATCCAGGACAAAGCAGCCTGCTTGATAGGCACCCCATCCAGCACCTTAAATATTTACTCCCTCCACTACCAGCATACAGTATCAGCAGTGTGTACCATCTACAAGATGCACTGCAACAACTCGAAGAGGCCCCTTTTGGCAGCATCTTCCAAATCCACAACCTCTGCCACCTAGGAGGACAAGGGCGGCAGTCGCCTGGGAATGCCTTCACCTGCAAGTTCCGCTTCAAGCTGCACATCATCCTGACTTGGAAATATATTGCTGCTCCTTCACTGTCACTGGGTCAAAACCCAGGAACTCCCTCCCTGACAGCACTGTGGGTGTACCTACACCACATGGACTGCAGCGGTTCAAGAAGGCAGCTCACCACCACCTTCAAGGGCAATGAAGGATGGGCAATAAATGCTGGCCCAGCCAGTGATGCCCACATCCCAAAAACAATTTTTTTTAAAATCTACGTGCTGCCCATCAGTTATCTCATAAGAAAACACAGCGTCAGTTTCCAGAAGCAAAATACTGCTTCTGGAACTGTGGCATTAAAACAGAAAATGCTGGAAATACTGTACTCAGAAGGTTTGGAACCATTTTTGGTGGGAGAAACAGTTAACATTTCAGGTCATGACCTTTGGTCATTGACTTTAACTTTTTCTCTCTCCATGGATGCCACCAGATCTGCTGAATATTTCCAGCATTTTTAGTTTTTATGTCAGTTTTCACATGCCACTGACAATACCTGGTTGTACCTTGACCCCTCCACACTGTTCCTACTTGTCTGACACCCAGTGCTGGATGAGCAGAAATTTCCTTCAACTAAATATTAAGAACCCCAAAGCCCCATTGTCTTCAGTTCCCACCACAAACACCACTCTCTAGCCACTGACTCCATTCCGCTCCCTGGTAACTGAAGCTGAATCAGACTGCCCACAACCTTGATGTCATATTTGACTCCGAGATGAACTTCCAACCAGAAATCCATGCTATCACTAAGACTGCCCATTTCTACCCCATGACATCGTCTGTCTCAGCTTGTCTGCAATGAAGCCCTCATCCATGCTTTTGTTACCTCTAGACTTGACCATTCCAATGCTGGCCTTCCACATTCTACCTTCCATAAACTTGAGATCATCCAAAATTCTGCCCATGTCCTAACTTGTACCGTGTTGCGTTCACCCATCACCCCTGTGCTCACTGACCTATATTGACTTCCAGCTAAGCTCATCCTTAGTTTCAAATCTCTCCACAGCCTTGTCCCTCTCTGTCTCTGTAATTTCCTCCAGCCCTATATCTTCTGAGATCTCTGCATTCCTCTAATTGAACATCCTCAATTTTAATCACTCCACCATTGCTGTCCCTACCTTCAGCTGCCTGGACCCTAAGCTCTGGAGTTTCCTCCCTAAACCTCTTTGTCTTTCTCGTTCTCTTCTCCTTTAAGATGCGCCTTAAAACCTACCTCTATGACGAGCTTTTGGTCACCCGCCCTGATATCTCCTAATGTGGCTTGATAATCATGTGAAATAGCTTAGGACATTTTACAATGTTAAAGGCACTATACAGATACAAGTTGTTGATATCAAGGTTCATATCAGGGCAAATCACCCTGTTTGTTTTCTCTCTGAGAAAGGCCATATTTGACCTTTTTGTCACACCATTCATTTCTTTTGTTTCTTCCATGTTCCCTGGTCAATGGATTTTTGATAAATTAGCTGAATGTTGCATAGCCCAGCTCTGGGACTGCCCTTGTCTGTTTTCTTTCTTACATGTTTAAGCCGATCCCCAACAATAACATCATCTACTCTCCCTCATCCATATACTGCCATTTAAGAACAGGATCTGCTTCCACATGTGTGCTGAAGACATTCAGCCGTGTCTCTCCTCCACCTGTCTCATTTCTATGTCAGTCCAAAATCAATATCAAGTCTTGTTTGAGTGACAGTTTCCTCTTGTGGGTAGCTGAAGTGATCGTTTTCAGTGCCCATCATAAACTTAACTTGCTTTCCACTGATTCCAACCCCCTCCCTCAGACTGAACCAAACTACATGCAATCTTGCCCTGAGTGAATCTTAGTACTCTCAAACCTGTCCATCTTGGCTCAGTGTGCATTCATCTAGTTATTTCTCTGTGAATCACTTTGGGTCATGCTTTATAAGAGAAAGTTAAGTTATTAAAGCATAGGTGTGTTATGATTCATTGTAAAACATTGTAGAAGTTATTGTGTGGTGCATTCACATTCTGTTTTCAGTCTATGAACAGCACAACTTAAAAATATCTCAAAGTAAACAACATGAATTAACTGCTTCATGTCTTGTTGCACAGGCTCAACTGCGTTTCCTTATAACCCATTCACAATGCGCATGATGAGCGTAGCACCGACATCCATCGCCTGCGCACCGCCAACCATGGGTCAAGCCAGCTCACATCCACCAGCCAGGACGTGGGAGCGCGAGCCAGCTCCCTTGCTCTCCTCCCAGTATGAGACATTATCAGACAGTGATGACTGAGTACAGTGCCCTGGCTGCGGTTTTAGTAGTTGTTTCAGGCCTGCAGACCACAGACGAGAGACTCTCCTCGAGCCCGGCTCACCGAGTGATGAAGTAAAGGAGGGTTTGTTCACACAGGCAAATGCAAAGCAGTGTTCAGTCCTCAGATGAGCAGATGCCGGGTGGAGAAGAAATGGCGATCACAGGCGCTCATGTAGAATTCACAATGAAAGACATTTTCTGCTCTCCATTTGTTTGTTTAAAAAACTGTCTTTAAATCATTCTTGTGTAATATAGAGTACTGTCTCATTGTATCATGCTACCAATCTTACATTTTAAAAGATCCTGAAATGGGGAATTGACTGCTGCAAAAGCAGGAATTTCCCACCAGTGAGGTGAGCCCAAGTGACTGGTATTCCATATCCGTTGTAAATTAAGTTCCATTTTGTCTTTAATTATTTAGCAGCACTGCTAAGATATTAATGCATGGATGTATTATGATTCAGTGTAAAACAAAAAGAATTGAAGGGAGTATATAACCTGGTGTATGTGGGCTCAGGAAGGGGCCTAACCCTGTTACTGTGCACAATACTCGCCCAAAGGGAATATCTTTTACCTCCACCTCATGCTTTTCCCTTAATTATTTCAATCACCTCTCCCGCAAAACAGAATACTGTTTTAAAGTCTGAGAAATGTAAGCAGGTCTTAATGTTGCATCCAGAAGTTAATTTGTTTATCTTGCGAGTAGGTGGGAAAAGGGCTGTCTCATTCCTGAGGAGGTTTAATGGTAGGAATGAAGGTGGATATCCAAAGTGGAGAATGACAAAGTTCTGTCACTGGTGTTCTTCTGTCATGCACTCTAATAACACCGACAGCCTGCAGGAGTCTGTGGTCTCTGGGCTTTTGCTGTAATCGCAGAACATTGTGGGATTGCTACACTTTGGGAATGTGTTCCACAAAAACTGCAGAACTCCATGGGAATGTCACCACAGATAGCCCAGTAAAATATATGCAGGAATTGGGAAAAATCCTAGACTTTGCATAACTAGTTCCAAACATTACTGAGATCGTTGCCCTGCCTGGCTGCAGATTACTGGTCCCAGTGGAGTAAATTTGCTAACTTCAGCTTTAACCCTTTGAGTGCTGGGTGTGCAGCTTTTGAAATGCATGTATTTTTTTCTCTGATTTCGACAAGATACCTTGTAAATTCTTTTAATACTGAATGTTACACAGTAGAAGTTGAGGCAGCTCCACAAATGATTTCTTGGACTGGAATCACATCACATTATTTTCCTTTGTTTGGGCCTACAGACAGCACTCGAAGCATGACACCGGCCTGAGATAGATTTCTTATTTTCATGTTGCACTGTGTCTATTGTAACTGCAGTCCCTTCCTGCCAAATAGCCACTCCGGGCTAACCTCTACCTTTTAAAATAGCTCGCCATTCCAGAACCAGAACACGTTCATGTAAATGTTTATTGTCCTAAAATAAAAATGGCATCTGATTTCAGTCTTTTAAATGGATTCCTTTCACTTTGCTCGTTTCAAAATGACTTTCATGATTTGTAAATTTATTACATTATTCCGCAACAAGGCAGCATAGGAACTAACTCAGTCACAGAGAAAGGGGCTAGTATGAGGGAGTGGGCAATAGCAGGGTTGGAGGGCAGTGTTGGGGGAGAGAGCAGGAAAGAAGACAAGATCGGGAAGTAGCCAGAATCGTGGTTGAGTGAGAAGTTGGGATGGGGAGGGAGGGCAGTTGGAGTGGGGAGGGGTGCAGTTGGGGGGCAGTTGAAGTGGGGAGGGGTGCAAGCAGGGGGGTAGTTGGAGTGGGGAGGGATGCAGGCGGGGGGGTAGTTGGAGTGGGGAGGGATGCAGGCAGGGGGGTAGTTGGAGTAGGGTTGGTTGGGGAGGGGAGGCTTGGGCAGGGGTAGTTGGGGTGGGGAGAGGAGTAGTTGGGGTGGGGAGAGGGGCAGTTAGGGTGGGGGAGGGGCAGGCAGGGGGCAGTTGGAGAGGGGCAGGCAGGGGAGTAGTTGGAGTGGGGAGGGGCAGGCTAGGGGGTAGTTGGAGTGGGGAGAGGGGCAGGCTGGGGGGGTAGTTGGAGTGGGGAGAGAGGCAGGCAGGGGGGGTAGTTGGAGTGGGGAGAGAGGCAGGCTGGGGGGGTAGTTGGAGTGGGGAGAGAGGCAGGCAGGGGGGTAGTTGGAGTAGGGTTGGTTGGGGAGGGGAGGCTTGGACAGGGGCAGTTGGGGTGGGGAGAGGACCAGGCAGGGGGTAGTTGGAGAGGGGCAGGCAAGGGAGTAGTTGGAGTGGGGAGGGGCAGTTGGGAGCTGCTTCAATGGAGCAATGTGGGGGTGGGGCTTGTGATGCTGCCGCAGGGCTTGCTGGGAGATGTAGTCTTATTTCCGGTAATACACTGCAAGTCCCAGAATGCCGCGCGCGGCCTATATCAGGCTGGAGCCTCAGACTGGAGTTCGGGGTCTGGCGGTGGCGGGAGACTCGGCTCATCAAATATTAAAACGAAGAGTTGAGGTGAAGCAGCGAAATTCTAAGATTAACGAAAGTGAAATTCAATTCGACCTTTTCAACTAATTTTCCGGGCGGGGAATTTCAGCGCTGATCTTCCTCCCGCTCCGAAAGCAGCTCAAAATTATTCAGTTCATCTGCCTGAGATTCGTGGCTGCCGCTAAAACCTCAGATTAATCCCAATATAAATCCCTCAGTCCTGCCCCTCCGTCAGTGTGAAGGTAGAAACTGGGAGCAGGCGCAGGCCATTCGGCCCTTCGAGCCTGCTCCGCCAATCAATATGATCATAGCTGATCCTCTATCTCAATGTCACACTCCCGCTCTCTCCCCCAGACCCCTTGATGTCTTTAGAATCCAGAAATGTATTTCCTTCTTAAATATATTCGGTGACTTGGCCTCCACAGCCTCTGTGGTAGAGAATTCCACAGGTTCACCACCCTCTTAGTGAAGAAATTTCTCCTCATCTCAGTCCTAAACGATCTATTCCGTAGCCTTGAACAGGGTTGTCTTTGGTTATTTTGAGGTCATAGAATCATTGCGGAACAGAAAGAGACCTTTCGTCCCATCGAGTCCCTGCTGGCTTTCTGAAGAGCAATCCAGTCAGTCCCATGCCCCCCCCCCCCATCCTTGTAACCCTGCAAGCTTATATCCCTGAAGAGCCTATCCAGTTCCCATTTAAAAATCACTGATTGTTTGCACTCCTGCTGACCTCATTTCCAGTGAGTTCCAGGTCATTACCATTTACTGTATTAAAAAGTTCTTCTTCACATCTCTCGTGCATCTCTTGCTTAAAACCTTAAACCTGTGTTTCCTCGTCTTTGTACCATGAGCTAACCAGAACTTCTGTCTATCTTATAAAAACCCGTCATAATCTCATACAAATCTACCCTGAATGTCCTTTGCTGCAAGGAGAACAACCCCAGCTTCTTCAACCTAACCTTGAAACTAAAAATGCCCTGTCCCTGGAACTATTTTGGTTAATCCCTTCTGCACCCTCCCCAGGACCCTCACATCCTTCCATAAGTGTGGTGATCTGAACTGGCTGCAATACTCTAGTTGTAGCCTAACCAGAGCTTTATAAAGTTTCAGCATAACTTCCATGCTTTTGTACTCAATATCTCTATTTATGAAGCTCGAGATCCGATATGGTTTGCTAACCACTCTCAATCTTGGCTGGCTAACATGAAACAGAGAGTAGACATAAATGGATCTTTTTCTGGTTCACAGGATGTAACAAGTGTTGTACCATAGGATCAGTATTGGGGCCTCAACTTATTACAGTTTATATCAATGACTTAGATGAAGGGACTGAAGGTATGGTTGCTAAATTTCCTGGTGACACAAAGATAAATAGAAAAGTAAGTTGTGAAGAGGACAGAAGGAGGCTACAAAATAACATAAGTTAAGTGAGTGGGCAAAGATCTGGCAAATGGAGTATAATGTGGGCAAATGCGAAATTGTTCATTTTGGTAGGAAGAATAAAAAAGAAATGTTATCTAAATGGTGAGAGATTGCAGAGTTCTGAGATGCAGAGGGATCTAGGAGTCCTAGTGCATGAACCGCAAAAGGCTGGTATGCAGGTACAGCATTTGGAAAGCTAATAGAATATTATTATTTATTGCCAGGGGAATTGAATATAAAATTAGGCAGGTTATGCTTCAGTTGTACAGGGCATTGGTGAGGCCACATTTGAAGTACTGTGTAGAGTATTGGTCTCCTTATTTAAGGAAGGATGTAAATGCGTTAGAAACAGTTCAGAGAAGGTTTACCAGACTAATACCAGGAATGGTTGGGTTGTTTTATCAGGAAAGGTTGGACAGGTTAGGCTTGTATCCACTGGAGCTTAGAAGAGTAAGAGGTGACTTGATTGAAACCTTTGAGATCCTGAGGGGTTTCGACAGGGTGGATGTAAAGAGGATGTTTTCTCTTGTGGGTGAATCTAGAACTAGGGGTCACTGTTTAAAAATAAGTGGACAGAGATGAGAACTTTTTTCTATCAGTCTTGATTCTTTGAACTCCCTCAAAAGGCAGTGGAAGCAGAGTCTTTGAATATTTTTAAGGCAAAGGTAGATAGATTTTTGATAAGCAAGGGGGTGAAAGATTATCGAGGGTAGGTGGGAATGTGGAGTTGAGGTTACAATCTGATCAGCCATGATCTTATTGAATAGTGGAGCAGGCTTGAGGGGCTGAGTGCCTACTCCTGCTATTTTGTATATTCATATGTCCTACCACCTTCAAAGATCTATGCACATGCACCCTTTCACGAATGCTGTGGACTAGCGGGAGGTACTGTTTTGTGTTAACGACTAAACAGGATGTTTTTTAAGAGTTTGGTTTCTGTTCAGAAGAAAAGGACCAGAGCATACAGGGCTCTTGAAGATTTAAGGAACAAGAGAGTCATCAAGGTGTGTCTTGCTGGTGATGATCATATTTGGAAATACTCGGGCGGAGTAGAACGTTTGTCAAAGGACACTGGAAGTTTTGACCTGACATAGGGAGAAGTGAACCTTTGTTGGAGAACTGCCCATGACTTTGGAGCTGTTCCTTTAATGCTACATATCTGCCAGAAGCATGGTGTAGAGTAAAAGGGTTTCATGAAGCATATTTCAGTTGTGTTAATTCACGTGAAAGTAACTTTACTTTGATTTATTAGTTGCCAATGTTTGATCAGTGTTGATTTTAGTTTGTTACAGTAAAAGTCATAAAAAGTTAAATCTTGTCCTTAGGCTCTTTTCGTCAGTCATTGGGAAATTCATCGCTTTTTAAAAGTTATTGGTCTCCATGGGGACTATAACAGCCAGCCCCCAGGCCCATCTATTCCTGCACACTCTTTAGAACTGTGTCATTAAGTCTATATTGCCTCTCTCGATCTTTCCCTCCAAATTCATCACCTCACACTTCTCTGTATTAAATTTCATCTGCCCATTCTGCTAGCCTATCTATGTTCTGTTGTAGTTGATTTGTATCATTGTCACTATCTGCTACACCTCCAAGTTTGATATCATCAGCAAATTTTGATATTTTACTCTATATTCCAATATCTAAGTAATAATATATATATCAAAAAAAGCCGTGTTCCTGGGCTGATCCTTGGGAAACACCACTCCTCCAGTCTGAAAAATAACTATTTACCACGATTCCCTGTTTTCTGTCCTTAAGTCAATTTTTTATCCAATTGGACACTGACCCTTCTATTCCACGAGCCTCAGTTTTCTTAACCAACCTTTTATTTCTCAAACACTTACTTAAAATCCATATAGACAGTATCCACTGCATTCCCTTCATCGACCTTCTGTGTTGCTTCAACAAAAAATTCAATTAGATTAGTCAAGCACAATCTGCCTTTTACAAATCTGTGCTGACTGCCCTTACTTAACTCAAACTCTCAAAGTACCGGTTATTTTTTTCCCCGATTATTCTTTTTAAAACGTTGCCCATAACTGATGTTAAACTAACCAACCTGTAGTCACTAGGAATCCCCCTAAACCCTTTCTTGAACAAGAATGTCACATTTGTCACTCTCTAATCCTCTGGCACCTCCCCTGTATCTAGTGAAGATTGGAAGATTGTGGCAAACCCTTCTGCTATCTCCACTCCCATTTCCTTTAGCAACCTGATTTTTCATGTTAGCTCAGCAATCCTGCTGGGAATGGATGTTGGCAAACACAGGAGCAAGCAACTGAGGGCTGAGCTCAGAGTTTAGTTCCTGGTGGGAGATGTGAGCGGGACTGAGGCTGTTTTTTTTTTCATTCACCAGATTTGGCGTCGCTGGCTGGGCCAGCATTTATTGCCCATCCCTAATTGCCCTGGAGAAGGTGGAGGTGAGCTGCCTACTCGAACTGCTGCAGTCCCTTCTCAAGGGCAACTAGGGATGGGCAGTGAATGCTGGCCCAGCCAGCGAAGCCCACATCTTTGAATGAATAAAAAAATATGGTGCAGGTACACTCACAGGATTTTGACTCAGCGACAGTGAAGGAACGGCAAAAAATTTCCAAGCCAGGATGGTGAGTGGCTTGGCGAAGAACTTCCAGGTGGTGGTGTTCCCATCTATCTGCTCCCCTTGTCCTTCTAGATGATAGTGGTCATGGGTTTGGAAGGTGCTACCCAAGGAGCCTTGGTGAGTTCCTGCAATGCACCTTGTAGATGGTATACACTGCTGCTGCTGTGTATCGGTGGTGGGGGGAGTGAATATTTGTGGATGTGGTGTCAATCAAGCGGGCACTTTGCCCTGGATGGTGTCAAGCTTCTTGAGTGTCGTGGGAGCTGCACTCATCCAAGCAAGTGGGGAGTATTCCATCAAACTCCCGACTTGTTCCTTGTAGATGGTGGACAGGCTTCGGGGAGTCAGGAGGTGAGTTACGCCATAGAAGCATAGAAAAGTTATAGCACAGAAAGAGGCCTTTCAGCCCATCATGTATGCGCCGGCCAGAAAAAGATGAATAAGAATCTAGCCACTCATTTTAATCCCACTTTCCAGCACCTGGTCCATAGCCTTGCAGGTTACAGTGCTTCAGATGCAGATCCAAGTACCTTTTAGATAAAATAAAACAGAAAATGCTTGAAAAGCTCAGCAGGTCTGACAGCATCTGTAGAGAGAGAAACAGAGTTAATGTTTCGAGTCCATATGACCCTTCTTCAGAGCTAAAGAGAAACAGAAATGTGATGAAATTTATGCTGTTTAAGGGAGGTTGGAGCAGGTGAAGCTGGATAGAAGGCCAGTGATAGGTGGGGTCTAAGGAGAGATTGTCAAAGATGTCATGGACAAAAAGACAAAGGGACTGCTAATGGGTAGTGATAAGGGCTAAAGAAGGTGCTGATAGTGGCATAATGGTAAGAAAGCAGAATGTGTTAATAGCAGAACAAGGGTCAGCACTCTGAGAAAGAACAACATGGAACAAGTAACAGGTGGCCCATTTGGGGGTGAGGTGGGGGTAGGCGGCAGTGGCTGGGGGAAAAGGATAGAAAATGGGGTAAAAAGGGGATAAAATAATGAATAAAAATAAAAGTTAGTAGATAGAACATAAAAATAAATTTTAGGAAGGGAATAAAAAAGGGGTGAAGATAGAGGAGAGAGTTCATTGTCTGAAGTTGTTGAACCCAATGTTAAGTCCGGAAGGCTGTAAAGTGCCTAATCGGAAGATGAGGTGCTGTTCCTCCAGTTTGCGTTGGGCTTCACTGGAACATTGCAGCAGGCCAAGGACGGACATGTGGGCATGAAAGCAGGATGGGGTGTTGAAATGGCAAGCGACAGGAAGGTCTGGGTCATGCTTGCGGACAGACCGAAGATGTTCCGCAAAGCGGTCACCCAGTCTGCGTTTGATCTCCCCAATATAGAGGAGACCGTATGCAAATGCAGCAGACCAAATTGAAGGAGGGTGCAAGTGAAGCACTGCTTCACCTGAAAGGAGTGTTTGGGCCCTTGGACTGTGAGGAGGGAGGAGGTAGAGATGCAGGTGTTGCACCTTCTGCGATTACATGGGAAGGTGCCGTGGGAAGGGGTTGAGGTATTGGGGGTGATGGAGGAGTGGACCAGGGTGTCTCAGAGGGAATGGTCTCTACGGAATGCTGACAGTGGGGGGTGAGGGGAAGATGTTTGGTAGTGGCATCATGCTGGAGTTGGCGGAAATAGTGGAGGATGCTCCTTTGAAGTTGGACGGATTGGTCCATAATTTTCTGGTCTATCCCTTGCACCTTTTTTAAATAATGGTACAACTTTTGCAGACCTCCAATCCTCTGATATCTCGTCTATATCTAGTGAGGATTAGAAAATGATCCTCAGAGCATCCGCTATTTCCTCCCTGGCTTCCTTCAACAGCCTGGGATACAATCCACCCAGTCCTGGTGATTTATCCACCTTCAAGGATGTCAGTCGCCCCAGTACATCCTCTCTCACTATACTTATTGTATCTAATGTTTCACACTCCTCCACATTAACTAGAATGTCTGCGTCATCCTCTCCTTAGTACTCATTGAGAACCCTGCCCACATCTTCAGCATCAATGCACAAGTTACCATGTACACCTCTGAGGCCCTACCCTTTCCTTAGTTATTCTCTTGCTCTTAATGCACAGGTAAAACATCTTTGGGTTTTCTTTGATTTTACCTGCCGATATTTTTTCATATCCTCTCTTTGCTTTCCTAATTTCCAATTTTACTTCACCCCTGCACATTCTATACTCCTCTAAGCTTTCTACAGTATTGTCTTTTGTGACCGCCATAAACTTTCTTTTCCTGCTTTATCTTGCCCTGTGTACTTCTCGATAACCAGGGCTAGGTTTAGCAGTACCGCCCTTTTTCTTTGTGGGGACATGTCTACACTGTGCCCGTAGAATCTCACCTTTGAATGTCTCCCACTGATTTGACACAGTTTTTCCTTCTAATAGCTGTATCCAGTCCACTCTTGCCAGCTCACTGCTGAGCTTCATAAAATTTGTCTTTCTCCAATTTAGAACTTTCACTTCTGTCCTATCTTTGTCCTTTTCCATAATGATGCTAAATCTAACTGTATTATGGTCACTATCTCCAAAATGGTCCCCCACTGCTACTTCATCCACTTGCCCACCTTCATTTCCTAAGACTAAATCTAGAATTGCACCTGCTCTCGGGTTTATGTGCTAGCTCAAAAAAGTTCTCTTGAATGCAGTTCAAGAATTTTGCACCCACTGTGCCCTTCACACTGCTCACCACAGGATTCCTAGCCACTGACCTGCTCTTGTGGCCACAGTATTTATATGGGTGGTCCAGTTCAGTTTCTGGTCAATGGTAACCCCCCAGGATGTTGATAGTGGGTGATTCAGTGATGGTAATGCCATTGATTGTCAAGGGGAAATGGTTAGATTCTCTCTTGTTGGAGATGGTCATTGCCTGGCATTTGTGTGGTGTGAATGTTCCTTGCCACTTGTCAGCCCAAGTCTGGATATTGTCCAGGTCTTGCTGCATTTGGACATGGACTGCTTCAATATCTGATGAGTTGCGAATGGTGCTGAACATTGTGCAGTCATCAGTGAACATCCCCACTTCTGATCTTATGATGGAAGGAAGGTCATTGGTGAAGCAGTTGAAGATGGTTTGGCCAAGGACACTACCCTGAGGAACTCCTGCAGTGATGTCCTGGAGCTGAGATGATTGGCCTCCAACTACCACAACCATCTTCCTTTGTGCTAGGTATGACTCCAACCAGTGGAGAGTGTTCCCCCTGATTCCCATTGACTCCAGTTTTGCTGGGGCTCCTTGATGCCACATTCGGTCAAATGCTGCCTTGATGTCAAGAGCAGTAACTC
Organism: Cetorhinus maximus; assembly: GCF_964194155.1. Lineage (NCBI taxonomy): Eukaryota > Metazoa > Chordata > Chondrichthyes > Lamniformes > Cetorhinidae > Cetorhinus > Cetorhinus maximus. Next base: position 26,988,773 of record NC_135887.1, on the reverse strand, counting down.
TCACCTCAACTCAGGAGTTCAGCTCTTTTGTCCATGTTTGAACCAAGGCTGTAATGAGGTCAGGAGCTGAGTGGCCCAAGTAGAACCCAAACTGAGCTTCAGTGAGCAGGTTAGTTCTATGCAAGTGCCACTTGATAGCACTGTTGATGACCCCTTCCTTCACTTTACTGATGACTGAGAGTAGACTGATGGGGCGGTAATTGGCTGGGTTGGGTTTGTCCTGCTTTTTGTTTATAGGACATACCTGGGCCATTTTCCACATAGCCAGATAGATGCCATTGTTGTGGCTGTACTGGAACATCTTGGCTAGGAGCCCCGCAAGTTCTGGAGCACAAGTCTAAGCACTATTGCCAGGGCCCATAGCTTTTGCAGTATCCAGTGTCTTCAGATGTTTCCTGATATCACGTGGAGTGAATCAAATTGCCTGAAGACTGGCATCTATGATGCTGGGGACCTCTGAAAGGGTTGGAGATGGATCATCAACTCGGTACTTCTGGCTGAAGTTTGTTGCAAATGCTTCAGACTTATCTTTTGCACTGATGTGCTGGGCTCCCCTATCATTGAGGATGGGGATATTTGTGGAGCCTCCTCCTCCTCCAGTGAGTTGTTGAATTGTCCAACCCTATTCACAACTGGATGTGGCAGGACTGCAGAGCTTAGTTCTGATCCATTGGTTGTGGAGTCACTTAGCTCTGTCTATCACTTGCTGCTAATGCTGTTTGGCACGTGAGTAGTCCTGTGTTATAGCTTCACCAGATTGACACCTCATTCTTAGGTATGCCTGGTGCTGCTCCTGGCATTCCCTCCTGCACTCTTCGTTGAACCAGGGTTGATTCCCTGGCTTGATGGTAATGGTAGAGTGGGGGATATGCCAGGCCAAGAGGTTACAGATTGTATTCAAGTACAATTCTGCTGCTGCTGATGGCCTACAGTGCCTCATGGATGCCCAGTCTTGAGTTGCTAGACTTGTTCTAAATCTATCCTATTTAGCACGGTGGTAGTGCCACACAACAAGATGGAGGGTATCCTCAATGCGAAGATGGAACTTTTTCTCCACAGGGACTGTGCAGTGGTCACTCCTACTGACATGGACAGATGCATCTGTTGCAGGCAGGTTGGTGAGGATGAGGTCAAGTATGTTTTTCCCTCTTGGTTCCCTCACCACCTGCCACAGGCTAGCAGCTATGTCCTTTAGGACCCGGCCAGTTCGATCTGTGGTGGTGCTACCGAGCCACTCTTGGTGATGGACATTGAAGTCCCCCACCCAGAGTACATTCTGTGCCCTTCCTACAAGTGGTGTTAAACATGGAGGAGTACTGATTCATCAGCCGAGGGTTGGGGGAGGGGGCGGTATTTGATGATCAGCAGGAGGTTTCCTTGCCCATATTTGACCTGATGCCATGAGACATCACAGGGTCCGCAGTCGATGTTGAGGACTCCCAGGGCAACTCCCTCCTGACTGTATACCACTGTTATGCCACCTCTGCTGGTTCTGTCCTGCCGGTGGGATAGGACATACTCAGGGATGGTGAAGGCGGTGTCTGGGACATTATCTATAAGATATGATTCCTTGAGGATGACTATGTCAGGCTGTTGCTTGACTAGTCTGTGAGACAGCTCTCCCAATTTTTTCAGTAGCCCCCAAATGTTAGTAAGGGGGACTTTGCAGGGTCGACAGGGCTGAGTTTGCCATGGTCATTTCCGGTGCCTAAGTTGATGCTGGGTGGCCCGTCCAGTTTCATTCCTTTTAGGCTTTGTAGCGGTTTGATATGTTGGCTTGCTAGGCCATTTCAGAAAGCAGTTAAGAGTCAACCACATTGGGTCTGGAGTCAGATGTTGGCCAAACGAGGTAAGGATGGCAGATTTCCTTCCCTAAAGGGCATTAGTGAACCAGATTGGTTTTTACAACACTGGACTTTAACCAGATTTTTATTGAATTCCCACAGTGGGATTCGAACCCGGGTTCCGAGATCATTACCCTGGATCTCTGGATTATTAGTCCAGTGACAACACCACTGCGCCACTGCCTCCCCAGTAAATTAAAGCCCATTGTCGTGTCATTGCTCATCCGCAGTGCTGTGACTCGGATTCAAACCAAGGTTGCTGCAGCCGCAATGCAGGGCACTAACCACTGTACGATCACAGTGTGCTACGTGGGCCATTACATGTAGCCGGAGAAATACACTCCCCTCCTGGGATCTATTTCTGCCCAGGTAAACCTGATGGGGATTCTCTACTTATACCTCAGGCTAACATCACAGTCCAGTTCTGCTGCCTGACCTGCATATTGAAAGTTTGCTTTCAGGTGTGTGTCCTGTTTGCCAGCTCAAAAGGTTAAAATTCCAGGAGGTTAAAATTCCAGGAGGATGGGAGAGCTCAAGCGCAGCCACGATAGTATTGAATGGCGGAGCAGGTTCAGTGGGCCATGTCATCTCCTGCTCCTATTTCTTGTGTTCTTTACTCAACATGTTTGTTTCGTGTTATTTATGTTCTAAATATAATTAATACATTTACTAATTTCATCAGCAGAGACTGGGGGATTGAGATGTCATCAGCGTTGGGCACCTTGCCAGTGGTGGCAGAAGAGCTCCTGAAGAAAGTGAAACAGGTTTACCAGGAATTATCACAATGTGAGTGAGTGGAAAATTGGGCTGTTCCCGGGAGATCATGTGGGGAAGCAGAAACCAAAGGGGTTCCATTACTATATCATCTGTTGCTCAGGTCATGATTACCACTCAATAAATGTCTCTACCTGAGTATTGTACATGTAATGTGCCTTTTTCCACATTGAGTGATATCCCTTTGTGCTGGGATGGACTCCAGTTACAGGGTTTCCACATTATCACCCTCCCTCAAATTGCTGAAATCCAATATTGAACCTTGGTTAGAACACACTTGGGAGAACTACATGAAGTTCTGATCGCCATATTTACAAAAGGGTATAGAGATATAAAAAGATATATATATATGGAGAGGATGCAGAGATTTACGAGGATGGTGTCAGAAGTACGTGGATATACATATCAGGAAAGGACTGAAAGGTTGGGCCTCTTTTCTCTTGAAAACTAAAGGCTGGGGGATGACCTAATAGAGGCCTTTTAGAATACTGAAAGGTTTTGATAAGAGCAGATACAGAGAATGTTTCCTCTTGTGGGGAAGAGCAGAACTAGAGACCATCAATATAAGACAGTCACCAAGAAATCCAATAGGGAATTCAGAGAAACTTCTTCACGCAGAGTGGTGAGAATGTGGAACCCAGTGCCACAGGGAGTGGTTGAAGTGAATAATATAGATGTGTGTAAGGGGAAGCTCATCATGCATTTGGGGATAAAAAGAAATAGATGGTCACAATGATGGATTTAAATGAGGAGAAATGGGAGGAGGCTGGAGTGGAGCATAAACTCCAATATGGATTGGTCGGACTAAATGGCCTGTTGCTGTGTCATGTATCCGATGTAATCAATATGGGAGGTGGAAGTGTTGTATCAACACTTTGTTTAAAATGCCCCTGGGTTATAGTTTACAGTCTACATTTGGGACAGGAATCAGTAAAAACATATTCTCAACAACAACTTACATTTGTACAACACCTTTAACATTCTAAAAATCTCGACATATAACACGAGGTGGCATGAGTTGATGTTCAAGGTGAGGCTGAGTGAGGATACAGAGAGTTTTAAGCAAAGCCTTTGAAATAGGGAGAAGATTTCATAATTTAATAATCATTATCTTTGCTTTGTGTAATCCTTTTCACAGCAAGGGGGAAACTGTCCACATTGTTAGAGATTTATGGTGAACAATGATATTAATGGTTTTGCTAACAGGCAGTTGTTGGAATGTTGTGTATGAATTCCACTCACTGAGACTAACAGATGGTTTCATAATTGCTCCAGAAACAGCTTCTCTTGATGAATTATGTAGGTCAGTTTAGTGCATGCCCCCTTCAAACATTTCCCCCTCCCAAACAGTGAGCCCTCCCTCCTCAAACACAGCCCACTGTCCCCCAAACACTAACCACTTTGCCAGTGCCAATATTTGAAAATTAGTCATCATTTGTAAACTGCCATTTCAGATAACAGCAGAAGTTGGCCAAATATGACATAAAGGGATATGGGGATAGTGTGGGTAAAGGCATTGAAGTGGATGATCAACCAATGATCTTATTGAATGGAGGAGCAGGCTCGATGGGCTGAATGGCCTACCCCTGCTCCTATGTCCCTAAATATGAATTATCGACAGCAGTGATGGTGAGCGAGTGGTGACAGTGCCACCAGGCAAATTTTCCTGTGTTCCCTGAGACAGGAAGTATCAATGAATAAACTGTTTATAAAATATGTATTTGTACCTAAACAGTGTTAAACTTTACACTGGATGATGCAAAGTGAGGTTGGGGCTTTACAGATGATAGTAATTCTTTGTCATTGCTGTTGTTGATCTTTATTTGATTTCCAGGTAGGAAAACTTTATTCCCTCAGTTCACTAATTGGGTGATTCCTGCTGGAGTAATGTCCTCTGACCTCTAGTACATCATCTGTTTTGATGCTTGAGTTCAGTTAGTGAGTGTTGACCCTTCACCTGTGATCCTGCCCTCGCACAATATACCGAGAAAAATGTTCCTGTACAAGCTTTAGGATATCGATTGAGACAGGGACTGACTTTTTCCCTTCTGCGAAGGAACTGGGCCACTACAGCACCACTCCTACTGACTCTGGGTTAACAACCAGCTGGACTGGACTTGTTACTTCCATTGTTTAATTTGTGACCTGTTTTCTGCATGTGATCATAAACCTAATCTACAAAAAAGGTCAACACACTTGCCAACTCATGGCAAACCGTGGCTTATGACTGACAAAAATTAGAAGGCTCAATCAGCAAGGCACCAAACACATTAAAGAGACTTTGTCGGGAATGTGCAGAGGCAAAGTTGAGGGATCAGAGGGAGAGCACAAACCTCCAAACAACCCGTCTGCCCAAGCCTTCAAGCATCACCTACCTGCCCTACTTGCAGATTGCACATTGGACACATCTCAGAAACCATTGAACGGGAGTCAATCAAATCATCTTCAATTCCAAGTGGCTGCCTAAGAAAAAGAAGAGCCTGTGTTTGGTAAAACAATCCGAATGTTAGCGAGTGGAACGTGAGTTCTGGGAATGAAGTTGGGCAAATAACTGAAGGGCCGAATGGCCTACTCCTGCTCCTAGTTTCTATGTTTCTATGAAAGAGTGGTAGAGACAGAAGCCCTCATAACATTTAAAAGATACTTGGATATGCACTCAAAGTGCCATAACCTACAAAACAACAGAGCTGGATATGGGATTAGGCTGTTGGATGGCTACTTGTCAGCCAATGGAAATACAATTAGCTAAATGGCCTCCTTCCATGCTGTGGGCTGATTCTGTGGCAAAGTTCTGGCTAGCAGCACTGAAGATAATTGTGAGGAGTACAAAACATGCTGTGGGAAAGTGGAAAGGGAGATTAGAAGGTTAACAGGTGACATAACAAAAAGACCATCAGGTAACATAAGGAAAAGCAGGATGAACTTGCATCAACAAATGGTGATAAAAGGATTGTTAGAGTGTAGGGTAGCAACACTTGGATCAAGGGAAAATCTAATGTGGGAGGTGAAAGCTTAATGGAGATGTTAAATATTGTGTCCATTTTTTAAAGACGGTGGAATGTAAGAATATGGTTGTACTAGTAGAGGAGGCTGCGGGACAGCGGAGAGGGGTCTCTGTGGGACAGTGGGGAGAGGTTTCCATGGGACAATGGGGTGGGGGTGGCTGTGGGCTGGGGGAGAGGTGACTGCGAGACAGTCAGGAGGGAGCCTGCGGGACTGTGGAAACGGGGTAGCTGGGGGGCAGTTGTAAGGGGTGTTGCGGGACAGTTGCGAGGGTCTGCAGGACAGTTGGGAAGGGGGTCTGCAGAACAGTGGCGAGAGGAGGTTGTTTCACAGCTGGAAGGGGCTTGCTGCAGGACAGTGGGGAAGGGTTTGCGGGACAGTCGGGAAGGAGGGCCTGCAGGACTCAGCCTGGATAATTTACTGGTCCCTGATGGCAGCCTCCATGGCTATTGGAGAGGAGACCGGAATTGGTTGCATTTTCTCACCTCTTAATCCATAATTGAAGATGAAAGTAATAAGTATTTAGAATTGCACAAGTTAATCAAAGACAGCAAATAAAAAATTGTTAGGATCACCAGGATGATCCAGCATTGGGAAACTATAGTTATAAGATGCTAGTGTTATTTTCATAAAGCGGAAAGATAGAGTTATGTTGCACTTCCCACAGTCGACAGATTTCAAACTCTCAAATCAACCTCGTTTACCCTGGTGCCAAATTTACTGAATTCAGTTTCACAATTTTCCACCATGGGATTTGAACTCACAACCTCTAGGTTAATAGTCCTGAAAAAATAGCCACTGGATTTCCATATCCATCAATTATCCATAGCTTTGTGTGACCTGAATTGTATCACTGCCTTGACTGTTTTCTAACCGGTGGAAAACACTTCAAAACAACTCTTCAGAGATCAGTGTTGATTATCTATCTTAACATTTCTCTCCATTTTTTTCTTCCTTTTAGACAAAGTGAATCATGCTGGAGTTGCAGTATACCAGGAGTTAGCAGCACTCCTCCCAGTGCCTTAACCAGGGTGGCCATTGGTCATGTTTGAGTGCTTTTTGACCATAGAAACATCACAATCCAGTCTGATCCTGCCCTCACCTAATCGTCATCAATTTCCCACCAGTGGTCAGTGGGCACTGTTCAGCTGTGGGAACCCTGGCTGATTTTCCCCCTAGCCCAGGACTTTTGAACCAGTAGCAACATTCAGCTGCCATGCTAATTCCCACCGCCCTCGGAGCACAGACACTGGGCATTATCTCCTTGATAGTATTTGCAGAACAGGATGAATTGGGAGCCAGCAAGACTCCGTACCTTCACTGTGGGAGACAAATAGACAAATTTTTTTTTACACTAGTTAGCTTTCTATTCAGTGTACAATTCATACTGTCTGAGTACTGTTGTTAGATTAGATTTGAGAGGATATGTTTGTGAAATGGGCACTAACGAGATTTCTTGTTTCTTGTTTCTTCCAGTGACAGATGAACTGCTTCTGGCGTGAGTACTAGTCGGAGAGCTTCTCCATCTGTCCTCTGGCTCTTTAGAAATCATTTTAAAAATGTCTTATTTGATTCTGAGACCAACTTTGATTGCAATATTGAGATTGCTGGCAATGATGAATATTTTAAAATTAATCTTTTATGTATTTATCAAAGTTTCTCAATTGTTTCACAGTGCCTGTGTATATAAGGTGTGCATGCAAGCAGTGCTTCAATCCCACATTTATTTTTGCCATGGTCATTAATCAATAGCTGTGACTTGTTCAATACACAGTCTGCAATTTTTGATCTGTATGATGTAGAAGTGACTGGATTGTTTTGCAACTTACTAGGAGTTTTGATAAGGTGATGCATTGTATCTTCAAGTGCTTTATCAAGTGGTCTCAGTGTATCTGGTGAATAACCATTCTGCACCAGTATTTAGGAACACTAATATCTGAAGTATTTAATATAATAACCTCTCCTACGTGGTAGCACTGTGGTTGTACCTACGCCAGGTGGGCTGCAGCGGCTCAGCAAGGTGCCACCTTCTCAAGGGCAATTAGTGGATGAGCAGGATGAGCAACAAATGTTAGCCAAGCCAGCAACACCTATATCCCGTGAAAGAATATGATTCCTGTCAATTTCTGCACTTGCTTCACAGTCATGGGAAAATAAGCAAAGCCGGCCTTTACAGTACATTCTGTCTTATCAATTTTCACCCCATCCATTGCCTCTACTATCTCTGCTTATACTGATATTTTGTCAGCTTCCTCTTCCTTGGTAAACACTGATACAAAGTGCTCATCAAATTATCTAGCTGTGCCTGTGCCTCTAAAGCACTCTGCCTTTTACTACCCACTTGCTAGTTAGATGCTGGTAGAAGATTTTGGGGTTCCCTTTTACATTGACTGCCACTCTATTCTCATATTCTCTTTTTGTCAGTTTTACTTTCCTCTTCACTTCCTCTCTCAACTAAATGTATTTGGCCTGGTTCCCACTTGAAGAATTCACCCAACATGCATCATACACCCCCTTTATTTTTGCCCTACCTTTCACTCTTGTTGGAATTGACCTAGCCTGTACCTGAAACATCTCCTCCTTAAAAATCAATCATCGATCGGTCAATTTTTTCTGTCAGTGTTGGCTCTATTTTACCCTGACAATCCCCTCTTATCCCATTGAAATTGGCCCTCTTCCAATTTAGAAGTTCTACTTTAAGTTGTATTTTGCTCTTCTCCATTACTGATCTAAACCTTATGATATGTTTAGGTTCTCCCAGGGCCACTCAGCTCCTGACCTCATTACAGCCTTGGTTCAAACATGGACAAAAGAGCTGAGCTCCCGAGGGGAGGTGAGAGTGACTGTCCTTGACATCAAGGCCGCATTTGACCAAGTGTGGCATCAAGGGGCCCTAGCAAAACTGGAGTCAACGGGAATCGGGGAAAAGTCTCCACTGGTTGGAGTCATACCTAGCACAAAGAAAGATGGCTGTGGTTGTTGGAGGTCAGTCATCTCAGCTCCAGGACATCACCACAGGAATTCCTCAGGATAGTGTCCTCAGCCCAACCACCTTCAGCTGCTTCATCAATGACCTTCCTTTCATCATAAGGTCAGAAGTGGGGATGTTCACTGATGATTGCACAATGTTGATGATTGCACAATGTTCAGCACGATTTGCAACTCTCAGATACTGAAGGAGTCCATATTCAAATGAAACAAAACCTGGACAATATCCAGGCTTGGGCTGACAAGTGGCAAGTAACATTCGCATCACACATGTGCCAGGCAATGACCATCTCCAGTAAGAGAGAATCTAACCATCGGCCGCTTGACATTCAATTGCACGACCACTTGATTGGCACCCCATCCACAAACATTCACTCCCTCCACCACCAACGCAAAGTGGCAACAGTGTACCATCTACAAGATGCACTGCAGGAACTCAACCAAGCCTACTTAGACAGCACCTTTCAAACCCACAACCACTACCATCTAGAAGGTCAAGGGCAGCAGATAGATGGGAACACCACCACCTGGAAGTTCCCCTCCAAGCCACACATCATCCTGACTTGGAAATATATCACTGTTCCTTCACTGTTGCTGGGTCAAAATCCTGGAACTCCCTCCCTTAACAGCACTGTGGGTGTATCTACACCACATGGACTGCAGCAGTTCAAGAAGGCAGCTCACCACCACCTTCTCAAGGGTAATTAGGGCGGGCAATAAATGTTGGCCTAGCCAGCAATGCCCACATGCTGTGAAAGAACAAAAAATATATTTACCTGAAACAGAAAACAGTGATAAAACATTATAAAGCAGTTATAAAAATTGTTTTACTTACCCAAATACTGGATCATCCATGTTTCTGCTCCCAAAAGCACTGCACTAAAATGATGCCAGTGACATTGAGGGAATGCTTGGATTTGCTCCAAAAACTTCCTGACAACTGCTGTTTCTGAACAATAGATTTACAGATTGAAGGTTATAGTGTAGAATATTTGTTTTACATCCTTAACTTGAAACTTGTTCCTGATGTTGAGCAACAATTCTGTCAAGACATGAAGGTACCTTGGACAAGTGAAACTAATGAGAAAAGCAAGGAGAGAGCATGAAAAGAGGCTGGCAGTGAACATAAAAGGGAATCCCAAGGTCTTCTATAAGCATGTAAATAATTAAAGGGTGGTAAAGAAGGAGTAGGGCCAATTAGGGACAAAAAAGGTGACTTGCATGTGGAGGCTGGAGAAAGAGCGGAGGCGTTGAACGGGTCTTTTGCATCTGGTTTTACAAAGGAAGAAGGTGCTACCCAGGCCAAGGTGAGAGCAGAGGTAACTGGTACACTAGAAGAATTTACAATGGAAATGGAGGAGTTATTAGAAAGGCTATCTTTACTTAAAATAGATAAGGTACCAGGACCGGATGAGATGCATCCAAGGATACTGAGGGAAGTGAGAGTGGAAATTGTAGAGGCACTAATGACAATCTTCCAGTCTTCCTTAGACACAGGGGAGGTGCCAGAGGACTGGAGAACTGTGAATATTACACCCTTGTTCAAAAAGAGGTACAAGGATAAAGCTGGCAACTGCAGGCCAGTCAATTTGACCTCAATGGTAGGGAAACTTCTGGAAACTATAGTTTGGGATAAAATCAACAGTCACTTAGACAAGTAAGGAAAGCCAGCATGGATTCATTGAGGGAAAATCATGTTTAACTAACTTGCTGGAGTTTTTTGAGGAGGTAACAGAGAAGGTTGATAAGGGAAACGCTGTTGATGTGGTGTATATGGATTTTCAAAAGGCATTTGATAAGGTGCCACAAACAGACTTGTGAGTAAAATTCTAGGTCATGGAATAAAAGGGAAAGTAGGCACTTGGATAAGAAATTGGTTGAGTGACAGGAAACAGAGAGACGTGATAAATGGTTATTTTTCTGATTGGAGGAATGTTTGTAGTGGGGTTCCCCAGGGGTCAGTGTTGGGACCCTTGTTCTTCCTGATATATATTAATGACCTAGACTGTGGTGTGCAGGGCATGATTTCAAAATTTGCAGATGATGCGAAGATTGGAAATGTTGTCAACTGATGAGGATAGTCTTGAACTTCAAAAGGACCATAGACATGTCGGTGGATTGGGCAGACAAGTGGCAGATGAAGTTCAATGCAGAGAAGTGTGAGGTGATCCATTTTGGCTGGAAAGATATGGTGAGACAGTATAAAATAAAGGGAGAGCCTTTAGGAACAGATGGACCTCGGTGTATATGTACATAGATCATTGAAGATGACAGGGCATATTGAGAGAGCAGTTAATAAAGTATATAGCATCTTAAGCTTTATTAATAGGGGCGTTGAGTACAAGTGTAAGGAGGTCATGTTGAACTTGTGTAAGACACTAGTTAAGTCTCATCTGCAGTACTGCGTCCAGTTCTGGGTGCCATACGTGAGCAAGGATGTGAAGGCATTGGAGAGAGTACAGAGGAGATTCACAAGAATGATTCCTGGGATGAAGAACTGTAGCTATGAGGTTAGATTGGTGAGATTGGGACTGTTTTCCAAGGAGAAAAGAAGGCTGAGAGGAGACTTGATAGAGGTATTCAAGATCCTGAGAGGTATGCACAGGGTAAATAATGAGAAACTGTCCCCACTCGAGAGCATCAAGAACAAGAGGGCACAGATTCAAAATAATGGGCAAAAGGAGTGGAAGTGATGCAAGGAAAATTTTTTTCACCCAAAGGGTGGTTGGAGACAGGTTCAATCAAGGTATTCAAAAGGGAATTGGATTGCTACCTGAAAAGAGAGAACGAGCAAGGTTATGGGGATAAGTCAGGGGAGTGGGACTAGATAGGATGTTCTATCAGAGAGCCAGTGCAGACTCGATAGGCTGTATGGCCACTGTAAAGATTCTGTGATTCTGTGCTCATCATGGTCAATGTTTGTCCTGGCTTGGTACTTTGTTTTCATTGACGTCATTGCTGAAAATCCTACTTCGCATAAGTAGGCTGTGCCAAACATGACCAACACTTTGTGCTGCAGGAGAAACAGTGTTGTTTTCACCATAGCCAACATGATCCTTCTTCATGTGATGTCCACTTTCCAGCAGTGAGTACTGGATGACAATCCGGAGTGGATATCCTGGCTGACTTTACTTTACACTCCAACAGGTGCTGGAGGAACTCTTACTGTCATTCAGTTCAGGATGGCTAGCTGAGCACAGCCCGGGAATCTCACCAGGACACTCCTGACTTAGAATCACATTGGGTTAGTGCATTAGCCCAGCAATTTATCAGTGGAAGCCCATATACTCACTATATATCTCCATGTGTTACACAATGCACATCGTCAATGTAGGAATTCCATATCAGGGGATGTATTGCCAAGCATTACTTTGGTTAGACTGTCACAACAGATCAACTTTGACTCTTGTTAATAAAATCATCCAAAAATAATGTCTAATGTGCACACACACACATACACGCACACATTGTGATGATATGTGTATATTTTTATATTTCTGTGTTTATGGCTATATTCTGTGTAGGTAAGGGTAAGCTGTGTCTGTGTGTCCAGGGTTAATTAAAGGTGAGGTTGCTTGAGTCAGATTGTCTGTAGAATCTCAGGGATGAAAGACTAAAGGTGTTATCTTCTTACATTTTGTAATGAGGCCTTATGGTGGGAGTTAACTTACAAGGAAACAGAGTAGATCTGAAATTAGCATTTGGGGATAAGTTTTGAAATTGATTTGTAGCTGTTGCATTTCAAAGGAGCCTCAAAGGTACAAAAGAACATTTTTATTTTACAGATTTGTGAGTAAACAGGGGGGCAGGTGTTTTAAATTTTATTGACCTGAAACAGAGGTAAAATAGGAACAGGAAAGGTTTTGATATTTGGGGACCTGAGTTTTCAGAGAGATATTTAAAGACACCGGGACACTAAGATGAAAGGGGTGAAAAGGTGTTTATTAAAACGGGGTTTTAGCTGTAGTGAGTTGCAGTGGGTCGGGGGGGGGGGAGTCCCACTGAAGCCAGCTCTGGTGTTTTGGAGTGTGCTGAAAAACTGAAAATCTTTTAATTAAAGAAAGCAACTCAGCTTTGGGCCAGGAGAATATTTATCCTGAGAAACATATTGTTTTAAATCTCCCTTTGGAAAAACCACATCAGCGTGGAGTTCTTCTGGGAAGTCGTGGATTGTACTTCTGTTTAAAGGGAAAGCAGTTGCTCAGTTTGGGTAATATTTCCTGGATTTTATGGTTAAGAATCTATAAGGGCTGTTGCCAAAAAGATAGTTTTATTGTGTACCTTTGATAAAGCATTTTGAGAGTTATTTTGTAGGATTTTTTCTGTATATCTTTTATCTTGTGTGTTTAAGTTTTATCTTTTTCTTTTAATAAATAGTTTAATTCTTCAAATTTTTAAGTAATCACTGTGCTTTTGTGTTCAGTAAACTAATTCAAAGCCATTTGTATAGATGGGGGAGGTGATGGCGTAGTGGTATTGTCGCTGGACTAGTATTCCAGGGACCCAGGGTAATGTTCCGGGGTCTCGGGTTGGAATCCTGCCACGGCAGATGGTGGAATTTGGATTCAATAAAAATCTGAAATTAAAAGTCTAACGATGACCAGGGAACCATTGTTGATTGTTATAAAGACCCACCCGGTTCACTGATGTCCTTTAGGGAAGGAAATCTGCCGTCCTTACCTGGTCTGGCCTACACATGACTCCAGACCCACATCAATGTGGTTGACTCTTAAATACCCTATGAAATGGCCTAGCAAGGCCATTGTAACAAACCGCTACAAAGTCACAAAAAAGGAATGAAACCGGACAGCCCACCCAGCATCGATCTAGGCACCAGAGCAACAATGGCAAACTCAGCCCTGTCGAACCTGCAAAGTCCTCCTTACTAACATCTGGGCGCTAGTGCCAAAATTGGGAGAGCTGTCTCACAGACTAGTCAAGCAACAGCCTGACATAGCTATCCTCACGGAACCATACCTTACAGATAATGTCCCAGACATCACCATCACCATCCCTGGGTATGGCCCGCCGGCAGGACAGACCCAGCAGAGGTGGCGGCACACTGGTATACAGTCGGAAGGGAGTCGCCCTGGGAGATCTTAACATCGACTCTAAACCTCATGAAGTCTCATGGCATCAGGTCAAACACGGACAAGAAAATCTCCTGCTGATTACCACATACCGCCTTCCCTCAGCTGATGAATCAGTGCTCCTCCATGTTGAACACCACTTGGAGGAAGCACTGAGGGTGGCAAGGGTGCAGAATGTACCCTGGGTGGGGGACTTCAATGTCCAACACCCAAGAGTAGCTCGGTAGCACCGTGACTGACCGAGCTGGCCGAGTCCTAAGTGACATAGCTTCTAGACTGAGTCTGTGGCAGGTGGTGAGGGAACCAACAAGAGGGAAAAATGTACTTGACCTCATCCTCACCAACCTGCCTGCAACAGATGCATCTGTCCATGACAGTATCAGTAGGGGTGACCACCACACAGTCTGTGGAGACAAAGTCCCGCCTTCACATTAAGGATACCCTCCAAGTGTGTGGCACTACAACTGTGCTAAATGGGATAGATTTCAAACAGATCTAGCAACTCAAGACTGGGCGTCAATGAGGTGCTGTGGGCCATCAACAGCAGCAGAAATGTACTCGGACACAATCTGTAACCACATGACCCAGCATCTCCCTCACTCTGCCATTACCATCAAGCCAGGGGATCAACCCTGTTTCAATGAAGAGTGCAGGAGGACATGCCAGGAGCAGCACCAGTCAATCTAGTGAACACAGGACTACTTGCATGCCAAACAGCATAAGCAGCAAGTGATAGAGCTAAGCGCTCCCACAACCAATGGATCAGATCTAAGCTCTGCAGTCCTGCCAGATCCAGTCGTGAATGGTGGTGGACAATTAAACAGCTCACTGGAGGAGGAGGAGGCCCACAAATATTCCCATCCTCAATGATGGAGGAGCCTAGCACATCAGTGCAAAAGATAAGGCTGAAGCATTTGCTACAATCTTCAGCCAGAAGTGCCGAGTGGATGATCCATCTCAGCCTCCTTCAGAAGTCCCCAGCATCACAGATACAAGCCTTCACCCAATTCGATTCACAAATCCAACCCAGCCAATTACCAGCCAATAAGCCTACTCTCGATCATCAGTAAAGTAATGGAACGGGTCATCAACAGTGCTATCAAGCGGCACTTGCTTAGCAATAACCTGCTCACTGACACCCAGTTTGGGTTCCGCCAGGGCCATTCAGCTCCTGACCTCATTACAGCCTTGGTTCCAACATGGACAAAAGAGCTGAACTCACGAGGTGAGATGAGAGTGACTGCCCTTGACACCAAGGCCGCATTTGACAGAGTGTGGCATCAAGGAGACCTAGCAAAACTGGGGTCAATGGGAATCAGGGGGAAAACTCTCCACTGGTTGGAGTTATACCGAGCACAAAAGAAGATGGTTGTTGTTGTTGGAGGTTAGTCATCTCAGCTCCAGGACGTCACCACAGGAGTTCCTCAGGGTAGTGTCCTCAGCCCAACCACCTTCAGCTGCTTCATCATTGACCTTCCTTCCATCATAAGGTCAGAAGTAGGGATGTTTGCTGATGATTGCACGATGTTCAGCACCATTAATGACTCCTCAGATACTGAAGCAGTCTATGTCCAAATGCAGCAAGACCTGGACAATAAACAGGCTTGGGCTGACAAGTGGCAAGTAACAATTGCGCCACACAAGTGTCAGGCAATGACCATCTCCAACAAGAGAGAATTCAACCATCACCCCTTGATGTTCAATGGCATTACCATCACTGAATCCCCACTATCAACATCCTGGAGTTTACCATTGAACAGAAACTAAACTGGACTAGCCGTATAAATACTGTGGCTATAAAAGAAGGTCAGAGGCTAGGAATTGTGTGACTCCCCAAAGCCTGTCCGCCTTCTGCAAGGCACAAGTCAGGAGTGTGATGGAATACTCTCCACTTGCCTGGATGAATGCAGCTCCCACAACACTCAAGGAACTTGACACTGTCCAGGACAAAGCAGTCCACTTGATTGGCACCACATTCACAAACATTCACTCTGTCCACCACCGACACACAGTAGCAGCAGTGTGTACCATCTACAAGATGCACTGCAGGAATTCACCAAGGCTCCTTTTACAGCACCTTCCAAACCCACGCCTACTACCATCTAGAAGGACAAGGGCAGCAGATAGATGGGAACACCAGCACCTGGAAGTTTCCCCCCAAGCCACTCACTATCCTGACTTGGAAATATAATGCCATTCTTTCACTGCCGTTGGGTCAAAAGCCTGGAACTCCCTTCTTAACAGCACTGTGGATGTACCTACACCACATGGACTGCAGCAGTTCAAGAAGGCAGTTCACCACCACCTTCTCAAGGGCAATTACGGATGGGCAATAAATGCTGGCCCAGCCAGCGAAGCCCACATCCCATGAATGAATAAAAAAATAGATGCTCCATCAAGCCAGGAGCTCCTATACCACATCTGAAATTGCTGTGCCTGTAATTATACACTGTCTTTATTCTCCCTGCATAAATTTTAAGTGTAGCCGACTGTGTTTAATTGTGACCCATCAATGCCAATACAAACTCGGCGAAAGCTGTTGATGTTAATTAGTCAGGTACCAGTGGAAGAGAAAACCAAATGAAAGAAAAAAATGAAAGGGGAGAGTGTTTAACCTGGGAAAAGAAGACGAGTGGATTGAAAAATATATACATATGTTATTTTTATATATATATATATATAAAATAACAGGAGCCAGACTTCAGGGGAATAAAAACTGAAATGGATTCACAGGTAAAAATAGCGCTTGTTTGGCTTCACCCTCAAGTTGAGTTTTTCTCATGAGGATAAATTCTGAGACAACGTTCAGATTCTTGCAACAAAAAAAAAATCAACGGCAATAAAAGGATCAGAGATCACTGAACACAAATGTTAAAGGTGGAAACAGTCAGCAGTGAGCTAAATGAAAGAAGAAGGCGAAAGTGCACATTTTCCACTTGAAGAAAATGGTTGATAAAAGCAGGCACATTTAAAAATTACTTGGATATACACTTGAAATGCTGTAACTTACAGGGCTACAGAGATGGAAGATGGGTTAAGGCTGGATAGCTCTTTGCCAGCAGGCACCAACGTGATGGGGCAAGTAGCCTCATTTTCTGCCATGAATTTTCTATATCGAAAGCAAGTTTTAGAGGGATACAACTAATCCAACTCATCCATTTTTGAAAGCAAAGATGGATGGGTTTTGATAAACAGAAAATAGTAAATGTAGCATGGGGGGGATAGGTGGGGAAAGGTTTGTCTTTGAGCATCGAAAACAATCAGAATGGCTTTGCTAAAGCTATACCTGGTGTTTCGAGAAAGATCTCAGTAGGAAAATAAAGGAGTTTGTTAAGTTTCCAAAAAATACACTTTCTGTAGACGAGGAGAGACGAAGTCACAGTGTACTCAATTCTGGGACTCGGGACTTTCCATTTAAATATGAGGATCTGTACCCTGTAATTATGTTTTGACGGACCTCTGCTTCATCTGCATACTTCATGCAGGTACAATGTGTAGGATTACACCTGCTGTTCACCTGACTTTGCTCAATACTTGTTCGTGAGGTATATTATGCTCCTTTTTAATACAGTTATTTTAAGAACAGGTTTCTTTAAAAGTGGACAGCACATTTCCTAATGAAGTGAGGTGTTGAATATTTCAACTGAGAAGGACAGACCTTAGAGAGAGTGAATATTGTTGTGTTAGTCAGCTGCTGTATTGTGATCAGCCTTGAGTTAACACACAGGCTCCTACTAGATTTAAATGTTGTTTCTTCTCCAGATTAAAGTTTGTCTTTGGCCCAGCTGCCCTGCATGCCTTGGAGCTGGTGGATCAACTTTCAGTAACACTTGTCCACTCGCCCAGTGGAAGATCCCTGTACCAGGTATAGTGTCTTTCAATGATTTTAAATTCCTATCATTCAAAATTATTTCATTTTTGTGAGTATGACCATTCTGGTTCCCTAATGGCGCAGTACCACACAAGGCAATGTGTTTCCCCATTAACTCTACACTCCAGGAAGATCCCAGCTTTGATCCCTGATCTGTGCTACGTTAGTCCAGCAGGAGCAGCAGTGAGACCCAGCTGGAAAATGCCTGAGGAAATCAGGAAAGGGCTCAACTGTGATGCCCCACACAGTTGAATAACTATTAACACCCTGTTGGAGGAAGAAAAAAACTTGTGCCAGTCAATGGGGCATTTTCTCTATACCTGTGACTCTGTCTGCTGATAGATTTATTAAGACTTTTACATCTGCTGCAGTTACTGTCATCTTTTTCCTGTGTCAGCGCCCATGTAAACTTGTCATGTAATTAAACCCTCCTGCCTGTGCTGACACTGCAAACATTTATGCGTTGTGTGTGACACTACAAAAAAATGACTACATCGTTTTAAACATATTGAACAAAATTTGAATATGTTTTTTCCTCTGTGCTAAAAGAACCATTTTCCTTCAAGCATTTTGAGGTGAGGAATGTCACAGGCTATATGCAAGTAAAAACTTCATCTGCACAACTGTATTACTCCTGTTTCACAAGACCAGCCTAATTTCATACATATGATAATTCTGTTGTCTCACCAGGAAATCATTCAGTTCATGGTGTTTAAAATGGGCTCTTCATCCTGTGGACTCATAACTGGGAGCTGGCCAAAAGTTAAAGAATCTCCTCCTCGCTGGCTGGATCTGAACCCAGATGCTAAAATGAGGGAGATGTTCCCCCTATAAGAAAACCGGAAACCAGTTTATAAAGGGCAAGTTTGCAATTTTATTGCCATGATGGTACAAAGAGAAAAGCATCCCATCTGGAGCCTGCCTAGACTCTCTGTGCCTACGTCCTCACACCAATACCACTTGAATGAAAGGTCATTGTCTGCACTGGAGTCATAGAGTTGTACAGCACAGAAACAGGTGCTGGCCATCAAGCACCAATCTATCCTAATCCCATTTTCCAGCACTTGGCCTGTAGCCCTGTATGCTATGGCGTTTCAAGTGCTCAACTAAATATTTCTTAAATGTTGTGAGTGCTGTTTTTGGCTGCAGTAGAGAGCTTCAGTTGGAGTTTGGTGACTGAGGGGGTTTAAGTGTTAAATTCTATCTGAAGCCTAGTCTTTCTTTAAATTAGCAATTAACTAAAAGTTGCTGTTAGGGTTGGAAGAAGGTGAGTTTTAGTCCAGCCTTAGGACAAGGCTCATACAGGCTCAGTTTGCAGTTGAAACCAGTTATATAAATAACTGGCTTAATCAGGTTTTCAGAAGCTCGGTTCAGAGAGTATAAAAGTAGGCTATCTTATAGTGCTGAGTTTGTCTGGGTGCTGTGTTTGGCTGCAGTCAAATGCTTCATTTGGAGTTTGGTGACTGAGGGAGGAGGTGCTCCTTTCCTTTCCTACCTTTGCTCAAAGAAGAGCGGCGGCCTTGGTAAGTAGGAACTGGTGAGTAAATTAGAAAAGTGTAATATTTTTAAAGTTCCTATACTTGGATTTAACTGCGAAGCGCCAGGAATAAGGGAAATTTATGGCCAATATAACAAAGTAATATAAATAATCCAAAGTAGAATCAAGTTAACTTAAGGGAAGTAGAGTTAAGACATGGCAGGGCAGCTCAGTCGCATGGAATGCGTGCCCTGTAATATGTGCAAAGTCATGGACGCTACCAATGTCCTAGCTGACCACATGCAGGAAGTGCTGTCAGCTGCAGAAACTTGAGCTCCGGGTTTCAGAGATCAGGCGGCGGCTGGAGTCACTGTGGCGTATCCTGCAGGCTGACAGCATGTTCAGAAGGGTGGTCACAATGCAGCTTAAAGGCCTGGAGGCAGAGAGGGAACGGATGACCACCAGGCAGTCCAAGAGAAGTAGGCAGGTAGTGCAGGAGTCCCCTGGGGTCCTGCTCGCAAATTGGTTTTCCATTTTGGAAGCTGGTGAGGGTGCTGGCTCCTCAGAGGAATGCAGCAAGGGCCAAGTTTGTAGCACCACGAGCGGCTTGGCTGTACAGAAGCGGAGGAGGAAGAAAGGAAGAGCAACCGTGATAGGGGATTAATTGGTTAGAAGAGCAGACAGGCGTTTCTGTGGCTGTAGACGTGGCTCCAGGATGGTATGTTGCCTCCCTGGTGCGAGGGTCAAGGATGTCACGGAATGGCTGCAGGGCATTCTTCTGGGGGAAAGTGATCAGCCAGAAGTCATGGTCCACATTGGTAACAATGACATAAGTAGGAAGGGGGGCGTGGTCCTGCAATCAGAATTTAGGGAGCTTGGTAGAAAATTGGCAAGCAGGACCTCGAATGTGGTAATCTCCGGATTACTCCCAGTGCCACATGCCAGTGAGTACAAAAATAGGAGGATAAGGCAGATGAATGCGTGGCTGGAAAGATGGTGCAGGAGGGAGGGCTTTAGATTCCTGGGACACTGGGACTGTCTCTGGGAGAGATGGCACCTGTACAAGCCGGACGGGTTGCACCTGAACAGACCTGGGACTGAGTTCCTTGCGGGGCATTTTGCTAGTGCTGTTGGGAGGGTTTTAAACAAACTCAGCAGGGGCATGGGAACCAAGAAAAAATATTAGAGAGGAATACCAGGATGCACAAAATACTGGGAGAGATAGATAGCACTAGTATAGAGAATAATAAGTTGTGTAAGGGAGAAAGTAACAAAATCTAAATCAGGGTTACTATGCATGGATGTGAATGCACGGAGTGTACTAAATAAGAATGGGGAGTTACAAGTCCAGATTGCCATGTGGAAATATGATGTTGTGGCGATAACAGAGACCTGCCGGTGGTATTGGTTAAGTGGAACGTTGCAGTGCTGGAGAAAGAGGATGTCCCAGAGGGTTCAAGGACAGAATCAATTTGGCTAAAGCTAAGGATCAAAAAGGGTGCAATTGCACATTGCTCGCCAAGTAGCGAGAAGAACAAATCTGCAGGGTAATTACAGAGAGATGCAGGCATTATACAGTAGTTATAATGGGGGACTTTAATTTCCCGGATGTAGCCTGGGACAGTGGTATTGTAAAGGGCAGAGAGGGGCAAAAGTTCCTAGATTATGTTTTGGAGAATTTTCTACAGCAGTATGTGTCGAACCCAACAAGAAAAGATGCACTGTTGGACCTGGTTCTTGGAAATTAGGCGGGCCAAGTATATCAAGTGTCAGTGGGGGATCACTTAGGTATTGTACGTTTTAGATGATGATAGAAAAGAACACTAGGCAATCCAGAGTAAGAATAATTAACTGGACAAGAGCCAACTTTGATGGAGCCAGAATAGAGCTGAGCCAGATAGACTGGAACGAAAGATTGTCAGGAAAAACTGTAGCTGAACAATGAGCTACCTTTAAAATAGAATTGGTTCGGGCACAGTCAAGGTATATTCCATCGAAAGGGAAAGGTAGGGCAAACAAATCCAGAGCTCCCTGGATGAAAAAGATTAAAATTAAGATAAAGGAGAAAAAGTGTGCTTTTGACAGGTATCAGGTACAAAATACAGTTGAGAACCAAGAGAAATACAGAAGGTCCAGAGGGGAGGTGGTGAAGCATATTAGAGAAGTGAAGAGGGATTATGAGAAAAGACTAGCAGCCAACATAAAGGGGAATTCCAAAGTCTTCTTTAGGCATATAAATAGTAAAAGGGTGGTAAAAGGAGGAGTAGGGCCGATTAGGGACCTAAAAGGGAATTTACACATGGACGAAGAGGCCATGGCTGAGGTATTAAATGAATACTTTGCATCCGTCTTTACCAAGGAGGTAGATGCTACCCAGGCCATGGTGACAAACGAGGAAACTGTCACTAGAAGCGTTCAAAATTGATAAGGAGGAATTGTTGAATAGACTGTCGGCACTTAAAGTTGAGAAGGCACTGAGACCAGATGAGATGCATCCAAGGATATTGAAGGAAGTGAGAGTAGAAATTGCAGGGTCGCTGGCCATAATCTTTCAGTCTTCCCTAGACTCAGGTGGTGCCAGAGAACTGGAGAATTGCAAACATTATGCCCTTGTTTAAAAAAGGCTTTAAGGATAAAGCATATAGTATCCTGGACTGTACTAATAAGGGCATAGAGTACAAGAGCAGGGAGGTTATGCTGAATTCATATAAGACACTCATTATTGTTATGACCGAGCAGTTGGTAAAGCTGAGTTATTTTTTAAAAACCCCAGAGGGAAACTTTAAACAACTGTCACAACCTATAATTTTAAGTGTTATGTTTGAGATGCAACTCTAAATTCAGGAATCATACCACCAGTTCTCAAGAGGTTTTATTTTAAGCTAATTGAAACATTTTATTAATTTACACAAGTTAAATATATACACATGGCTACGAATTACTACTATCATAACTTTTAACAAATTCCCAAACTAATCTCCATTAAGGCAACAGCAACCTATTGACCTAACCAGACATCAAGCAAAGCATTTTCACTGTACGAATTCAAACTGAGGTTCCTTTCACTTTGGTTCCTGTGGAGACAGTTGGAGGCTGACAGATACTTTTGATATCATGTTGCCTCTGCTCTACACACACAAAACTGCTGAAGTTATACTTAGCACAGCCCATTGAATGTAAATTCTCATTGTATCACCAGCCTCTTTGAACTCTACCTTTTAACAATAAAACCCCTTTCATTGTACCAATTTTATTAGTAATATAAACATATTGCTTGGTACCTGCTAGCTAGGTGGTAATTTTTACCCCACTTCTTGAATGCTCTATTCAAAAAATGCAAATGCACTCTATCTCTCTTACATATCAAAACTAATACACATCAAAGCACCCAGACTAGCTGGCTTTAATCCACAGACTAAATCTCTACTTTAAAAGAAAAATATTTTCCAATGTATTATATACATTAATAGCTTCATGACATTAGACCTCAGCTGGAATATTGTGTACAATTCTGGGTACCATATTATAGGAATACATTGGAGAGAGTGCAGAAGAGGTTTACAAGAATAGTTCCAGGGATGACAAACTTCAGCTATGAGGATAGATTGGAGAGGTTGCTACCCCCCTCCGCCAATCCAGGGTACAGTGGCTCCCTAACTTTCCCCTTCTCCCCAAGGAGTGAGTGAAATTCTCTTGCTTTTTCTCCTTTTCTTTTTTATGCTAAACTTTATAAAACACTGGTTAGACACCAGTACCCAGTTCTGGGCATCACAATTTAGGCTTGATGTCATGGCTTCAGAGAGCATGCAGATGAGATTTACTTGAATGGTAACAGGGATAAGGGACATCCGTTATATGCAGAGGCTAGTGAAGCTGGGTTTGTTCAAATCTTTAGGGAAGAGTGATCATAGTATGATAAGGTTTAGGACACCCATGGAAGATGACAAAGAGCAACCTAAAATAAAAATATTAAATTGGAAGAGAACTGATTTCAGTGGGGTGAGAACAAATTTGTTCCAGGTAAATTGGAATCAAAGATTGGCAGGCAAAAATGTAAACAAACAATGCCTCTCTTTAAAAAGGAGCTGGTTCAAGTACAATCGAGATACATTCCCAGGAAGGGCAACCAAAGCTAGACCTCCCTGGATGACAGAAGAGATAGTGAGTAAGATGAAGCAGGAGAAAGAGGCATTTGATAGATATCAGGTTGATAATACAAGTGAGAACCAGGGTGGATGTAGAAAGTTCAGAAGAAAAGTGAAAAAGGAAATCATAGAGGCAAAGAGAGAGTATGAGAAGAGACTGTCAGCCAACATAAAAGAGAATCCAAAGTTCTTCTATAAATAAATAAAAAAAGGGCAATAAGAGGAGAGGTGAAGCTGATTAGGACCAAACAGAGGATCTACTCATGGAGGCAGAGGAGATGGCTGAGTTATTAAATGAGCATCCGTCTTTACCAAGGCTGGCACTCCAGTGCATTACTGAGGGAGTGTTGCACTGTAAGGATCTGACTTTTTCTTTTGTGTGCTCATGTGATGTGGGCATCACTGCCTAGGCCAGCATTTATTGCCCATCCCTAATTGCCCCGAGAAGTGGTGGTAAGCTGTCGTCTTGAACCGCTGCAGTCCATGTGTTGGTACACCCTCAGTGCTGCTCAAGAGGGAGTTCCAGGATTTTGACCCATCGATAGTGAAGGAACAGCGATATATTTCCAAGTCAGGATGTTGAGTGACTTGGAGGGGAACTTCCCAGTGGTGGTGTTCCCATGTGTCTTCTGCCCTTGTCCTTCTAGATGGTAGTGGTCATGGGTTTGGAAGGTGCTGCCTAAGGAGCCATGGTGAGTTCTGCAATACACCTTGTAGATGGTACACACTGTTGACAGTGTTCATCAGTATTGGAGTGAGTGAATGTTTGTGGATGTGGTGCCAATTAGGTGGGTGCTTTGTCCTGGATGGAGTGTTTTTGGAGCTGCACTTATCCAGGCAAGTGAAGAGCATTCCATTAAACTCCTGGCTTGTGCCTTGTAGATGGTGGGCAGGCTTTGGGGAGTCAGGAGGTGAGTTACTCAGTGCGGGATTCCTAGCCTCTGACTCTTATAGCCACAGTATTTATATAGCTAGTCCAACTCAGTTTCTGATCAATGGTAACCCCCAGGTTATTGATAGTGGGGGCTTCAGTGATGGTAATGCCATTGAATGTGGAGGGGTGATGGTTAGATTCCCTCTTGTTGGAGATGGTCATTGCCTGGCACTTATGTGGAGTGAATGTCACTTGCCACTTGTCAGCCCAAGCCTGAATATTGTGCAGGTCATGCTGCATTTGGACATGGACTGCTTCAGTATCTGAGGAGTTGCAAATGATGTTGAATGTTCTGTAATCATCAGCGAACATCCCCACTTCTGACCTTATGATGGAAGGAAGGTCATTGATGAAGCAGCTGAAGATGGTTAGGCCTAGGACACTACCCTGAGGAACTCCTGCGGTGATGTCCTGGAGCTGAGATGACTGACCTCCAACAACCACAACCATCTTTCTTTGTGCTAGGTATGACTCCAACCAGCGGAGAGTTTCCCCCTCATTTCCATTGACTCCACTTTTGCTAGGGTTCCTTGATGCCACACTCGGTCAAATGCTGCCTTGATGTCAAGGGCAGTCACTCTCCACCTCACCTCTGGAGTTCAGCTCTTTTGTCCATGTTTGAACCAAGGCTGTAATGAGGTCAGGAGCTGTGTGACCCTGGTGGAACCCAAACTGAGTGTCAGTGAGCAGGTTATTGTTAAGCAAGTGCCGCTTGATAGCACTGTTGATGACCCCTTCCATGACTTTATTGATGATCAAGAGTAGACTGATGGGGTGGTAATTGGCTGGTTTGGATTTGCCCTGCTTTTTGTGTACAGGACATACTTGGGCAATTTTTCACATTGCCTGGTAGATGCCAGTGCTGTAGCTGTACTGCAACAGCTTGGCTAGGGGTGCGGCAAGTTCTGGAGCATAAGCCTTCAATACTATTACCAGAATATTGTCAGGGCCCAGAGCCTTTGCAGAATCAAGTGTCTTCAGCCATTCCTTGATGTCACGTACAGTGAATCAAATTGGCTGAAGACTGGCATGTATCTTGCTGGGGGCCTCAGGAGGAGGTCGAGATGGATCATCCACTTGGCACTCTCGCTGAAGATTGTTGGGAGTGCTTCAGCTTTATCTTTTGCACTAATGTGCTGGGCTCCCTTATCGTTGAGGATGGGGATATTTGTGGAGCCTCATCCTCCAGTGAGTTGTTTAATTGTCCACCACCATTCACGACTGGATGTGGCAGGGCTACAGAGCTTTGACCTGATCCGTTGGTTGTGGAATCGCTAAGCTCTGTCTATCACTTGCTGCTTATGCTGTTTGGCACGCAAAGTAGTCCTGTGTTATAGCTTCACCACATTGACACCTCATTTTTAGGTATGACTGGTGCTGCTCCTGACATGCCCTCCTGCACTCTTCATTGAAGCAGGGATACTCCCCTGGCTCGGTGGTAATGGTAGAGCGGGAATATGCTGGGCCCTAAGCTTACAGATTATGGTTGAGTACAATTCTGCTGCTGTTGGTCTGTTCGAAATTTATCCCATTTAGCACGATGGTCGTGTCACACAACCAGATGGAGGGCATCCTCAATGTGAAGACGGGACTTCATCTCCACAAGGACTGTGCAGTGGTCACTCTACTGATACTGACATGGACAATGCATCTGTAGCAGGTGGGTTGTTGAGGATGAGTATGTTTTTCCCCCTTGGTTCCCTCACCATCTGCCGCAGACCCAGTCTAGCAGCTATGTCCTTTAGGGCTTGGTCAGCAGTGGTACTACCGTGCCACTCTTGGTGATGGACATTGATGTCCCCCACCCAGAGTACATTCTGTGCCCTTGCCGCCCTCAGTGCTTCCTCCAAGTGGTGTTCAACATTGAGGAGTACTGATTCATCAGCTGAGGTGGAAGCTTCCTTGCCCATGTTTGACCTGATGCAATTAATCTTCTGGAGTCAGTGTTGAGGCAACTCCCTCCCAACTGTTTTCCACTGCGCCACCACAGGACAGGACATACCCAGGGATGGTGATAGTGGTGTCTGGGGCAATTTCTGTAAGGTATGATTCCATGAGACAGCTCTCCCAATTTTAGCACTAGCCCCCAGATGTTAGTAAGGAGGACTGTGCAGGGTCGACAGGGCTGAGTTTGCCAAGGTCGATGGCGGGTGGTCCGTCAAGGTCCAATCCTTCTTGACTTTTTAATGGTTTGATACAACTGAGTAGCAGAGGGCATTTTTAAGAGTCACCAACATTGTGGATCTGGAGTCACCTGTCAGCCTGATCAGGTAAGGACAACAAATTTCCTTCCCTAAAGGACATTAGTGAACCAGATGGGTTTTTACAACAATCAACAATGGTTTCATGGTCATCAGTGGACTTTTAATTTGAGATTTTTATTGGGTGGGATTCGATCCCAGGTCCCCAGAGCAGTAGCCTGGGTCTCTGGATTACTAGTCCAGTGATAATACTACTATGCCACCACCTCCCCATGGTGGTCATAAAAAAAGTTAAATAAATGCAAGTCTTTCTTCCTGTCTTTACCAAGAAAAAAGATGCTGCCCAAGTCATAGTGAAAGAGGAGGTAGTTGAGACAATGGATGGGCTAAAAAATTGAGAAAGAGATACTAGAAAGCCTGGATATACTTAAAGTTAATAAATCACCAGGATCAAAGGGATGCTTCCAAGGATGCTAAGGGAAGTAAGGGTGGAAATTACGAAGGGCCGGCCATCATCTTCTGATCCTCCTTAGGTACTGTCTGACGATTGGAGACTTATAAATGCTGCACCATTGTTCAAAAAAGAATGTAATGATAAACCCAGAAACTCCAGGCCAGTCATTTTAACCTTGGCGGTGGGAAAGCACTTAGAGACAATAATCCAGGACAAAATTAACAGTCACTTGGACAAATGTGGATTCATTTGGAAAAGCCAGCTTGGATTCGTTGAGGGCAAATCATGTTAACTAACTTGATTGAGTTTTTTGGTGAAGCAACAGAAAGGGTTGATGAGGCTAATGCAGTCTTTTTTTTTTCAGTTCTTTTTATTCATTCCGGGATGTGGGTTTCACTGGCTGGGCCAGCATTTATTTCCCATTCCTAGTTGCCCTTGAGAAAGTGGTGGTGAGCCGCCTTCTTGAACCGCTGCAGTCCATGTGGTGTAGGTATACCCAAAGTGCTGTTAATGAGGGAGTTCCAGGATTTTGACCCAGCGACAGGTGATGTATTTCCAAGTCAGAATGGTGATTGATTGGAGGGAAACTTCCAGGTGGTAGTGTTCCCATTTTTCTGCTGCCTTTCTCCTTCTAGATGGTAGTGGTCGCGGGTTTGGAAGGTGCTGTCGAAGGAGCCTTGATGAGTTCCTGCAGTGCATCTTGTAGATGGTACACACTGCTGCCACTGTATGTCAGTGGTGGAGGGAGTGAATATTTGTGGATGTGGTGCCAGTCAAGTGGGCTGCTTTGTCCTGGATGTGTCAAGCTTCTTGAGTGTTGCACTCATCCAGGCAAGTGGGGAGTATTCCATCAGACTCCTGACTTGTGCCTTGTAGATGGTGGACAGGCTTTGGGGAGTCAGGAGGTGAGTTATCCGCCGCAGGATTCCTAGCCTCTGACTTGCTCTTGTAGCCACAGTATTTATATGGCTAGTCCAGTTCAGTTTCTGGTCAATGGTAACTCCCAGGATGTTGATAGTGGGGGCTTCAGTGATGGTAAAGCCATTGAATGTCAAGGGGCAATGATTGGATTCTCTCTTGTTGGTACTTGTTACTTGCAAATGTTACTTACATAGAAACATACATAGAAAATAGGAGCAGGCGTAGGCCTTTCATTATGATCATGGCTGAACATCCAACTCAATAACCTGCTCCCGCTTTCTTCCCATATCCTTTGATCCCTTTCGCCCCAAGAGCTAGATCCAACTCCTTGAAAACATACAATGCTTTGGCCTCAACTACTTTATGTGCTAGCGAATTCCACAGGCTCACCACTCTCTGGGTGAAGAAATTTCTCCTCACCTCAGTCCTAAATGATCTACCCCGTATCCTCAGACTGTGATCCCTGGTTCTGGACTCCCCCACCATCGGGAACATCCTTCCTGCATCTACCCTGTCTAATCCTGTTAGAATTTTATAGGTTTCTATGAGATCCCCCCTCATTCTTCTGAACTCCAGTGAATATAATCCGAACCGACTCTGTCTCTCCTCATATGTCAGTCCCGCCATCCCAGGAATCAGTCTGGTAAACCTTCGCTGCACTCCCTCTGTAGCAAGTACATCCTTCCTCAGATAAGGAGACCAAAACTACACATACTATTCTAGGTGTGGTCTCACCAAGGCCCTGTACAATTGCAGCAAGACATCCCTGCTCCTGTACTCGAATCCTCTGGCTATGAAGGCCAACATACCATTTGCCTTCTTTACCGCCTGCTGCACCTGCATGCTTATCTTCAGCGACTGGTATACGAGGACACCTAGGTCTCATTGCACATTCCCCTCTCTCAATTTATAGCCATTCAGATAATAATTTGCCTTCCTGTTTTTGCTCCCAAAATGGATAACCTCACATTTATCCACATTATACTGCATCTGCCATGCATTTGCCCACTCACTCAGCTTGTCCAAATCACACTGAAGCATCTCTGCATCATCTCTGCATCCTCCTCACAGCTCACACTCCCACCCAGCTTTGTGTCATCTGCAAATTTGGAGATATTACATTTAGTTCCCTCATCTAAATTATTAATATATATTGTGAATAGCTGAGGTCCCAGCACCGATCCCTGTGGTGCCCCACTAGTCACTGCCTGCCATTCGGAAAAAGACCCGTTTATTCCTACTCTTTGTTTCCTGTCTGCCAACCAGTTTTCTATCCATCTCAATACACTACCCCCAATCCCATGCGCTCTAATTTTACACGCTAATCTCTTATGTGGTACTTGTCGAAAACCCTCTGAAAGTCCAAATAAACCACATCCACTGGCTCCCACTCATCAACTCTACTAGTTACATCCTCGAAAAATTCCAGTAGATTTGTCAAGCATGATTTCCCTTTCGTAAACCCATGCTGACTCTGTCTGATTCTGCCACTGTTTTCCACGTGCTCAGCTATTAAATCTTTTATAATGGACTCTAGAATTTTCTCCACTACTGACGTCAGGCTGACTGGTCTATAATTCCCTGTTTTCTCTCTACCTCCCTTTTTAAATAGTGGGGTTACATTAGCTACCCTCCAATCTGTAGGAAATGTTCCAGAGTCTATAGAATCTCAGAAGATGACCACCAATGCATCCACTATTTCTAGGGCCACTTCCTTAAGTACCTTGGGATGTAGATTATCAGGCCCTGGGGATTCATTGGCCTTCAATCCCATCAATTTTCTGAATACCATTTCATAAGACCATGAGACATAGGAGCAGAAATTAGGCCATTCGGCCCATCGAGTCTGCTCCGCCATTCAATCATGGCTGATAAGTTTCTCAACCCCATTCTCCCGCCTTCTCCCCATAACCTTTGATCCCCTTACCAATCAAGAACCTATCTATCTCGGTCTTAAATACACTCAATGACCCGACCTCCACAGTCTTTTGTGGCAATGAATTCCATAGATTCACCACTCTCTGGCTAAAAAGTTTCTCCTCATCTCTGTTCTAAAAGGTCTTCCCTTTACTCTGAGGCTGTGCCCTCGGGTCGTAGTCTCTCCTACTAATGGAAACATCTTCCCCACATCCACTCTATCCAGACCTTTCATTATCCTGTAAGTTTCAATCAGATCCCCCCTCATCCTTCTAAACTCCATCGAGTATAGACCCAGAGTCCTCAAACGTTCCTCATATGTTTAGCCTTTCATTCCTGGGATCGTTCTCGTGAACCTCCTCTGGACCCTCTCCAGGGTCAGCACATTCTTCCTGAGATACGGGGCCCACAATATTATAAATGTGGTCTGACCAGAGCCTTATAAAGCCTTAGCAGCACATCCCTGCTTTTATATTCTAGTCCTCTCGAAATAAATGCCAACATTGCATTTGCCTTCCTAACTACCGACTCAACCTGCAAGTTAACCTTAAGAGAATCCTGGACTAAGACTCCCAAGTCCCTTTGCACTCCAGATTTCTGAATTCTCTCCCCATTTAGAAAATATGCCTCTATTCTTCCTACCAAAGTGCATGACCTCACACTTCCCCACATTGTATTCCATCTGCTACTTCTTTGCCCATTCTCCTAACCTGTCCAAATCCTTCTGCAGCCTCCCCGCCTCCTCAATACTACCTGTCCCTCCACATATGTTTGTATCATCTGCAAACTTAGCCAGGATGCCCTCAGTTCCTTCATCTAGATCATTAATGTATAAAATGAAAAGTTGTGGTCCCAACACTGACCCCTGCGGAACTCCACTAGTCACTGGCCGCCATCCTGAGATGGACCCCCTTATCCCCACTCTCTGCCTCCTGCCAGACAGCCAATCTTCTATCCATGCTCGTACCTTGCCTCTAACACCATGGGCTCTTATCATACTGAGCAGCCTCCTGTGTGGCAACTTGTCAAAGGCCTTCTGGAAGTCCAAGTAGATAATATCCATTGGCTCTCCTTTGTCTAACCTACTCGTTACCTCCTCAAAGAATTCTAACAGATTTGTCAGGCATGACCTCCCCTTGATGAAACCATGCTGACTTTGCCCGATTTTACCATGCACTTCCAAGTATTCTGAAATCTCATCCTTAATAATGGACCCTGAAATCTTACCAACGACCAAGGTCAGGCTAATCAGCCTGTAATTTCCCGTCTTTTGCCTCACTCCCTTCTTAAACAGAGGGGTTACATTAGTGATTTTCCAGTCCTCTGGGACCCTCCCTGACTCAAGTGATTCCTGAAAGATCACCACTAACGCTTCCACTATCTCTTCAGCTATCTCCTTCAGAACTCTGGGGTGTAATCCATCTGATCTAGGTGATTTATCCACCTTCAGACCTTTCGGTTTTCCTAGCACCTTCTCCTTGGTAATGGCCACCATACTTACCTCTGCCCCCCGACTCTCTTGAACTTTGGGGATGTCACTCGTGTCTTCCACTGTGAAGACTGACGCAAAGTACCTATTCAGTTCCTCCGCCATTTCTTTGTTCCCCACTACTACTTCTCCAGCGTCATTTTCCAGCGGCCCAATATCCACTTTTGCCTCTCTCTTACTCTTTATATATCTAAAAAAACTCTTGCAATCTTCTTTTATATTACTGGCTAGTTTACTCTCATATTTAATCTTCTCCCTCCTTATTTCTTTTTTAGTTGTCCTTTGTTGTACTTTGTAGGCTTCCCAATCGCCTGGTTTCCCACTGCTCTTTGCTGCATTGTATGCTTTCTCTTTAGCTTTTATGCTGTCCCTGACTTCCCTTGTCCTCCATGGTTGCCTCGTCCTCCCTTTGGAATGCTTCTTCCTAGGGATGAATTTTTGCTGTGTCTCCCAAATTACTTCCAGAAACTCCTGCCATTGCTGTTCCACTGTCTTTCCTGCTAGGCTCATCTCCCAGTCGATTCTGGCCAGCTCCTCCCTCATGCCTCTGTAGTTGCCTTTATTCAACTGTAATACCGTTACATCTGATTCCAGCTTTTCCCTCTCAAATTGCAGGGTAAATTCTATCATATGATGGTCACTTCTTCCTAAGGTTCCTTCACCTTAAGCTCCCTTATCAAATCTGCCTCATTACACATCACTAAATCTAGAATTGTCTGTTCCCTCGTGGGCTCCACCACAAGCTGCTCCAAAAAGCCATCTCGTAGACATTCCACAAATTCCTTTTCTTGGGATCCACTACCAACCTGATTTTCCCAGTCTACCTGCATATTGAAATCCCCCATGATCACTGTAACCTTGCCTTTCTTACACGCCTTTTCTATCTCCTGGTGTATCTTGTGCTCCACATCCTGACACTGTTCGGAGACCTGTACATAACTCCCATTATGGTTTTTTTACCTTTGCGATTCCTTAACTCTCCCAACTATTACTGATTTCTTTCAGTTCCTGCCTCTCACTAAACCCTGTGTTCCCCAACATTCCTGGTATGTTATTTGTGTCCTCCTTTGTGAAGACAGAACCAAAGTATGTATTTAGTTGGTCAGCCATTTCTTTGTTCCCCATTATAAATTCTCCTGTTTTTGACTGTAAGGGACCTACATTTGTCTTCGCCAATCTTTTTCTCTTCACATACCTATAGAAATTTTTACAGTCAGTTTTTATGTTCCCTGCAAGCTTACTCTCGTACTCTATTTTCCCCTTCTTAATCAATCCCTTGGTCCTCCTTTGCTGAATTCTAAACTGCTCCCAATCCTCAGGTGTGTTGTTTTTTCTGGCCAATTTGTATGCCTCTTCCTGAATCTAATACTATCTCTAATTTCCCTTGTAAGCCATGGTTTGGCCACCTTTCTTGTTTTACTTTTGCGCCAGACAGGAATAAACAATTGTTGCAGTTCACCCATGCACCCTTTGAATGTTTGCCATCCCCTATCCACTGTCATCCCTTTAAATAATGTTCCCCAAATCATCATAGCCAACTCGCGTCTCATACCATCGTAGTTTCCTTTATTAAGATTCAGGACCCTCGTCTCAGAATCAACTATGTCACTCTCCATCTTGATGAAGAATTCTATCATATTATGGTCGTTCATCCCCAAGGGGTTCCACACAACTAGATTGCCAATTATTCCTTTCTCATTACACAATATCCAGTCTAGGATGGCCTGTTCTCTAGTTGGTTCCTCAATGTATTGGTCCAGAAAAACATCCTGTATACACTCCAGGAATTCCTCCTCTACAGTATTGTTACTAATTTGATTTGCCCAATCTATATGCAGATTAAAGTCACCCATCATTTCAGATGTTCCTTTATTGCATGTGTCTCTAATTTCCTGTTTAATGCCTTTCCCAACATCACCACTACGGTTTACGGGTCTATATACAACCCCCACTACCGTTTTTTGCCTCTTAGTGTTTCTCAGCTCTACCCATACAGATTCCACATCGTCGGAGCTAATACCTTTCCTCACTATTGCATTAATTTCCTCTTTAACCAGCAATGCAACTCCACCGCCTTTTCCTTTTTGTCTGTCCTTCCTAAGTACTGAATATCCCTGGTCACCCTGCAGCCATGTCTCCGTAATCCCGACCTGTTTACATCTATTTGTGCAGTTAATTCATCCACTTTATTGCGAATGCTCCTCACGTTAAGGCACAAAGCCTTAAGGCTTGTATTTTTAACATTACTTGCCCCGTTCCCACTGTTTTTCACTGAGGTCCTGTTTGATTCTTGTCCTTGATTTCTCTGCCTATCACTTTTCTTATTCCCCTTTCTGTCTTTTGTTCATGTCCTTGATTCCCCTTCCTCTGACTCCTTGCATAGGTTCCCATCCCCCTGCCATTTTAGTTTAAACCCTCCCCAACCACTCTAGCAAATATTCTCCCTAGGACATCAGCCCCGGTTCTGCCCGGGTGTAACCCGTCCAGTTTGTACTGGTCCCACCTCCCCCTGAACCGGTCCCAATGTCCCAGGAACCTGAAACCCTCCTCCTCACACCATCTCTTCAGCCACGTATTCATCCGATATATCCTGCTATTTCTACTCTGACTAGCATATGGCACTGGTAGTAATCCTGAGATCACTACCTTTGATGTCCTACTTTTCAACTTACTCCTTAACTCCCTATATTCTGCTTTTAGGACCTCATCCCTTTTTTTACCTATGTCGTTTGTACCAATGTGTACCACGACCACTGGCTGTTCACCCTCCCCCTTCAGAATGTCCTGTAGCCGATCTGAGACATCCTTGACCCTAGCACCAAGGAGGTAACATACCATCCTGGAGTCTCGTTTGCAGCCACAGAAACTCCTATCTATTCCCCTTACAATTGAATCCCCTATAACTATTGCATTCCCACACTTCTTACTCCTCTCCTGTGCAGCAGAGACAACCGTGGTGCAACGAATTTGGCTGTTGTTGCTTTCCCCTGAGAGGCCATTCCCCCCCAACAGTATCCAAAGCGGTATATCTGTTTTGCAGGGGAATAGCCACAGGAGATTCCTGCACTGCCTGCCTAGCCCTCTTGCTCTGCCCGGTGGTCACCCATTCCCTTCCTGCCTGTGGACTCATAGCCTGCGGTGTGACCACCTCTACATACCTGCTTTCCACGATACACTCGCCGAGTGTGCGCCCGGGGCCAGGACGCTGCCCGAGGCCGGGACGCTGCCTGAGCCCGGGGCCGGGACGCTGCCCGAGCGCGCGCCCGGGGCCGGGACGCTGCCCGAGCGCGCGCCCGGGGCCGGGACGCTGCCCGAGCGCGCGGCCGGGGCCGGGACGCTGCCCGAGCGCGCGCCCGGGGCCGGGACGCTGCCCGAGTCCGGGGCCGGGGCCGGGACGCTGCCCGAGTCCGGGGCCAGGGCCGGGACGCTGCCCGAGTGCGCGCCCAAGGCCGGGACGCTGCCCGAGTGCGCGCCCGAGGCCAGGACAATCAGGGGTTTCAAAAGGGAATTGG
This sequence comes from Cetorhinus maximus, assembly GCF_964194155.1. Lineage (NCBI taxonomy): Eukaryota > Metazoa > Chordata > Chondrichthyes > Lamniformes > Cetorhinidae > Cetorhinus > Cetorhinus maximus. Next base: position 26,954,153 of record NC_135887.1, on the reverse strand, counting down.
ATGAGAACCTGAAAAGAAATAATTGCAGGACTACAGGGAAAGGGTGTGGAAATAGGACCTGCTGAGTTGCTCTTGAAGGGAACAGGCACAGACATGATGGACCAAATGGCCTCCTCCTGCGCTGTAACCATTCTGTGAATTAAAACAAAGAAGGTTAATAGGAGATTTGATCAAATGTTTAAAATTATGAATAGTTTTGATACAGTAAGGAAAAATTGTTTCCAGTGGCAGGAGAATGAGTAACCAGAGGACACAGATAAAAGGTAATTGGCAAACAAAGCACCGGAGATGAGACTTTTTTAAACACGGCGGGATGTTATGATCTAGAATACACTTCCTAAAACGGTGGCGGAAGCAAATTCGAAACAGAATTGAATAAGTAGAATCATAGAATGGTTACAGCACAGAAAGAGGGTATTCAGTCCATCATGTCTGCACTGGCTGTCCGAATGACCAATTCTCCTAGTGCCACGCCCTCACTTTCTCCCCCTAGCCCTGCACATTCTTCCTTTTCAGAAAATAATACAATTTCCTCTTAAATGCCTCGATTGAACCTGTTTCCACCACACTCTCAGGCAGTGCATTCCAGACCCTAACCACTCGCTGTGTGAAAAAGCTTTTCCTCAAGTTGCCGTTCCTTCTTTTGCCAATTACCTTAAATCTGTGATCTCTGGTTCTCGATCCTTCCACCAATGGGAATAGTTTCTCCCCATCTACACTGCCTCCATGATTTTGAATACCCCTATCAAATCTCCTCAACCTTCTCTCCTCCAAGGAAAACAGCCCCAGCTTCTCAAATCTATCTGTGTAACTGAAGTTCCTCATCCCTGAAACCATTCTCATGAACCTTTTCTGCATCCTCTCTAACTCCTTCACATCCTTCCTAAAGTGTGGTGCCCAGTACTGGACACAATACTCCAGTTGAGGCTGAACCCTTGCTTTTGCACTATGTGGCCCTATTAATAAAGCCTAGGTTGCCATATACTTTATTAAGTGATCTCTAAGCCTGTCCACTGCCTTCAATGATTTATGCACATGTACACCCAGGTCCCTCTGCTCCTGAACTACCTTTAAAATTGTACCCTTTTTATTTTGTATTGTCTTTCTGCAATGTTTTTTCCAAAATGAATCACTTCACACTTGTCTACACTCTGTATGAATAACTGAAGTGGAAAAAATTGCAGGGCTATGGGGAAAGAGTGGGGGAATGGGACTAAATGGATAGGTCTTTCAAAGAGCCAGCACATTGGCTGACTGGCTACCTCATGTACTGCATCATTTGATGATTCTGATTTTCCCTATGAGTAACACTGTGAGAAATTAATTAACTTGGTTTAATTTGTAATTTCCCAGTTAGTAATAAACCACTCTAGAATTTCCAAACTTCAAACATTTAACATTTGACTCATCTCATAAATTGGCATTTAGGTCTGGTTTTGTAGAATATGGCATTTTGTGCATTTGCAAACCAAAAGAGCACTAGCTGCCTGTTCTGACTGTTGCACAGTGAGTCTGCAAAATGAATGTTCTTCATTTTCTAATAAATTGTGACACAGGTCAAGTTGCCTGCACATAAATTAACTTCAGTTTCAGTTAATGTATATAAACAGGTGTTCATGAACTAAAGTCAGTTTTTAGTATATTGTATTTGTGGACCACAATCCTATCAGCTGCACAGAGGCAGTTTTGGAGATGGGAAGGCAGGGAAATTTTAGAATGTACCCATCTACTAGACACATTCCCATCTCTGAGGGCTCTCACCAGAGCTGGGGTCAGACTGGGATAAACTACCCCCAGCCCAGCAATGGCAGATAGTGAATTACCAGCAATCAAATGTTACTTTTGGGGAGGCAAAGTGGTGACACCGCTGGAATCTTACCAGTGGCAGACGACCCCGCGCCGAGGCAGGTGCCTGGAAGTGTCCAGGGGGGAAAATGAGGCCTCCTTTAATTCCACTCCACACCCAGAGCTGCAGGTACCAGACGATCAGAGCTGCAGCTACAGGCTATTCTGCAAAGGGGCTTCCCCTTCATGATGATGGTCCAGCAGCTGTGGCCACAGTTTGTTTTTAGCATTTAAAAGTCATCAGAGGACACCTCCATCTGGAGGCACTCTTACCTGTCCCCCACCTACGATGGCAGCGTCCACCTCTCCCAGTGAGGCTGCCGACCGCTCACAGCCTCGAGCGCTCCTATTGGCCCTCCCATCTGTGCAGCCTACCCATTGTCCTTAATTGGACAGGACACCGAGAGGCAGCATATTATTGGCCACCTCCAGGACGATCGCAAAGGCAGGTGGACCTCAGAACCCATCATGGCTGGAACCCAGAAATGGTCACAACAGGACGTGTTCAAAATCTAAAGCAGTGAGATTCTGCCCACGGTGTTTGTGATGTCCTGTGACCCTCTGGTGCAGAGCTCTGCCTGATGGACCCAGCCAGTCCCTGCTGATAGCTACTCTGCATGTTATGGAGATAACTGATTTCAAGGATCACAACTGCCCAGTAGTCACTGAGGTTTGTCAGGAAAATATAAATAATTTTCTTAATGTTATTGAAATTTATTGTAAGATAGGAATAGTGTGTGGGACTTAATTGAATTAAAGACAGCTGGTCTGAAGGCTTTGATGTATCAGAAGAGAAGCTAGGTTTGAAACATTAAATAGGTAAACATGGCTGAAGTTTTAGAACTTGAGGTGTAAAGGGAAAATTTGCATTTTTAGATAAACCAGAGTATTTTAAATTTCAAAAGAGGTGGGGAAATGTTACACTTAGCTACAGTTTTCAATCCCTGCCACAAAATACTTTTCCTAGCTACCAACTCCATCCCTCTCCCTGCCTGAGACTGTACAAAATTGGTTAAAACCTTATGTCATATTTGATCCTGAGCAGAACTTTAGACCCTTATCGTCTGCATCACCATGACCACCTACTTCTACCTCTGTAGCATCACCCATCTCCACCTCTACTTCAGCTCACCTGCTGCTGAAACCCTCATTCGTGCCTTTGTTACCTCTCGATATGACTATTCCAATGGTCTCCTGGTTGCACTCCCGTCTTCCACCTTGTGTAAGCTCCCCGTCATCTAAAACTCTGCTGACCACATCCTAACTCACATGAAGCCCTGTTTATCCGTTAACCTCTGTGCTCCTCGTCAGTCAATGATCTGATTTTTAAAATTCCAATCCTTGTGTTCAAATCCCTCCATGACCTCAGCCCCCCTTATACCAGTAACCACCTCCAACCTTACACCTTCCAAGATCTCTGTACTCCTTCAATTCTGCTCTTTTGTAGATCTAATATTTCATCGCCCCACCATCGTTGGTCGTGACTTCAGCTGCCCGGACTCTAAGCCCTGGAATCCTCTCCCTAAATATCTCCACTTCTCTCTCTCATCCTTTAAGCTGCTCCTTAAAATTAAAAATAATAGATGGTGCAGGAAATGAAGAGTGGAATGAACAACTCCAATGTCCCGTCAAACACTCCCAGGACAGGTACAGCACGGGGTTAGATACAGAGTAAAGCTCCCTCTACACTGTCCCCATCAAACACTCCCAGGTCAGGCACAGCATGAGGTTAGATACAGAGTAAAGCTCCCTCTACACTGTCCCCATCAAACACTCCCAGGTCAGGCACAGCATGAGGTTAGATACAGAGTAAAGCTCCCTCTACATTGTCCCCATCAAACACTCCCAGGACAGGTACAGCACAGGGTTAGATACAGAGTAAAGCTCCCTCTACACTGTCCCCATCAAACACTCCCAGGACAGGTACAGCACGGGGTTAGATACAGAGTAAATCTCCCTCTACACTGTCCCCATCAAACACTCCCAGGACAGGTACAGCACAGGGTTAGATACAGAGTAAAGCTCCCTCTACACTGTCCCCATCAAACACTCCCAGGGCAGGTACAGCACGGGGTTAGATACAGAGTAAATCTCCCTCTACAATGTTCCTGTTTAAACTTAATGCTGGAAGATCGACCCATTGTCAGCTTGTATGTGCCAATATATGTCAGTTTGAATTGTGAGTGGAATACTGACCTAACAGCAGCAATGTGAGGTCAGGCTCGCTGTGGGTTTTGTGTAATGTAGCTGACTGGAAATACTGTATATGGTTTATATTTGTGGAAGGAAAAGTTTACATGGATGGTCAAACCAATATCGCAAAACCGGTTTATTGGAAATAGAAGTGATTCCACAGGGAGTATTCAGTGTAAATCAGTTTTCTCCATTAAATACTTGCCTTTGTAAAGCACAATGTTGTATACAAAGCAAAAGGGTGAATGAGTTACAATAGTGTTCTTTGGGTTTTTCCTTATTTTGCTGTATCAGCTGAATGTACAGCCTGTATGTCCCCACACTGGGTATGTGACTTATTGTAAAGGCTTTCTGTGTGTACAAGCCACCAACACCTGGGTTATCTGTACTCTAACTTCCATTATCCTTTTTTCTTTTTTCCTGTTATTAGTTTGAGTTTCACATAAATGTTTATATTTGGGGTGGTGGCCTGTTACCACCATTGCTGATATGCTCAGTCTGGATATGAACAAGTGTGTTTTACTACCTACAACTGATTTGTTGTATTGAGTAATTGGCGGGGTAATTGTGCCATTTATCTGGCAAGGGAGGTATTGTTGTGGTGGGGTTGTGTGTGCTGATCAGGTGGGTAAGGGATGCCTGTGTGCACAACCAACAGAAAGTTTTGATCACACCGGAGGTTAGAATGGCAAATTGTGCTGTTTCATATAATCCTGACTTTGATAGTCCGAGATCAGGATTATCCTCTATCTTCCCCAAACAATTCCAGTTTGAGACTTGGATGTTGCATTTTCTGTTGTGTTTTTGTCTGGTTTATTTTGTTCTAATTTGACTGAATATTTTGTTTTGATCTGCAGGTAGAAGGAAGTTCTGGTCAGGTGTATAATTGCCTAAGCTCCTGCCTCTACTGCTCATGTCCAGCATTCATGTACTCTGTTTTACGAAGGAATGACAATATATTGGTAAGGACTTAAAATCAACTAACAGGATAGGTACTTTCCCTTCTAGTTTTGTCCCTTGATCCCTAATGTCCTCCAGGCAGCTTTGTGTCTGCAGTGTACACCCAATTGCAGCAGTGTCTCCTATATCTCACCCTAGGTAATAATTCTCAAATCATGGTGAGGGTATGACATCCTGTATCAGGACCCTTTACTCCATCAGATGGGTAGCAAAAGATACCCTCATTAATTTCTTCCCATATATACACAGACATATTGCCTGTATACATAAATATATTGCCTGTATCTTCTTTACATGAACAGTGTCAAAAATGCTCTCGATTATCACTCTACTCCCCATGTTAGACTAACTGCCCTATAATTCCCTGATCTGTGACTTGGTCCTTCCTTTAAACACCAGTATCCCAGGTTAATTAATTGTATTGCTAATGACACACTCACTGATTCATTCATCAGCTTAATATTGAATGTTATACTTGCGAGGAAATAAAGCAAACACAAGTTCTGAATGATCAGAGCAGTAATTTCCTTTGAAGTTTTTCTCTCTGTTCCTGATTTTGCAGTGTAAGCATATTCTTGCTGTATACCTGTGCCAAGCCATGGGAGTGTACCACCAGCTGACAGTCTCAGACAAGCAACTCACCAGCCTTCTGCTGGCAAAGGACAAGGAGCCTGGAGCCACAGCACATTAAAGGTCATTATTCTGGAGAAAAGAAAACCGCTGAGAGACATAAAACTTTTTTTATACATGGTATATAAACCCAAGGACTGATTTTTGGTGTCCCCTCGTTACAAAGCTTGAGTCGGCAGTACAGAAACAACTAAAACTGCGGACAATGAGAACCAGCTGTTCTATTAAAAAGATAAAATTTAGATCCTTACTGTTGCTGAAGCAATAGAAATGTCAGATAGAAGGAGACAGTGCTATTCCAAGCACCCTGGAATTGAAAAGACCTCGTCATTTCCAAACAACTCGCCGACTGTGTAACCCAGCACCCAAGGCCGAATGTTGCTGAAGTAAACATGGCTGCCTACAGTCTTCGCTACTTTACTCCTAAACTATACTTAGTCTAGGCTGACACTTCAGTGCAGCACTGAGAGAATACTGCATTGACAGTGTTGTCATCTTTCAAATGAAGCATTTAGCCAAGGCCAGTGAAAAATCCTGAAGCATTATTTGAAGAAGAGCAGGAGCATTCTCTTGCCCAGAAACGTTCACTCAAAGAATGCTACCAAAAACAGATTCTCTGCTCATTTATTCATTTGCTGTTTATGGCATCTTGCTTACAAATATTGACTTCCACATTTACCTCCAATTCAAAGTAATTAATTGGCTTCATTGCAATTTGGGACATCTTGAGGATGTGGAAAAGTGCTACAAAATGCAGCTTCTTTACTTCTTACTACATTGTTCCGTGTGTATTTTGGCAAGTTTATTTTATAATTATCTGTAATAATGTTTTCAGTGTTTCAATTGCGTATTCAGCCATCACACGGCAGGTACATGTCAGGTCATGCAGTGCTTACTCAAGCAGCTGCCTGCTTGTTGATTGTGACTCTGCCACAAACCCTCCATCTCTCTGCAGCATGGAAGCAGTGATTGAGTCAACCAAATGTAAGCAGCGAACACACTGTTTTGGTAGATGCGGCTGTGATACTGGCTGTTCCAGGCTGCTGTGAGCCATACAGGTTAACATATTGATAATGCACCTTAATTAAACTAAATAGTTTTAACAATAATATGGAGAGTTTGACATATGGGCAGCATAAAGTGCACATGCCCCATCACTCATTGTAACATTGGATAAGTATAATAGTCAGCCTGGCAACTGCCCTGTCTCCAGTGGGGACTACAGCTTACATCATTGCACCCTGATTCCTGGACTGTGGAGTTGTTCTGAATTATTTGATTTAAATAAAAGTCTTTATGAAGAAGCATTCATTTGTGTGGGCTTTATTGATGTATTGTTTAAACAAATGTGCACAGTCTTTTGGAAAGTACTAGCTTGTAAAGTCTAGAACAGAGCAGAAACTTTATGTTGTAAGTGGAAGAGGTCGGTTGCTGACCATTCTTTTGTGCTTATACTCTGAAGACAGTATAGATCAGTAAGTTCTCTTCACTAATTTCACACATTGTCCTTCCTTGTGTGACCTTGGACTCAGAGTGTTGACAGGCTATTGACTGCGGAGGGCCATCAGAACCCAGTCTCATTCTGCTCTTACCAAGAGTCTGTGAGCTTTCCACAGAGTTAAGGGGACTCTGGCAGATGCTGCTATCCCAGTCTATTCATTGTGACATTGGATAGGTAAGATTGTCAGCCAGGCACCTGTCCTGACGCTAATTGAAGTCTTCCCAAGTAAGATTAGCTAACTTAATGCACACCAGGAGGTGGGACTTACCTGGTCTGTGACTATCTGGAGAATAATTTGTTGCACCACAAGGGGACACAGGATAACTGCTGTCGAGAGCTCTCAGTAACTGAAATTAAATATTCTGTAAATAAGATTACTCTTGAGTTAGGATGATCATATGTTAGCATTTTCTAAGAAAAGTTCCACAATGAGGTGCAATGTCTGCAATATCCCTGGTTCATGATACTCGACCTCGAGTACCCTAACTTTTAATTTCTCATGTTAGGATATGTGTAATATGTAAGTGAGTTATAAGTTGCAGAATATAGCATATAGCACCTTGGATAAAGGTGTCTGGTAAATCAGTGGTCCTCAAACTTGGGTCTGCAGAAACTTTCTAGGGGATCCGTGAAATAATGTGCAAGTGCTTATTGACTAGGGCCTGCCTTATGGTGGGCAATCACCCAGGGTGATATGGTTAGGGGCTCACCATAAACAAGAACAATGGAATGAGCAGTGCCCAGAGGTTGGCTTGGTGTGAGCCAGGTAGCGGCAACGCTGGGCACCTGCCACATCTGCAGCACCAAATAAGCTGGTTGTCTCACCTTGGAGTGTGCACGTGTGGCGGAGCACTGAAAGCAGCACAGAGGTAAACAGGTGGGCACACACTTACCGAGGCTGATTTTGGGCACCCAGGTGAGTTTAGCCATGCTCAAGAGAGAGGAGTTTTTAAAAAAATATTTAATTATAATTACTTAAAGAATGAACACAAATTCAAGTTCACCCAGGGCATCATTTTCCCTAAGATCCAGCCCAGTTGCAGACTATAACTGGAAAAACATCTTATTTACAGTACCTAAAATTTCTACAATTCTGAAACACTCAGTTACTATATGGAGTAAACAAATACAAATATATATGTAAATTACCTTTAGAATACTTCGCATTTTTCTCATTCTAACAACAATGTGCTTTTGTACAACGCTGATAACTTTAAAAAGGTCGGTTGATGGTACATGAGTAAATTATTTTAGAACGGAAAAGCATTTAAAATGACCTCATGCCACCCCTGCAAGTATTTCAGCTGAAGCCATGGACAGTGCTGAGTCAGTAACAAGAAACAATGAAAGAAGATAAAGTATGAGAAGATTTATATAGAATTCAGATTTATGGAGTTCAGTGATAGCCTCAATGTGTTATTTTAAATATTCGTTCATGGGACGTGGGCTTTGCTGGATGGGCCAGCTTTTATTGCCCATCCCTAATTGCCGTTGACAAGGTGGTGGTGAGCTGCCTTCTTAAATCGTTGCAGCCCACGTGGTGTAGGTACAACCACAGTGGTGTTAGGAAAAGGATTTCAGGATTTTGACCCAGCGACAGTGAATGAACAGCGATATATTTCCAAGTCAGAATGGTGAGTGACTTGGAGGGGAACTTCCATGAGGTAGTGTTCCCATCTATATGCTCCCCTTGTCCTTCTAGATTGTAGTCATCATGAGTTTGAAGATGTTGAAGGAGCCTTGGTGAATTCCTGAAGTGCATCTTGTAGATGGTACACACTGCTGCTACTGTGCGTGGTGGTGGAGGGAGTGAATGTTTTTGGATGTGATGCCAATCAAGTGGACTGCTTTGTCCTGGATGGTGTCAAGCTTCTTAAGTGTTGTGGGAGCTGCACTCATCCAGGCAAGTGGGGAGTATTCCATCACACTCCTAACTTGTGCCTTGTAGATGGTGGACAGGCTTTGGGGAGTCAGGAGGTGAGTTACTCATTGCACGATTCCTAGCCTCTGACCTGCTCTTGTAGTCACAGTATTTATATGGCTAGTCCACTTCAGTTTCTGGCCAATGGTAACCCCCCCAGGATGTTAATAGTGGGGGATTCAGTGATGGTAATGCCATTGAATGTCAAGGGATGATGGTTGGATTCTCTCTTGTGGGAGATGGTCATTGCCTGACACTTGTGTGGCGCAAATGTTACTTGCCACTTGTTAGCCGAAACCTGGATATTGCCCAGGTCTTGCTGCATTTGGACATAGACTGCTTCAGTATCTGAGGAGTCACAAATGGTGCTGAACATTGTGCAATCATCAGCGAACATCCCCACTTCTGACCATATGATGGAAGGAAGGTCATTGATGAAGCAGCTGAAGATGTTTGAGCTGAGGACACTACCCTGAGGAACTCCTGCAGTGATGTCCTGGAGCTGAGATGACTGACCTCTGACAACCACAACCATCTTCCTTTGTGCTAGGTATGACTCCAACCAGAGCGTTTTATCACTGATTCCCATTGACTCCAGTTTTGTTAGGGCTCCTTGATGCCACACTCTGTCAAATGCGGCCTTGATGTCAAGGGCAGTCACTCTCACCTCACCTCGGGAGATCATTTTTGTCCATGTTTGAACCAAGGCTGTAATGAGGTCAGAAGATGAGTGGCCCTGGTGGAACCCAAACTAGGGGTCAGTGAGCAGGTTATTGCTAAGTAAGTGCCAGTTGATAGCACTGTTGCTGACCCCTTCCATTACTGACGATGGAGAGTAGACTGATGGGGTGATAATTGGCCGGGATGGATTTGTCCTGCTTTTTGTGTACAGACATACCTGGGCAATTTTCCACATGATGCCAGTGTTGTAGCTGTACTGGAACAGCTTGGCTAGGGGCGCGGCAAGTTCTGGAGCACCAGTCTTCAGTACCATTGCTGGAATATTGTCAGGGCCCATAGCCTTTCCAGTATCCAGTGCCTTCAGCCGTTTCTTGATATCACATGGAGTGAATCGAATTAGCTGAAGACTGGCATCTGTGATGCTGGGGACCTCCGGAGGAGGCCGAGATGGATCATCCACTCGGCACTTCTGGCTGAAGGTTTTAGCAAATGCTTCAGTCTTATTTTTTGCACTGATGTGCTGGGCTCCTCAACCATTGAAGATGGGGATATTTGTGGAGCCTCCTCCTCTAATGAGTTGTTTAATTATCCACCACCATTCACAATTGGATGTGGCAGGACTGCAGAGCTTAGATCTGATCTGTTGGTTGTGGGATCGCTTAGCTCTGTCTATCACTTGCTGCTTATGCTGTTTGGCACACAAGTAGCTGTGTTACAGTTTCACCAGGTTGACACCTCATGTTTAGGTGTGCCTGGTGCTGCTCCTGGAATGCTCTCCTGCACTCTTCATTGAACGAGGGTTGATCCACTGACTTGATATAATGGTAGAGTTGAGGATATGCCGGGCCATGAGGTTACACAGCGCCTCATGGATGCCCGGTCTTGAGATGCTAGATCTGTTCGAAATCTATCCCATTTAGCACAGTGGTAGTGCCACACAACATGATGGAGGGTATCCTCAATGTGAAGGCAGGACCTTGTCTGCACAACGACTGTGCGGTGGTCACTCCTACCGATACTGTCATGGACAGATGCATCTGCGGCAGGCAGGTTGGTGAGGATGAAGTCAAGTATGTTTTTCCCTCACCACCTGCCACAGACCCATCCTAGCAGCTATGTCTTTTAGGACTCAGCTAGTTCAGTCAGTAATGGCGCTACCGAGCCACTATTGGTGATGGACATTGAAGTCCCCACCCAGAGTACATTCTGTGCCCTTGCCACCTTCAGTGCTTCCTCCAAGTGGCGTTCAACATGGAGGAGCACTGATTCATCAGCTGAGGGAGGGCAGGACGTGGTAATCAGCAAAAGCATTCCTTGCCCATCTTTGACCTGATGTCGATGTTGAGGATGCCCAGGGCAACTTCAGACTGTGTCGCCACCTCTACTGGGCCTGCCCTGCCGGTGGGACAGGACATACCCTGGAGTAGCAATGTTGGCGTCTAGGACATTATCTGTCAGGTATGATTCCATGAGGATGACTATGTCAGGCTGTTGCTTGACTAGTCTGTGAGATAACTTTGTCTCCCAATTTTGGCACTAGCCCCCAGATGTTAGTAAGGAGGACTTTGCAGGGTCGACAGGGGCTGAGACTGCCATTGTCATTTCCGGTGCCTAGATCAATGCCGGGTGGTCCATCTTTATTCCTTTTTTGTGACTTTGTAGCGGTTTCTTGCAACTGAGTGGCTTGCTAGGCCATATTAAGAGTCAACCACATTGCTGTGGGGCCTGGAGTCACATGTAAGCCAGACCAGGTAAGGATTTCCTTTCCTAAAGGACATTAGTGATGGATTTTTACAACAAACGACAATGGTTTCATGGTCATCATTAATTCCAGATTTTTATTGGATTCAAATTCCACCATCTGCTGTTGCGGGATTTGAACCCGGGTATTACCGGAGCATTACCCTGGGTCTCTGGATTACTCATCCAGCGACAATACCACTATACCATTCCCTCTGCCTATGTGCTTAAAAATTTTACCCAACAAGGAATGAAACTTACAAAGCTAAAGCCACCCATCACAATAAAGCATCCAAGTATAAAGATAAATCAATGGACATTTTATAGACTCATAGACGTTTACAGCACAGAAGGCGGCCATTCGGCCCATCATGTCCACGCCAGTCAACAAAGATCTGACTCCACTAATCCCATTTTCCAGCGCTTGGCCCATAGCCCTGGAGGCTATGGCAACGCAAGTGAATATTTAAATACTTCTTACATGTTACAAGAGTTTCTGACTCAACCACCCTTTCAGGCAGAGTTCCAGATTCCTACCACCTTCTGGGTGGAAAAAATTCTCAACTCGCCTCTTAGCTTTCTACCTCTTACTTTAAATCTATGGCCCCTGGTTATTGACCCCTCTACTAATGGCAAAAGTGCCTTCCTATCCACCCTATCTTTGTCCCTCATAATCTTATACACCTCTATCAGGTCCCCTCTCAACCTTCACTGCTCCAAGGAAAACAACCCCAGCCTATCCAATCTTTCCTCCTAGCTCAGATCCTCCAACCCAGGCAGCATCCTGGTAAATCTCCTCTGCACTCTCTTCAGTGCAATCACATTCTTCCTATAATGTGGTGACCAGAACTGCACACAGTACTCCAGTTGTGGCCTAACCAGTGTTTTATACAGTTCCAGCATAACCTCCCTGCTCTTGTATTCTATGCCTCAGCTAATAAAGGCAAGTATCCCATATGCCTTCTTAACCACCTCATCTACCTGCCCTGCTACCTTCAGGGATCTATGGATATGTACACCAAGGTCCCTCTGATCTTCAGTACTTTCCAGGGTCCTACCATTCATAGTGTAATCCCTTCCTTGTTTGCCCTCCCCAAGTGGATTACCTCATACTTTTCCGAGTTTAATTCCATTTGTCACTGCTCTGCCCACCTGACCAGTCCATTGATATCCTCCTGCGGCTTATGGCTATCCTGCTCACTATTTACCACCCTACCAATTTTCGTGTCATCTGCGAACTTCTTGATCATACCCCCTACATTTAAATCCAAATCATTTATGTACACCACAAACAGCAAGGACCCCAGCACCGAGCCCTGCGGAACCCCACTGGAAACAGACTTCCAGTCACAGAAACATCCTTCTACCATCATCCTCTGCTTCCTGCCTCTCAGCCAATTTTGGATCCAACATGCCACTTTGCCTTGGATCCCATAGGGTCTTACTTTCTTGACCAGTCTGCCATGAGGGACCTTGTCAAAAGCTTTGCTAAAGTCCATGTGGACCACATCAAATGCATTACCCTCATCAATACTCCTGGTTCTGTCCTCGAAATTATTTAATCAAATTTGTCAAACACGACCTTCCCTTAACAAATCCATGCTGACTATCCCTGATCTCTCCAAGTGCAGATATATCCTGTCCCTCAGAATTCTTTCTCGTAACTTCCACACCACCGAGGTTAGACTGACTGGCCTGTAATTTCCTGGTCTATCCCTTCCTCCCTTTTTTAATCATGCGACAATGTTACAGTCCTTCAGGCCTCTGGCACCTCACCTGTGGCCAGAGAGGATTTGAAAATTACTAGCAGGGCCCCTTATATCTCCTCCCTTGCCTCCCTCAACAACCTGGGATACAAATCATCTGGACCTGTGAATTTATCCACTTTTAAGGCCGCTAAACCTGCAAGTATCTCCTCTCTCTGTTAATTTCCTCTAATATTTCACAGTCCTCCACCCTGATGTCTATATCTACATCGTCCTTTTCCATTGTGAAGGCTGATGCAAAGTATTCATTGAGGACTGTACCCATGTCTTCCGGGTCCACACACAGATTACCTCTATGGTCCCTAATTGGACTGACTCTAGTTATTCTCTTGCTCTTTATATATTTTTTAAAATGCCTTTGGGTTTTCCTTTATTCTACCCACCAATGCTTTCTCATGCACTCTCTTAGCTTTCCTAATTTCCTTTTTAAGTTCCCCTCTGCACTTTTTATACCTCTCTAAGGACTCTGCCATTTTCAGCCATAAGCTTCTCTTTTTTTCTTAATCCTAACCTTTATGTCCCTTAACATCCAGGGTTCCCTGCACTTGTTCCCTCCTTTGTTTTTACAGGAATATATTTGTCCTGTACTCTCGCTATTTCCTCTTTGAATGCCTCCCACTGCTCTGACACAGTTTTATCTGCAAGTAGCTGCTCCCAGTCCACTTCAGCCAAATTGCATCTCATCTTAATAAAATTTGCCTTTCCCCAGTTTAGAACTTTTATTCCCGGCCCAACCTTATCCTTTTTCATAACAATCCTAAATCTAACTGAGTTATGGTCACTATCTCCAAAATGCTCCCCTACTGATACGCCTTCCACCTTCCCGGGCTCATTTCCGAATATTAGGTCTAGAACTGCCCCCTCCCTTGTTGGGCTTTCTACGTACTGGCTAAAAAAGTTCTCCTGGATGCAATTTAAGAATTTTGCTCCCTCCTTACCTTGCACACTAAAACTATCCCAGTTAATATTTGGGTAGTTAAAATCTGCTACTATTACTGCCCTATTATTCTTACACTTCTCTGAAATTTGATTACATATTTGATCTTCTATCTCTCCCTGACTGTTTGGGGGCCTATAGTACACACCCAACAGTGTGTTTGCCCCTTTGTGTTTTTTACTTCTACCCATATGGCTTCATTTGATGATCCTTCCAAGATATCATCCTTCCTCACTGCAATAATTGATTCCTTGATCGATATTGCAACCCCCCCTCCTCTTCTCTCCCCCTCTCGATCTCATCTGAATGCTCTATAACCAGGAATGTTGAGCCACCAATCCTGTCCTTTTAACCAAGTCTCAGTCATAGCTATGTCATATTCCCACATGCCTATCTGTGCCCTCAAGCTCCTTGCATTAAAATATATTCCATTTAGCCTTGCTAAACTCACTTCTTTCTTATCCAGCCTATGTTTCCTCTGCCTTCCAGACTCACTTACTAGCATTTTAACTTCTAATTCCATCTCAGCTTCTCTCCCCTCTGAACTCCTTTTCAGGATCCCGTCCCCCTGCCAATTTAATTTAAATCTGCCCCAACAGCATTAGCAAACTTCCCCACGAGAATGTTGGTCCCGTTCCTGTTCAGATGTAACCCGTCCAACTTGTACAGGTCCCAACTCCCCCAGAAATGGTCCCAATGCCCCAGAATCTAAAGCCCTCCCTCCTGCACCATTTCTCCAGCCACGCATTCATTTGCTCTATCCTGTTCCTATAAGCTACCTTTGAAGTTCCACTTTTCAATTTCCTACCTAACTCCCTAAAGTCTGCTTGCAGGACCTCATTTCTCTTTCGTCCTATGTCATTGGTCCCAACATGGTCCACGACCTCTGGCGGTTCACCCTCCCCGTTCAGAATGTCCTGCAGCTGTTCCGTAACATCCTTGATCCTGGCACCCGGGAGGCAACAAACCATCCTGGAGTCATGTCTACGGCCGCAGCTGTGCCTGTCTACTCCCCTCACTAACGAACCCCCTACCACTATTGCCTTTCCACACTTCTTCCTCCCTGAAATAAAGATTAATACAGGTGTCAGAGAATTCAAATGGAAAACACAACATTAATTCTGGAAAAGACCATAAAAGCATCTTCCTTAATAGTGTTTCCGATTGTCAAAAGGAAAAAGCCAGAAAGCCCATACTATTGGAGAAGAGCTGATACTCCCAGTTGTTTAGCAATGTGCAAAGTGTTGGTGAGTAAAGACACGGCACAAATGTTGAAGATCATCCCACTTTCAGATGACACAGCTTGTGAAAGAATCGAGAAACTTTCAAGAGATATAAAATGCCAATTACCGTAAAGGCTTTGTGAATGTGAACAGTTTGCAATTCAGCTCAATAAGACAGCTGACGTTGGTAGTAAAGCACAATCTTTCGTTTACCGTCGCCATGTTTGGCTGGGGGCGTTTTTAGAAGATTTCTTTTTGTCAGGTGTGATCAGAACAAACACCTGGTGCAGAAATATTCCAGTTACTGGATAATTTAATGGAAAGAGAATCGCTTGAGGGGGAGAACAATGTTTCTGTTCTCAAGACAGTGCTGTCGTTATGGCAGACAATAGGTGTGGTACTGTTGCAAACATAAGAGGTATAAGCCCAAAGGTAATTATGACACATTTTAAAGAACTTGTTGATGATAATATAAACAATGGAACCTGAATTGTAACTATGTTAAATGTACTTGTGACAGCAGTGAATTGTATGACGTTCAGAACTGTGAATTAATACAAAAACAGAATTACCTGGAAAAACTCAGCAGGTCTGGCAGCATCGGTGGAGAAGAAATCAGTTAACGTTTCGAGTCTTCATGACCCTTCGGCAGAACTGAGTATAGTTAGGAGAAAGGAGAAATATAAACTAGTCTAAGGTGGGGGGGCGGGGGGAGAGAGAAGTTGAGGGTGTGGTGATTGTGGAGATAAGCAAGCAGTGATAGGAGCAGATAATCAAAAGATGTCACAGATGTTCTCCAAAATGCCCTCTTATCACTGTGAATTAATGCCTGTTTGTAAAGCTGCTTCAGAAGTGGATGCAGGATATGGAAAATTGTTTCAAACTGCAGTACATTGGTTATTTCATGGCAGATTCGGAGAAAGAGTTTTTGAGCTCCATAAAGAGCTGCTGGATTTTCTATCTGTGCACAATCTGCATTAGCTGAAATAAAAACAGAAAGTGCTGGAAAAACTCAACAGATCTGGCAGCATCTGTGGAGAGAGAAACAGTTAAGTTTTTGAGTCCAATGTGACTTCTTCGGAACTTGATACTGAAACCCCTTTAACCAATTACAGATAATGAAACTTGAATCTCTTGCTGACATTGTTTAACCTGTTAAATCTAAGGATACAAGGGGGCAATGCAACCATAGGCAAAGTGAGTGACAAGACCGCAACATTTAGGGGAAAACAGAGATTTGGAAATAGGGTCGCCAACTGTAATAAAATATATTCCTGGAGGTTTCATCAAATGACATGCCCCTGGGCTCCCGCCATTAATTGGCCAACACATCCATACTTGTGATGTGTGGCCTTCCTACATCAATTGGAAAGCAAAAAGACTCATTACCCAATTTAATGACTATCAGCCAAACTGCCATTTTTCCCATTTTCAATATTTTTATATCTTGTCAAGAGAAATGTTCAAAGAAAATGACAATTTTTTTTAAATGAACGTGTGATTTTTCTCCAGGGTTGCACACAGCAGTGTCCTGGAAATTGATCCTCAATTCCTGGAGACTCCAGGCCAATCCTGGAGGGTTGGTAACCCTACTTGAAAAACTAGATTGAGCAACAGAGTTTCTAGATGGAAACAGAATGACAGGTGAGTTTGTGAAAGGGTTTTTACTCATCCTACAACATTGGAAGAGTATTTCAATATCTATTTTGAAAATATATATTGAAAAGTACGTTTGGGTTCAGGATCCATTTTCAATATTTGCTGCATGATACATGAAAAAACAGAAAAGGAGCTGGTTGAGCTGGACTTGTGACCGCTCACTAAAAATTACGTTTCAGGAACAAACACCTTGCCAGTTCTGGCCATCTGTTGCTGCATAATTTCCAGAATTGGCAAAAAGACATGAAAAGTGTTGCTACCTTTCCCTACAACAACAACTTATATTTATATAGTGCTTTTAACATAATGAAACCTCCAGAGTGCTTCACAAGATCATCATAAAACAAAGTATTGGACGGAGCCACATAAGGAGATATCTGTCAAATGACCAAAAGCTTGGTGAAAGGGGTAGGTTTTAAGGAGTGTCTTAAAGAAGGAAAGAGAGGTGGTGGGTGTAGCGATGCAATTCCAGAGCTTGGGGCCTAGGCAACTGAAGGCGCAGCCAGCAATGATGGAGCAATTATAATTGGAACGCGGAAGATGCCAGAATTAGATGAATGCAGATATCTCAGAGGGTTGTGGGGTTGGAGGAGATCAGAGAGATGGGGGGAGAGGAGGTGCGAGGCTGTGGAGGGATTTGAAAACAAGGATGAGAATTTTTAATCGAGGTGTTGTTTAAGTAGGGTCTGTGTAGGTCAGCGAGCACAGGGGTGATAGGAGAACGGGACTTGCTGCAAATTGAGACACGGGCAGCAGAGTTTTGGATGACCTCAAGTTTATGGAGGGTAAAATGTTGGCAATCAGCCAGGAGTGCATTGGAATGGCCGAGTCTAGAGGTAATGAAGGCCTGGATGAGGGTTTCAGCAGCAAATGAGGGACCAAGTCTGGTGTTACAGAGGTGGAAATAGGAGGTCTTAGTGACAACACAAATATGAAGTCAGAGGCTCACCTTGGGATCAAATGTAACAGCAAGATTGCAAAGAAACTGGCTTAACCTCAGACTGTAGCCAAGGAGGAACAGAGTTCGGAGTTTGGACCCAAAAAATGACTTCATTCTTCCCAGTATTTAATTGGAGGACATTTCTGCATTTCCAGTGCTCGATTTTGGAAAAGCTGATTTTGGATAATTTAACAAAGTGGAGTCATTGAGAGAGATGGTGGTGAGGTAGAGCTGGGTGTTGTCAGAGTACATATGAAAACTAATGCTGTTCCTTCAGGTGATGTTGCCAAGGGGCAGCATGTAAATGAGAAATAGGAGAGGCCAAGGATAGATCCTTGGGGGACACCAGAGGTAACAGTGCAGGAGCAGGAAGGGAAGCCATTGTAGGTGATTCTCTGGTTATGTTTAGATGAGAATGGAACCAGGTGAGAGCGGTCCAATGGGAGGATGGTGGAGAGGCATTGGAGGAGGATGGTGTGGTCAATGTGCCAAGGCTGCAGACAGGACAAGGAGGGAAAGTTTACCTTTGTCACAGACACATAGGATGTCCTTTGTGACTTTGCTAAAAGCCATTTCAGTGATGTGGAAGCAATGGAAATGTGATTGGAGGGATTGAAACATAGCGTTCTAGGAAAGATGGGAATGGATTTTGGAAGCAATAACATTTTCAAGGACTTAGGGAAGAGGAAAGGGAGGTTGGAGATGAGACGATAGTTTGCAAAGACTGGGGTCAAGGGTTGTTTTTTTTTGAGGAAAGGAGCAATGACAGCAGATTTAAAGGAGACAGGGACAGCACCTGAACAAAGAGAACCCAACAACATACCTTTGTGAAATGTCATTTTCTGCTATGGTAGTGAAAAGACCAACTACAGGTCCTGTCTTGAAGTGGAGAATAATTAACAGGTGTCATTATCAAACATCACCCATGGATAGACAAGCTGTACAGTGAGAGGCAGGCACTCACCAATCTCTAAATAAATGCCTGTTTTCTTAAAAGCATTATCAACACACTCCTTACATGCAGTATTCTATACTTTTAGAATTTAGATGGGGAGTAGGCGGATCAGTGATTATAAATTAATTTGAAAACCAAAAAGGTTCGCGAGCCACTGCACAATTGTTTAAAATTCAGGTACCACCAAACATGAAACTACTCTTATAGCATAGAATAATTCAAGTTCTGTTATTGATTCTTTTTCGTAAAGTTAAACCAACACAAACTAGACCATTTTGACAGTGGGTATGAAAAGCTGGCATTCCTGGGCATGTCGTATTGTTTATAAGGGTATTTGTACGTGCTCCAATAGTGGACGGCACATCCACGGCATTTCTCTGGAAATTTATTTTGCATTTGCAGTGTTTATGTGCGACTATTAAGTTATAGGCTGTTAAAATATTTGCCTCACTACACTACACGACCTACTTTTTCCATCCAGGCTACTTTGCTGTGCTTCCACCCTGAGGGGAATCCAGACTCTCAATAGAAACAGCTGTGCTGAACAGGAATGCTGCGAAGTTTGCAGACTGCTTGGATTAATAGTTTCTGTTGTGACTATTCTTTATCACACATTGTCAGTTTTAATCAAAAGCAAAATATTGCAGATGCTGTATATCAAAATTTAAAACCTGACAGTTTTAATGCTCTGGCCAAGGTTAGGATGAATTTAAGTCTGGCAGAAACGCAAACTGAAGCTGCAGGGAGATGGAGCCTGGAGCTGCATTAATTGCAGAGATGTCATCATTGGAATTCATACAGTACATATTTAGCAACTTTATTGCAGACACTATAGCATAGGGAGCAAGGTTACTACAGTGATTATGCTATTGGGAGCACTATTATTCTTGTCTTTCTCTCTTCCTAGCTCTCACAATCTCTTGTGTCTCACTCATCTCTGTCCCTCTCCTCTCTCTTCTAGCTCTCTTTTCTACGTCTGTCTCTCTAGCTGTATTCTGGTTTTATCTTTCACTCTGATATTACTCTTCCTTTATTGTCTTTCTGCATTCCTACAATGTTTCCTACATTACAACAGTGACTACATTTCAAAAGTACTTCATTGCCTGTAAAGCGCTTTGGGATATCTTGAGGTTGTGAATTGTGCTGTATAAATGCAAGTCTTTATTTTTACTGTGGAGCCTTTTTAATAGAAAAACTGTGGTTATCAAACCAAACTGCCATGTTTGCATCATGGTCCAAGAAGCAGAATGGAAATAAGAACACTCCCTCAGGGCTTTGTGTTTGTGTCTGTATTTGTGTGAGTTGGCATTGTTCTAGTCCTTGGGTTGTTTAAAATGTTTATTTTTGAAATTGTTTTTCCTGATTGAACGAGAATACAGGGTGTGGATATAACTCTTCCTTAAATCTCTAGTAATGTGCTGCCAACTGGCTTTGAAGTTGTGTATGATAGCAAGCATCAGATATCAGCGTGGACTGAGTAATTTGTTCTGTCAAACAATTTTGAGCCAAAAGGGAATACAATTATAATCGAGCACCCATGTACGAGAACAGGTGAGCTGCATGGAGAGGCATCTGCCACACAACACAACCTCTGGAATGGAGCCAAGTGAGAAGTAGAATACAAGCAAACATGCTGATGGTGGTTGTGGACTTGGATATTTAGATAGTTACATAACAGCAAAGGAACAGGGGAGGAGGTGAGACACAGCAGGGCTGAGAGATGGAGGCGGAGTGGAGTGACACAAAGTGGAGGTCATTACAGCCTTGGTTCAAACATGGACAAAAGAGGTGAGGTGAGAGTGACTGCCCTTGACATCAAGGCAGCATTTGACTGAGTGTGGCATCAAGGAGCACTAGCAAAACTGGAGTCAATGAGAATCGGGGAAAATACTCCACTGGTTGGAGTCATACCTAGCACAAAGGGAAATAGCTATTGTTGTTGGTGGTCAATCGTCTCAGTCTTGGATACACAGCTTCAGGAGTTCCTCAGGGTAGTGTACTAGGCACAGCCATCTTCAGCTGCTTCATCAATGACCTTCCATCCCTCATAAGGTCAAAAGTGGGGATGTTCGCTGATGATTGCACAATGTTCAGTACTATTCACGACTCCTCAGATACTGAAGCAGTCAATGTCCAAAGGCAGCAAGACCTGGACGATATCCAAGCTTGGGCTGAAAAGTGACAAGCAACATTCGCGCCACACAAGTGCCAGGCAATGACCATCTCCAACAAGAGAGAATCTAACCATCGCCCCTTGTCATTCAATGGCATTACCATCACTTAATCCTCCACTATCAATGTCCTGGGGGATACGATTAACCAGAAACTGAACTGGAATAGCCGTATAAATACTGTGGCTACAAGAGCAGGTCAGAGGCTAGTCACCTCCTGACTGCCCAAAGCCTGTCCACCATCTACAAAGCACAAGTCAGGAGATGGAATACTCCCCAATTGCCTGGATGAGTGCAGCTCCCACAACACTGAAGAAACTTGACACCATCCAGGACAAAGCAGCCCGCTTGATTGGCACCACATCCACAAACATTCTCTCCGTCCACCACCGACGCACAGTAGCAGCAGTGTGTACCATCTACAAGATACACTGCAGGAACTCACTGAGGGTCCTTATACAGCACCTTCCAAACCCACGACCACTACCATGTAGAAGGACAAGGGCAGCAGATACATGACAACCACCTGGAAGTTCCCCTCCAAGCCACTCACCATCCTGACTTGGAAATATATCGCCATTCCTTCACTGTCGCTGGGTCAAAATCCTGGAACTCCCTCCCTAACAGCACTGTGGGTGTACCTACACCACAGGGACTACAGTGGTTCAAGAAGGCAGCTCACCATCACCTTCTCAAGGGCAATTAGGGATGGGCAATAAATGCTGGCCCAGCCAGCGAAGCCCACATCCCATGAATGAATTAAAAAAAGGCAAGATGGGAGGGTAAGACAGGAGAGAGTTTAGTGACAGGGAAGGGGGTGGGACAGGTGAGGGGTGAGAGACAGTGGGGTGAGACAGGGTGGAAGGTGAGACAAGAGGGGAGTCAGACAGGCACAACTAAAGTAAGTTGAGAAGTAAATATCAATTGTCCTACATCAAGTTGAAAATATTGTACCTCATCAAACATCCTCAATTACATTTTCTCATCCTAGAATTCCTCCCAAGAATCATACAATTTTTATGACAAGATGATAATTAGTT
This sequence comes from Cetorhinus maximus, assembly GCF_964194155.1. Classification (NCBI taxonomy): domain Eukaryota; kingdom Metazoa; phylum Chordata; class Chondrichthyes; order Lamniformes; family Cetorhinidae; genus Cetorhinus; species Cetorhinus maximus. Next base: position 26,931,991 of record NC_135887.1, on the reverse strand, counting down.
TATTCTGTGGCATAATGTTCCTTTTAGAATTCTACATATATACAATATCAGCACCATTGGCTTTACAATCTGTAAGACATATTCATCCATTGCCATACGGTGAGAGGATATTGCCTTCAAAGTCAAATGTAGCACAATCCCTCTGCATCTAGCGTTCACAGCTCAGAACCTTTATCGTAACAAAACTAACATGTGAAAATATACATTCAAGAGTAGGTGTACATGATTGGGTGAGAGAAAGCTTTTGACAAAATTTTGACTGAGGGGCATAGATAGGGTAGACAGGACGGAACTTTTCCCCTTGGTGGAGGGATCAATAATCAGGGGGCAGAGGTTTAAGGTAAGGAGCAGGAGGTTTAGATCGGATGTGAGGAAGAATTTTTTCACCCAGAGAGTGGTGAGAGTCTGGAACTCACTGTCTGAAAGAGTGGCAGAGGCAGAAACCCTCATAACATTGAAGAAGTATTTGGATGTGCACTTGCAATGTCATGGCATACAAGGCTATGGGTCTCGTGCTGGAAAATGGGATTAGAATAGTTAGGTACTTGTTTGACCCGTGCAGACTCGATGGGCCAAAGGGCCTTTTTCTGTGCTGTAGACCTCTATGACTGCAACTAATAAGGTAAAATTCAAAGTGATGTTAACCTTATGGTGGGAGTTAATGAGCCAGGCTAGCACTGGCAGCTGGTACTGTTGGTATGTTGAAATCAAGGGCCTCTGAATTCCACAGGGATTTTACTGGTCTCCCACTGTAACTTCAACAGACAAGCATAACTTCCAAGGGAATGGGGGTATAGGCCATACCTGGTCTCTGCCATTTCTGCAAGCTTTTTGTTTTATTCATTCACAGGATGTGGACGTCATTGGCTAGGCCAGCATTTATTGCCCATCCCTAATTGCTCTGGAGAAGGTGGTGGTGAGCTGCCTTCTTGAACCGCTGCAGTCCATGTGGTGTAGGTACACCAACAGTACTGTTAGGGAGGGAGTTCCAGGATTTTGACCCAGAGTCAGTGAAGGAACGGCGATATATATTTCCAAGTCAGGATGGTGAGTGACTTGGAGGGGAACTTCCAGGTGGTGGTATTCCCATCTATCTGCTGCCCCTTGTTCTTCTAGATGGTAGTGGTCGTGGGTTTGGAAAGTTCTGCCTAGGTATCCTTGGAGAGTTTCTGCAGTGCATCTTGTAGATGGTACACACTGCTGCTTCTGTGCGTTGGTGGCAGAGGGAGTAAATGTTTGTGTAAGGGGTGCCAATCAAGCGGGCTGCTTTGTCCTGGATGGTGTCAAGCTTCTTGAGTGTTGTGGGAGCTGCATTCATCCAGGCAAGTGGGGAGTATTACATCACATTCCTGACTTGTGCCTTGTAGATGGTGGACAGGCTTTGGGGAGTCAGGAGGTGAGTTACTCGCCACAGGATTCCCAGCCTCTGACCTACTTTTGTAGCCACAGTATTTTTATGGCTAGTCCAATTCAGTTTCTGGTCAATGTTAACCCCCAGGATGTTGATAGTGGGGGATTCAGTGATGGTAATGCCATTGAATGTCAAGGGGTGATTATAAGATTCTCTCTTGTTGGAGACTGTCATTGCCTGACACTTTTGTGGCATGAATGTTACTTGCCACTTGTCAGCCCAAGCCTGGATATTGTCCAGGTCTTTCTGCATTTGGACATGGACTGCTTCAGTATCTGAGGATTCGCAAATGGTGCTGAACATTGTGCAATCATCAGTGAACATCCCCACTTCTGACCATATGATGGAAGGAAAGTCATTGATGAAGCAGCTGAAGATGGTTGGGCTGAGGACACTACCCTGAGGAACTCCTGCAGTGATGTCCTGCAGCTGAGATGACTGACCTCCAACAACCACAACCATCTTCCTTTGTGCTAGGTATGACTCGAACCAGTGGAGAGTTTTCCCCGATTCCCATTGACTCCAGTTTTGTTAGGGCCCCTTGATGCCACACTCAGTCAAATGCTGCCTTGATGTCAAGGGCAGTCACTCTCACCTCACCTCTGGAGTTCAGCTCTTTTGTCCATGTTTGGACCAAGGCTGTAATGAGGTCAGGAGCTGAGTGGCTCTGGTAGAACCCAGACTGAGCAGCAGTCAGAGGCAAAATCTTAGTCCATCATATGCCAAGCGAAAGGCTGCAAATTCCTTGTCCTGCTGCGTCAGAGCTGGCCGGCACAACAGATGAAATGTGGGCATATAGATGCCTGGCCAATGATGCATATGGGCCTCACAAGTAGACTCCAGACTGGACCGCAAACGTGGTCTAATCAGAGCAGTGTTGGGGTCTAGGGAGTTCCCTGGGCAACCTATCCTCCCTTACAAGGGGATGGGGTAATGGAATTTCTGCTAGCAAATGGTAGCCAGTGTCCCATGGGTGAATTCTCCTGTTGGCCTCATACATGAGATACCTTCCCACTGACCCCACAACTGCTGTCAATCAGTATGCGAGGGCACTGACGGACACAGTTCCAATATAGCCACTGGAATTGATGCCCATGGAATTTCAAGGCCATGATATTATTGTGATGCTTTGACTTGGAGGCAGCAGGGGAAGAGATGACGGAATACTGTGCTGTCATTCCGGTTTTGCCTTTAGCATCAGCTATGTCCCCTTTTCCCCACTGATATACAACCTAGAATTGCCCCTGATGTATTCTGTCCCACAGTGATTGATTGTGGCTTTGTGTTAGGACACTTTTAAGAACAAATTTGCCACTTTATTGAGAGTTGGCAAATAGCATTTGCTTTGGAATAAAGGTGGTGCTGCTTTGAAATACTGCTGCACCTTGGAGTCAACAAGACAATCTCTGCTTTCACAACTTCAAGATGCATGAATATGTCTTACTGTGGAGATCTGATAGGACAATTCCGTCCCTGTATGACAGATTAGGATTACCAACCACACCACACTGAGGCCAGCAGTAACATCCTTGAAAAGTGTGAGTGCAATGGATCTCAGAGCTATGGCAGTAATCTAGTTTGCAAATACTTTATGAGTCTCCCCTAATCTATCTCTGTTTAGAAACTCTACCTTGGAGAAAAGTTACTTGCAGGGTTGGAATCAGATTTGAGGTGATGCTGAAGTATTTCACATTTTGACAGCTTCCTTTGATTGCAATGTTATCCTTTTCTTACCCAAAGAGTTACCCCTACAATTAATGTACAAAGACAGATGTCAGGTATGTCAGTAAACAGTACGTATAAATATGATGTCCACAGGATACCCAGACATTCATGACAACATCTCTGATCCCTTTATGGGTGTGTTCCACACAGAGTGTTAGGCTTAAACTCATTGTCTGTCCTGCGCAGAATCCATTTGAAAATAATTTTATGGAAGGTGTTGCGAAATTCTTGAATCTTGTAGGCATAGATGATGGGATTCCCAACAGAGTTTGCATGAGACAGAACGATGGCAGCATTCATGATACGCGAGTTCATGGTTTTGAAATATTGTGGGTGAAAATGATTAATGCAGTTGAGGATGTGAAGTGGAAGCCAGCAGAAAGCGAAGAACCCAACAATGATGGACAGTGATTTTGCAACTCTTACTTGATTCTGTAAGTACGTCCGGGAAGTGTCAGAATTTACAGAATTCAGCTCAATCTTTCGTAGCTGCTTTCGAGCAACAGTGAAGATTTTTACATAAATGCCCAACATGATCAGCAGTGGTGTCAGGACGCAGCCCAGAAAGTTGAAGTAAACCATATATTTCATATTGACCACGTTCAGAAAGAGACATATCACTGAGCAGTTCAAGGGGCCAGAGATGTTCGCCGACTGTGTGCAATTCATCAGCACCTCATCATTCCTCTGATTCCAGCCAAAAAACGGAGTCAAACCAATCACAAAGGACAGGATCCAGAAGACCGCTATAATCAGCCTGGCACGTCTCCCAGTTATCAGCCCCTTATATCTGTGTGAGCGAGAAAAAATACAGTCAGGAAACAGATAGTAACACCTATTGTCTTCAAGCAGTTCCTGTCGTTTGCCATTGGGATATGCAACGTGTTTTCCCAAGATTACTTTCTTTTTAACCTGCTATAAATGGAAATAAGTGGGAATGGGTATTGGGTAGATGAGTCACTCATCCCAAGGAGAACAAACTGATAAAATGTTTCAATTCTTGTCAAATTCTAAACACCTGAAATACAGGAATGCACAAGACCAGAACTCACCAATCAGCCCACCCACCAGTTCAAAAACAGAATAGAATTCTCTACATATCCTTCAATTGTTTTTCATGTCAAATGCCTTACTAACTGAATATTGAGTTGTTCCCGATGAGGTTCACTAGATGGTGAAATGGTACGGAGAAATAGCCAATGAAATTTATTGGTAATACCTGGAAAGTGATGAAACGTGGAAGGAACAAAAAAGACTGGAACTACAAATTAAACAATTGAAATGTCTCTTCCTGTACCTAATCAGGCCATACCTTGTTTGTGCACACTTCTCCCCCTCTTCTAGTTTTGTCTCTATCTCAACTTGCAAATCATTGATCTACAATATAGTAAAGATCCCTGTACTAATCCTTGGAGTTCTCCATTAGGCACATCCTACCTGTACACCGTGGCCCATTTGTACAGCCACCTTCTGCTCCCTTTCTGCAGACAGTTTCCAATCCTCAATAGCCGTACACCTGCACTCTTTTACTTATGTGTTAGCCTTCTATGCAGCATGGTATCAAAATCTGGCTAAAGTTGCCTCTTTCATGAGCTCTGAGTTCGGAAGTTTCATGAGTTCGGAAAGAATCCCAACGGGGTTGTCCATCTTGATCCTCTGCAATGCTAACCTGGACTGGTGACTCCATTCATAGCTCAACTCTCTACAGAACAGCCACCAACAATTCACCCAACACAGGTGTCAGGTTCACTAGTCAGGACAGCCCTTTGCCTGTTGTTTTTAAAAGATAGATCTTACTGTCTTTTCTCTTTAATCCTTTGGTACAACTCCTGATTCTAATGATTCTGTAAAGTTCCCTCCGAAATGTGGCTAATCACCTATTTCTGTAAGAACTGCAATGTGCAAACAGTGGGGTCCAGGCACTGGATCCACTTTTACTTCCTTCATTTCCATCCCTTCCCAGTAATTCCCATTTTCCTTAACAATTCCTGGAAACTCTATGCTCATGTTAGGGAGAGTTAGTGACCTTTTCCAAAGAAATTCTTCTGGCATTCTAACATTTCTAGATAGGAAGCTAGTTATTTGTCCACTAAGCACTTTGTGACATCCTGAGGTTGTGAAAGATGCTATATAAATGTAAATCTTCTTTTCTTATTTTCTTTCTATTAATGGAACTTGACCTTTAGCAAGAAGGGGCATGGTTCAAGCATGGAGACACAAGATGACCATGGATAGTGCAGGCCAGTCAGCCCACCCAAAAGAACCGAGAGTCCCCTCATTGCATCATTGTTGTTCCTCAAACAATTCCAGAGTTTCTACCTCCATTACTCAGTGAGGAAGTTCATTCCACTCTTTGTCTTAAGAAAAATTCACCAATATCAGTTTTAGGTTTACCTTCTACCAATGTGCATATATATTCCTCTCCGAGTTTCACAACTTAACTTAATACATTTGACTTTTCCACCATATTTTCTATAATATAACCCTCCATAAACTCACCCTTCAGATGCTGCAGGTTGAAAAGCTCAAGTTTCTTTACTCTTTCCAATTGTCACACCTAACATTATGGGGAGGCAATGGCGCAGTGGTATTGTCACTGGACTAGTAACCCAGAGACCCAGGGTAATGCTCAGTGTTAGAATCTGCCACAGCAGATGGTGGAATTTAAATTCAATAAAACTCTGGGATTAATGATCATGGTCATCTAACGATTGTTGTAAAAACCCATCCGGTTCACTAATGTCCTTTAGGGAGGAAAATCTGACGTCCTTATCTGGTCTGGCCTACATGTGACTCCAGATCCACGGCAATGTGGTTGACTCTGAAATGGCCTAGCAAACCAATCAGTTGTAACAAACGCTACAAAGTCTCAAAAAGGAATGAAACCAGATGGACCACCCGGCATCAACCCATGCACCGGAACAACAATGGCAATCTCAGCCCTGTCGACCTGCAAAGTCCTCCTTACTAACATCTGGAGATGTCTCACAGACTAGTCAAGCAACAGCCTGACATAGTCATCCTCACAAAATCATACCTTACAGATATCACCATCACTGTCCCACCTGCAACACAGGCCCAGCAGAGGTGGCGGCACAGTGGTATACAGTCGGGAGGGAGCTGCCCTTGGAGTCCTCAACATCGGCTCCGGACCCCATGAAGTCTCATTGCATCAGGTCAAACATGGGCAAGGAAATCTCCTGCTGATTACCACATACCGCTCTCCCTCAGCTGATGAGTCAGTGCTCCTCCATGTTGAACATCACTTGGAGGAAGCACTGAGGGTGGAAAGGGCACAAGGTGTACTCTCAGTGGGGAACTTCAATGTCCATCACCAAGAGTGACTCGGTAGTGCCACTACTGACTGAGCTGGCCGAATCCTAAATGACATAGCTGCTAGACTGGGTCTGTGGCAAGTGGTGAGGGAACCAACAAGAGGAAAAAACATACTTGACCTTACCCTCACCAACCTACCTGCCGTGAAGCATCTGCCCATGACAGTATCAGCTGGGGTGAACACCCTACAGTCCTTGTGGAGAAAAGGTTCTGTCTTCGCATTGAGGATACCCTCCATCAAGTTGTTTGGCACTACCACCATGCTAAATGGGATAGATTCGAACAGATCAAGCAACTCAAGACTCGGCATCCATGAGGCACTGTGGGCCATCAGCAGCAGCAGAATTGTACTCAAACACAATCTATAACCTCATGGCCTGGCATATCCCACACTCTACCATTACCATTAAGTCAGGGGCTCAACCCTAGTTTAATGAAGAGTGCAGGAGGGCATGCCAGGAGCAGCACCAGGCATACCTAAAAATGAGGTGTCAACTTGGTGAAGCTATAACACAGGATTACTTGTGTGCCAAACAGCATAAGCAGCAAGTGATAGACAGGGCTAATCAATCCTACAACCAACGGATCAGATCTAAGCTCTGCAGTCCTGCCACATCTAGTCGTGAATGGTGGTGGACAATTAAACAACTCACTGGAGGAGGGAGCTCCACAAATATTCCCATCCTCAATGATGGGGGAGCCCAGCACATCAGTGCAAAAGATAAGTCTGAAGCATTTGCTACAATCTTCAGCTTGAGGTGCTGACTGGATTATCCATCTTGGCCTCCTCCAGAGGTCCTCAGATTCACAGATGTCAATCTTCAGCCAATTTGATTCACTCCACGTGATACCAAGAAGCGTCTGCAGGCACTGGATGATACAGAGGCTATGGGCTCTGACAATATTCCAGCAATAGTACTGAAGACTTGTGCTCTAGAACTTGCCGCGCCCCTAGCCAAGCTGTTGCAGTACAGCTACAATGCTGGCATCTACCCGGCTATATGGAAAATTGCCCAGGTATGTCCTGTACATGAAAAGCAGGATAAATCCAAGCCTGCCAATCAGCCTACTTTCAATCATCAGTAAAGTAATGGAAAAAGTCATCGACAGTGCTATCAAGTGGCACTTGCTTAGAAATAACCTGCTCACTGATGCTCAGTTTGGGTTCCGCCAGGGCCACTCAGCTCCTGACCTCATTACAGCCTTGGTTCAACATGGACGAAAGAGCTGAACTCCCGAGGTGTGGTGAGAATGACTGCCCTTGACATCAAGGCCGCATTTAACCAAGTGTGGCATCAAGGAGCCCTAGCAAAACTGGAGTCAATGGGAATCAGGGAGAAAACTCTCCGCTGGTTGGAGTCATACCTAGCGCAAAGGAAATTGGTTGTGGTTGTTGGAGGTCAGTCACCTCACCTACAGGTCATCGCTGCAGGAGTTCCTCAGGGTAGTGTCCTAGGCCCAACCAACTTCAGCTGCTTCATCAATGGCCTCCCTTCTATCATAAGGTCAGAAATAGGGATGTTCACTGATAATTGCACAATGTTCAACACCATTTGCAACTCCTTAGATACTGAAGCAGTCCATGTCCAAATGCAGCAAGACTTGGACAATATCCAGGCTTGGGCTGACAAGTGGCAAGTAACATTCATGCCACACAAGTGTCAGGCAATGACCATCTCCAACAAGAGAGAATCCAACCATCGCCCCTTGACATTCAATGGCATTACCCTCACTGAATCCCCCACTATCAACATCCTGAGGGTTACCATTGACCAAAAACTGAACTGGACTAGCCATATAAATACTATGGTTACAAGAGCAGGTCAGAGGCTGGGAATTCTGCAATGAGTAACCCACCCCCTGACTCCTCAAAACCTGTCCATCATCTACAAGGCACAAGTCAGGAGTGTGATTGAATGCTGTCCCCTTGCCTGTATAAGTGCAGCTCCCACAACACTCAAGAAGCTTGATACCATCCAGGACAAAGCAGCCTGCTGATTGGCACCACATCCACAAACATTCACTCCCTCTACCACTGATGTACAGTGGCAGCAGTATGTACCATCTACAAGGTGCGCTGCAGGAATTCACCAAGGCTCCTTCGACAGCGTCTTCCAAACCCACGACCACTACCATTCAGAAGGACAAGGGCAGTAGATACATGGGAACACCGCCACCTGGAAGTTCTCCTCCAAGTCAATCACCATCCTGACTTGGAAATATATCACCGTTCCTTCACTTTTGCTGTGTTAAAATCTTGGAACTCCCTTCCTAACAGCACTGTGGGTGTGCTTACACCACATGAACTTCAGCAGTTCTAGAAGGCAGCTCACTACCACCTTCTCAAGAGCAATTATAGATGGGCAATAAATGCTGGCCCAGTGAGCGAAACCCACATCCCATGAATGAATAAAAAAAACCAGCCTTATGGATCTTCTCACTGTTGTCTCTTGGGCTTACTGTCTTCACTGTCTCTTGACACCAGAACTGGACACATTACATAAGGTGCTCTGTACAATTTCACTGTGGCTTCGTCGGACTCACATTCTGCTGCTTTTGCTATAAAATTGAATGTTTTTGGCATTGCTCCTGCTCCGCATTGTTTAGACTTGTTGAGCATCGAATCTACTAAGATTCCTCAGTCTGCTTCAACTTTGCCCTTAGCTATTTAGCACCAATCATGGTGGTTGTGGTTCATCCATTTTTCCTTCCTATGTGCAGCATTAAGTTTCATCCCTCATTAATCTCCTCCGATACATATTTGCCCATTCATGTTATAATTTCTAAGCTGCCTTCTTCAATTCTGCTACCCACCTCTTTGGTGTCATTTGACTAGTTTGCATTGAGTTTCTGAGTTCAAATTGTTGAAAAGCTCAAGTTTCTTCAGCCTTTCCAAGTGTTACACACCTAACATTACGTACCAGTGTTATGACCACAGCAGATATTAATTGCTGAGCAAACCAAATCCCAGAGGGAAACTTGATTTACAGGCCATACCTTTTTCTTGTATTCTGAAAACAAGAAGAAAATGCACTGATCTCAGCAGCAAGAAGTCCAGTAACAATATTGGTATTTTAAAAATTAAAAGTGATAGTTTATTATCAAGAAGAAAAGAAAACTTAAACAGACAAGGTTGCAGTTACACAGTTAAAATTAGTCTTACAAACTATCCCCTCAAAAGACTCCCTACTTGGTCAGAACCACAGGTAAACATCTTCCAGGCAACACACCCTTACAGATGTTTAACTATAAAATCCAGTAATATTACCCAAGGCATACTTTAATAAATGTAGCTTTAATAAAGGCCTACCACACGACCTCTTAAACTCTCTTCCACCCTGCTATAGAAATCCAAGACTTCAGAGCAAGACTGCTTTTTGCAGCCCAAGACTTTTCCGGCTTGACTGGATGGCTGATTCAAACTGCATCTTCTCCCAGCCTAGAGCTGCTTCCAGGAGATCTTCCTCACATAGTCAACAGCCAACCCCTAAGCTCTCCGCAATAACTATAAAATACCTTTTCCCCCTTTCATCTCAGGTCCATTATTCGCACACCTCTTTGACACTTAAACCCTTCCAAAAATAAAATCTTTTGTGTTTCTATTTTGTCTCTGCTTTGCGGTCAAAAATATGTAATGTACCCTCTTGTGTTTACCTATGGAGCTCCTACAAGATGCAAACATGTTTCTTGTTACCTCTGATTTCCAAACAAACTCTCAAGTTATCTAAAAATGCAAATGTTAGATCCAAAATATTTACTTGTACCCCAAACCCACCTTAATACCTCATTACAAATGCACACTTAATGTCTCTATCCTTTCATGTCTTAAACCTCCCAAACAACCTGTCTCTAGTAACTTTTCCCCAGCTTAATCAAATCATTTACACACACACAGACACATAGTCTTCTTCACAGAATAACACAATATTCCCCCAAAATATTTTTAAAAGCATCCATTCTCACACCAGCCTTATTGTAATAAATTAGAAACAGTGATGATTTTGAAACTTGGGAAACCCCACTCAGTGTTCCCCTACCCCTAATATAACTCCTGTATCAGGTATCCATAGTTTGGACAATTTCTGGTGAATTCTACAACTTCACATCTCTTTGTGAAAAGTTTCTCTTGCACTCTGTCCTAAATGTCTTACATTTACTCTGACATGCTCTTACTCTGTAATCTCAATCACCAGGAATAGTCTGTTTCAATCTACTCTGCCCCATCCCTTCATAATTTTAGACATCTCCATCAAGTCACACCTAATCTCCTTTGTTATAAACAAAGCAATGCCAATTTGTCAAGTCTTTTTTTTAAATTTGTGTTTGCCTCACTATCTTTCCTGTAATCTGGAGCCCAAAACTGCACATAGATTCACATTACATTTCAACTTTTACATTCTAAACCTTTTGCCATAAAACCTATTATTCCTTTCAAATTCTTTCCTTGAGAATGTGGAACTTGCAACCAATGGTGTAGCTGAGGAAATTTGTATAGATCCATTTATGAGGAAGCTTGTTAAAGAAAAAGGAATAAAAGATTATGCTGATAGGGTGGGAGGAGGCTCATGTGGAGCATAACATTGGCATAGGCCATCTGCTATAGATTCTATGTGATACCGTTAGTTTCCTTTATGGTCTTATTCACATGAGGTGCTGCTTCCAATATCTGGTGAACCCAATCCTGAATCATCTACTCTTCATATCACCCAATTTTCCTCCATTCAGCGTATAACTATTACTTTACTCATTATTGTTCCTTCCATTTATCACCTGTAAAGTTGGACACTACTCCCTCTAACCCATAGGGTTATGTGATTTATCATGTATCTCTACAACTTTGAGCTTTAACAATAGCCTATAGTGTGAAACTTTGTTGAATGCCATCTGCAGGTCTCTGTTGCTGATTATAGAGTTTCCACAGTTCACTTGGGTTGTCACTGCCTCAAAGTAGACTGGTCATGCACTTCTCCCTCATCTCAAACTATTCTGACCGTTGTTTATAGAATTACTGTTCTCAAATTTACTTTTGATAATCGATTCCATTATTTAACATAGAGGAGAGAGATGAGCAAGTCACTTAGTACCATTCCCCCACCTGTAACCCTGCACATTCTTCCTTTTCAGATAACAATCTAATTCCTTTTTGAATGCTTCAGTTGAACTTGCCTCCACCACACTCTCAGGCAGTGCATTCTAAATCCTAACCACTCGCTGTGTGAAAGTTTTTCCTCATGTTGCTTTTGCTTCCTTTACCAATTACTTATTCTACCAAATTCTATAGATTCTGGAATGGTTCCTGCAGATTGGAAGGTAGCAAATATTTAAGAAAGTGGGGGGAGAGAGAAAACAGGGAACTACAGACCTGTTAGTCTGAAAGGGATTTGAGTAAATGAGTAAGGGAGGATATACGTGCCATAGAGGGAGTGCAACGAAGGTTCACCAGACTAATCCCTGGGATGGTGGGTTTGTTCTGTGAGGAAAGGTTGAGGAGACTGGGCCTGTATTCTCTAGACTTTAGAAGAATGAGAGGTGATCTTACTGAAAATTCTTACAGGACTCGACATGGTAGATGCAGGAAGGATGTTTCCCCTGGCTAGAGGGTCTAGAACCAGGGAACACAGTCTCAGAATAAGTTGTAAACAATTTAGGACTGGGATGACGAGGAATTTCTTCACTCAGAGGGTGGTGAACCTTTGGAATTCTCTAACCCAGAGGGCTGTGGAGGCTCAGTCACTGAGTATGTTCAAAGCAGAGGCTGATAGATTTCCAGATACCAATGACATCAAGGAATACGGCGATAGTGCGGGAAGATCACGTTGACATAGAAGATCAGCCATGATCTAAATGGTGCAGCAGGCTTGAGGGGCTAAAAGGCCCACTCCTGCTCCTACGTTCCTACTTTAAATTAGTGCCCTTTCGTTCTCGATCCTTTCACGAGTGGGAGCACTTTCTCACTATCTAATCTGTCCACACTCATGATTTTGAATATCTCATTAAAATCATCTCTCAGCCTTCTTTTCTCTGTGAGGAAAACAGGCTTAACTTCTCCAATCTATCTTCATAACTATCTTCATATCTCCTTCCTCAGCCCTGGAACCACTCTCGTGAAGCTTTTCTACACGCTCTGCAGTGCCTTCACATCCTTCCTAAAGTATGGTGCCCAGAACTCAGCACAATGCTTTAGCTGAGGCTGAACTAGGCCCTATACAAGTTCAAAATACATCCTTGCTCTTATACTCTATGCCCCTATTAATAAAGTCTAGGGCCAGGATTTTCCCCTCGGCGATTTGGGGGCAGGGCCCGATTGCTGAGGGGAAAATGACGCGGGATGATGTCGGGAGGAATCCCTGTCGTCATCCCGGGCCATTTAAATTTTTAGGAAGGTGGGCGGACAGCGAAATCAGCTGTCTGCCTGCCGACCTGTCAATGGCCAATTAAGGCCATTGAGAGGCTAGTTAAGATAATTAAAGACCTGCCCATCCAAGCTTAAGGCTGGCGGGCAGGCCAGGAGCCCCAGCGGGCTCCAGATTATTCATGAAACTTCATCCACTGGCGGGATGAAGTTTCATGTCCGTGTTTTAAAAATGTAATAAATTTTATGTGTTTATTATTAACATGTCCCGTCTCGTGTGACATTGTCACATGAGGGGGACATGTTAATAATTTTAATATTTATCTATTTTTCGACTTTACTTACCTCTCACGAATCTCCCTGAGACAGGACTTTGCCTTAGGGAGCAGTGTGCTCTTTCGCGCACATGCACGAAAGAGCACACCTTGACAGATGGGGATTCCCTCCACCCCCCGCACAGGAAGTGTATAGTGCTTCCTGTCGGGCAGGCCGCTGGGTGGGCCTTAATTGGCCCGCCCACTCAAAATGGCGGCGGGCCCCGTTTCGGTGGCGGGGGTCGGCTGTCCGCCCGCCGCCGAGCCAGTGGGGCCCGCACGCCAACCGAGGGGAAAATTCTGCCCTAGAATACTGTATGCAAGTCAGGAATGTGATGGAATACTCCCCACTTGCCTGGATGAGTGCAGCTCCCATAACACTCAAGAAGCTTGGCACCGTCCAGGACAAAGCAGTCCACTTGATTGGCACCACATCCACAAACATTCACTCCCTCCACCACCGACACACAGTAGCAGCAGTGTGTACCATCTACAGGATGCACTGCAGGAATTCACCAAGACTCCTTAGATGGCACCTTCCAAACCCACAACCACTACCATCTAGAAGGACAAGGGCAGCAGACACATGGGAACACCACCACCTGGAAGTACCCCTCCAAGCCACTCACCATCCTGACTTGGAAATGTATCGCCATTCCTTCACTGTCACTGGGTCAAAATCCTGGAACTCCCTCCCTAACAGCACTGTGGGTGTACCTACACCACATGGGCTGCAGTGGTTCAAGAAGGCAGCTCACCGCCACCTTCTCAAGGGCAACTAGGGATGGGCAATAAATGCTGGCCCAGCCAGCGAAGCCCACATCCCATGAATGAGTTAAAAAGCAATGCTTTATTCATTCTCAACCTGTCCTGCCACTTTCAATGACTTATGCACATATACACCCAGGTCTCTCTGCTCCTGCACCCCCTTTAGAATTGTATCCTTTATTCTATGTTGTTTCTCTATGTTCCTCCTACAAAAATGAATCACTTCACATTTCTCTGCGTTGAACTTCATCTGCCACCTGTCTGCTGTTTGGAATCATATCTTTAAAGACTGAAATTTTCTTTTACAAAATGGAAAGACTTGGTATGATCTGGACATTTGGATGCTGACCAGGGATTTTATTTAAAAAGGTCATAAGTTCGCCTTGGAACTATCAACAAGCATGCCTCTTGCAAGAAATTACCTGACCTTTGTGGTATTTGAGGAAGATATTGTTGTTTGTTTTGAAAAGCGATCACTTTAGTTGATGGGAAAAAATACTGAAGAAAAGTGAAGATTGGTAATTTTCTGGAAATCACATGGCAGAAAGAAAATAAACTTAAGTTGTGAAACTGCTGGTTTTGAAGGCAGTCTTGTTGGGGAACAAGATGAGGAAGGAAAGCTGCCCTAACTGGCTCTCTCTCTCTCTACCTTGCTAAAAATTGTGTATGGCTATCAGCCTGTAGCCAGAAAACCCTCATCTGACTGCAACCGGTCTGTATTTGGACTCACAAAGCTGAGACCGGTTGGTGAGAACTTCCAGATGTCCACCAGGACCAGCAGCACATGAGGGAACTCCAAGTCAACAGCGTTGAGACCCTGCAGACTTTATCCTTCATTTTATAACACCCATCCTCCAAAGTCCATCTCTGCAGAGGGACTCTATGGCCAGGATTTTCTGTTTGGTGTGCGAGGGTGGGCCCTGCACACTAACACATAAAATGGCACGCGGTGACATCGGGTGTGCGTCCTGACGTCACCGCGTGTCATTCCGATCTTTCCTTCGGCGGGCGTGCACCGGAGTCGGCTGTGCACCCACTGAACTGTCAAAGGCATGTTAAGGCCATTAATAAACTAATTAAGCAATTTGGCAGGGCTGCCCGTCCAACCTTAAGGTTGACGGGTAGGCAAAGAGCCCAGGCGGCCTTCGCATTTTTCATGAAACCTCATCCACGGGCGGGATGAGGTTTCATGAAGGGTTTATTAAATTAATATTTATTAAACATTTGATAAACATGTCCCAGCTCATGTGACACTGTCACATGAGGGGACATGTGTAAATGATTTTTAATTTTTTTTTATTGGGAAGTTTCAAATTCAACTTAATCTCCCTGAGGTAGCTCCGTGCCTCGGGGAGGTTGCTGCACTCTTCTGCGCACATGCGCGAAAGAGCGCAGGCCCCGACTTTCCCTCCTCCCCCCGCCCGCACAAGTAGTGCTGAGTGCTACCAGGCATACGTCACGCTGGGCGGGCCTTAATTTGCCCACTCATGTAAAATGGCGGCGCGCAGCTGATCGCGGGCGGTGATCGTCTCTGCGCCCACTCCAGCTCCCAACCGACTGGGAGAAAATTCTTCTCCCATCTGTTTGCCCTTTGCTTGTCTGTGTGTGTGTGCTGGGGGAACTCTTCAGGAAGAGATAGATAGTTATACTTCCTGGTTACATTTGTGTTAACCAGTACTCACGACATGTTAAAAAGAAGCTTTGTTTTATAACAGACAATTGTTCTGAGTTTATTGGAAGAAGCCTGGTTGAAGGCTCTTTCGTTCTGGGCACCAGTCGGGGAAATAGATGATTGGCTAGTTTGGTGAGAAAATGAAACTTTTAAATTAATGGTGTAGCCTGTGGAGTAGTGGGGCTGGATCATACGCGCACTCCTCCCATCCCAGTCGTAACACTGCCCATTCCACCAACTTGTCTATGTCTTTTTGAAGTTCTACACTGTCTTCCTCACAGTTCACAATGATGCCAATTTTCAGATCACCCACTTTCTTTGAAATTGTGCCCTCTACACCAAGGTCTGGGTCATTAATATATATCAGGAAAAGCAAGGGTCCCAACACTGACCCCTGGGGAGCTCAACTACAAACCTTCCTCCAGCCTGAAAACCATCCATTAACCATTACTCTCTGCTTCCTATCACTCAGCCAATTCTGTATCCATGTTGCTACTGTCCCTTTTATTTCGTGAGCTATAACTTTGCTCACAAGTCTGTTGTGTGGCACTGTATCAAATGCTTTTGGAAGGCCATGTACACCACAAGCATCACCCTCATCAACTGTCTCTGTCACCTCTCCAAAAAACTCCAGCAAGTTAGTTAGACATGATTTTCCCTTAAGGAATCCATGCTGGCTTTCCTTAATTAACCTGCATTTGTCCATGTGACTATTAATTTTGTCCCAAATTATTGTTTCTAGAAGTTTCCCTACCACCAAAGTTAAACTGACTGGCCTGTAATTGCTGGTCTTATCTTTATACCCATTTTTGAACAAGGGTGTAACGTTTGCAATTCTCCAGTCCTCTGGCACCATCGCTGAGTCTAACAAAGACTGAAAAATTGTGGCCAGATCCTCTGCAATTTCCACCCTTACTTCCCTTAGTATCATTGGATGCAACTCATCTGGCATGGACTTCCATTGGATTGCTCCATGATTCCGCTTGGCAAAGTGGTTTGCTGTTGCCTTCTGCAGATTCTGGCTGACCAGGAAACTCTCTCACTCTTACCGCCTGCCATCAGATGTATTGGAAGGATTTACAGGCTGGTAATCAACCTGTTTGACCACGTTATGAATGTACCTTCTGTGGACATCAACTCCTGAAGTGAGATTTGAACCCAGGGCTTCCAAACAAGAGGTAGGGACACTATTACTGTGCCTCAAAACCTCCGGCCTATCCCAGGCCTCCTCCTTAACAATTTTAAACACTTCTAGTGCCTGAAGTATGGATCTGTAGTTGTCTCTTTAATATGGCACTTTAACAGCCTATCACCTGATAACAGAAATGAAACATGCTCACTCTCAGATCTGGATGATGAGCAGCTTCTCAAGGTTCTCACATTCGCTGAAAGTATTAATAATGTGAACAAAGACCCTCATCTAATTTTTAGATGTGGCTGAATATTCTCCACATTGGGCAACCATGTCTAACAAAGCACCTTCAGGTTCTGGATTAGATACAGAGTAAAGCTCCTTCTATACTGTCTCCATCAAACACTCCCAGGACAGGTACAGCACGGGGTTAGATACAGAGCAAAGCTCCCTCTACACTGTCCCCATCAAACACTCCCAGGACAGGTACAGCACGGGGTTAGATACAGAGCAAAGCTCCCTCTACACTGTCCCCATCAAACACTCCCAGGACAGGTACAGCATGGGGTTAGATACAGAGTAAAGCTCCCTCTACACTGTCCCCATCAAACACTCCCAGGGCAGGTACAGCACGGGGTTAGATACAGAATAAGACTGTGACTAACAGTTTTGCTAATGACTAACTTTTGGAAGACAAGTCCTTCTTCCTGCAGACAAAGTCCAGCAGGGTTTTGGTGCCAGAAAATTTTGAGTAAGCCAAACAGATTTTGTGCTGAAGGGAAGGAGCAACACAAGGCTGG
Source organism: Cetorhinus maximus (assembly GCF_964194155.1). Classification (NCBI taxonomy): domain Eukaryota; kingdom Metazoa; phylum Chordata; class Chondrichthyes; order Lamniformes; family Cetorhinidae; genus Cetorhinus; species Cetorhinus maximus. The sequence goes on along the minus strand of NC_135887.1, from coordinate 26,914,481 downwards.
AACTATAATATGGCTCCGGGGCAGGGTAGGTGGCAAATAGAGCAAAAGATCTTTTTGAGATTTACATTGGTCAGTAGGGGGTAAGTGAGATAAAATCACACTATGCAATACTAATAATGAACCTATTAGTGTTAAAAGTAAATGGCTGTTACCTTGGTGAAAATAATATTCATACATTCAGGATTAATATCACAAAGTGTGAATTCAACCTGAAAATGTCATAAGTTCAATGAAGAGTGCAGGAGGACATACCAGGAGCAGCAGTAAACATTACTAAAGATGAGGTGTCAACCTGATAAAGCTGCAACACTGGACTACTTCCGTGCCAAACAGTGGCAGCAGCAAGTGATAGACAGAGCAAAGTGATCCCACAACCAACAGGTCAGATATAAACCCTGCAATTCTGCCACATCCAGTCACAAATGGTGGTGGACAATGAAACAACTAACAGTTTAAGGCAGGAATGTGAAGTTGAAGTTAAAATTAGATTAGCCATAATCTTACTGAATGGCAAAAAAGGTTCTGAGGGCTGAGTGGCCTACTCCTGCTCCTAATTCGTATGTTCGTAATAGGAGGAGGAGGAGGCTCCACAAATATCCCCATCCTCAATGATGGAGGAACCCAGTGCATCAGTGAAAAAGATAAGGCTGAAGTGTTCGCTACAACCTTCAGCCAGAAGTGCTGGGTGGATGATCCATCTCGGCCTCCTCCAGAGGTCCCCAGCATCACAGATGCCAGTCTTAAGCCAATTTGATTCACTCCATGTGATATCAAGAAACAGCTGAAGGCACTGGATAGTGCAAAGGCTATGGGCCCTGACAATATTCCGGCAATAGCACAGAAGACTTGAGATCCAGAATTTGCTGCGCCCCTAGCCAAGCTGTTCCAGTACAGCTACAACACTGGCATATACCCAGCAATGTGCAAAACTGCCCAGGTATGTCCTGTACACAAAAAGCAGAACGAATCCAACCTGGCCAGTTACCGCTCCATCAAGTCTACTCTCAATCGTTAGTAAAGTGATGGACGGAGTCATCAACAGTGCTATCAAGCGGCACTTAATTAGCAATAACCTGCTCACTGACACTCAATTTGAGTTCTGCCAGGGTCACTCAGCTCCTGACCTCATTGGTTCAAACATGGACAAAAGAGCTGAACTCCCAAGGTGAGGTAGGAGTGACTGCCCTTGACATCAAGGCAGCATTTGACTGAGTGTGGCATCAAGGAGCCCTAAAAAAACTGGAGCCAATGGGAATCAGGGGGAAAACTCTCCATTGATTGAAGTCATACCTAGCACAAAGGAAGATGGTTGTGGTTGTTGGAGGTCAGTCATCTCAGCTCCAGGACATCACTGCAGGAGTTCCTCAGGGTAGTGCCCTCGGCCCAACCATCTTCAGCTGCTTCATCAATGACCTTCCTTCCGTCATAACGTCAGAAGTGGGGATGTTCGCTGATGATTGCACAATGTTCAGCACCATTCACAACTCCTCAGATACTGAAGCAGTCAATGTCCAAATGCAGCAAGACCTGTGCAGTATTTCTTTTTATTCATTCATGGGATGTGGGCTTCACTGAGTTGCCTTTGACAACTGAGTGGCTTGCTAGGCCATTTCAGAGGGCATTTAAGAGTCAACCACGTTGCTGTGGGTCTGGAGTCACATGTGGGCCAGACCAGGAAAACAGCAGATTTCCTTCCCTAAAGGACATTAGTGAAGATGGGTTTTTACAACAATCGACAATGGTTTCATGGTCATCATTAGACTCTTAACTCCAGCTTTTTAATAAATTCAAATTCCACCAGCCGCAAGATTCGAACCCAGGTCCCCAGAGCATTAGCCTGGGTCTCTGGTTTACTAGTCCAGTGACAATACCACTACACCATTGAACATAAGAACATAAGAAATAGGTACAGGAGTAGACCATTCGGCCCCTCAAGCCTGCTCCACCATTCAATAAGATCATGGCTGATCTTCTTGTGTTTTGATTTCCACATTCCCATCTAACCCCAATAACCTTTGATTCCCTTGCCTAACAAGAATCGATCTACCTCTGCCTTAAAAATATTCAATGACCCCCACCTCCACCACCTTCTGAGGCAGAGAGTTCCAAAGTCAGTAAGAATATTGCCTCCCCATTTAGGACTGGACTGATATGTGGCACGAATGTTACTTGCCACATAAGTACCAGACAATGGCCATCTCCAACAAGAGAGAATCTAACCATCTCCCCTTCACATTCAACGGCATTACCATTGCTGAAGCCCCCACTATCAACATCCTGGGGGTTACCATTGACTAGAAACTGAAGTGGACTAGCCATATAAATACTGTGGCTACAAAAGCAGGTCAGAGGCTAGGAATCCTGTGACAAGTAACTCACCTCCTGACTCCCCAAAGCCTGTCCACCATCTACAAGACATAAGTCAGGAGTGTGATGGAATACTGCCCAATTGCCTGGATGAGTGCAGCTCCAACAACACTCAAGGAGCTCAACACCATCCAGGAGAAAGCAGCCTGCTTGATTGGCACCCCATCCACCACCATAAACATTCATTCACTGCAGCACAGCAGCAGCAATGTGTACCATATACAAGATGCACTGCAGCATCTTGCCAAGGCTCCTTCACCAGCACCTTTCAAACCTGCAAGCTCTGCTATCTAGAAGGACAAGGGCAGCAGGTAGATGGGAACACAACCACCTGTAAGTTCCCCTCCAAGTCACTCACCATCCTGACTTGGAAATATATCGCCGTTCCTTCACTGTCACTGGGTCAAAATCCTGGAACTCCCTTCCTATTTGCACTGTGGGTGTACCTACCCCACATAGACTGCAGCAGTTCAAGAAGGCAGCTCACCACCACCTTCTCAAGGGCAACTAGGGATGGGCAATAAATGCTGGCCCAGCCAGTGAAGCCCACATCCCATGAACGAATAAATAAAAAACAAATTGCAGTGGACTAGTCTAGAAAAGGATAAGAGTTTTAGGAAAAAGTAGTTCATCAACTAATTGAAAATATCTGAACTTATATTTACAATTTCTGCAGTCTTCTGTAACTAACTGTGCATTATGCTTTAGCAGGAGATCTTTTTAATTTAAATGTCAGTTTTGTGAGATCAGCAATCAGGACATCTTTAATCATTGCAAACAGGAAAACCTGCAAACTATATTTCTATAAAACATGCAGAAATTCAAACAGGACTTTTTTCCTGAAATGTTTGAACTATTATTCAATCACAAATGAAATGACATCTCTCGGGAAAGCCTCTGTTGTGCAGCACTGACTTGACATTGTTCTAATTCTCAACATCCTTCTCTGAATTAACCAAGGGAAGGTTACGCACAAAATCTGCTTCCAACTAGTTTTTAGTCCAGGCAGTGAGCTTGCTGTCACCATGGTTTACCTCTCACCTGGTGGTATTGATCCTACTTGGGGCAGTTCACAAGGAACAGGAGTCACTAACCAGCTCACTCTTCATCACTGTCAGCATATTGTTCACCTGTGAGAACCTTATCTGAATCTGAATCTGATTTTAGCCTCATCGAGCCCCTCACACATAATTGCTGCATTGTGATCACTATCAGGAGCCCTGGCTAACTCTTCCCCTGCCTTGGCACATAGGGTTTGAGTTTTATTTTCAGATTCACAATGTTCATCTGGCGTAACCTACTCACTAAGCACAGAGCTGAGACTGAGACAGAAATCACGTGCGTAGCTTGGATCACTTCTCATGCTGCATTACAAGAACATACAGTGCAGAAACAATGACATTCGGTCTAACTAATCTATGCTTATGTTTGTATTCCAGCTCCAGGTAAACCCTGCGACTTATTCTGATTTGTGACATGTCTTTGGAAAGGTTCCCAAAGTGTTTCCAGTTTCCTTGTTTCCAATCTTTCAACTCAAACCTACGCCTGGAGCATTTTATTAATTCTCTCAGGAAGTCCACACATCCTCACTCTGACCTGAAGTCACTCTACAACCTGTCTAAACCGGATCTGCATCAGGCTCCAAGTCTTGCTCCTAGAATCTTTTTTAAAAAGGAGAGAACTTTTAAAACACGTTGCTTGACATGGCACAATATTGACGTTTGTTCTTGACCAGTGGTAACCCAGTGGCTCCTTTAACTGGCGAAAGAGGTGCAGCTCTATTTTTTAAAATTTCCTGCATCATGAACCCAAGAGTATTTCTGCTTTAGTCATGGAATGGTAGCAGCTCAGGAGGCTACCAGTGGGCCTGTCATGTCCATCCCAGCTCTCTGCAAGAGCTAACCAGCTCGTACAACTCTGATGCCTTTTCTCCATGGTCCGACAATTAATTTTTCTTAGATAATTATCCAATTCTGTTTTGAAAGCCACAATTGAACCTGCCTCCAACACACTCAGGCAGTGCATTCCACAACCTGACCACCCACCGCGTAAAAATGTTTTTTCCCATGTCGGGGTTGATTCTTTTGCCAATAACCTTAAGTATCCTCTGCTACATGAGCATTCCAAGGTGAACAGTTTCTCTCTAGTTACTTTGTCCAGACCCATGATTTAGAATAGTTCTATTGAATCTCCTTTCTAAAGCCTTTTTTAAATTCAGTCATGGGGTGTGGGCATCGCTGGCTAGGCCAGCATTTATTGCCCATCCCTAATTGTCCTTGAGAAGGTGGTGGTGAGCTGCCTTCTTGAACCACTGCAGCCCATGTGGTGTAGGTACACCCACAGTGCTGTTAGGGAGGGACAGTGAAGGAATGGCGATATATTTCCAAGTCAGGCTGATGAGTGACTTGGAGGGGAATTTCCAGGTAGTGGTGTTCCCATCTATCTGCTGCCCTTGTCCTTCTAGATGATAGAGGTCGTGGGTTTGGAAGGTGCTGTATAAGGAGCCTTGGAGAGTTTCTGCAGTGCACCTTGTAGATAGGACATACTGCTGCTACTGTGCGTCCTTTGCAAGGGCAATTTGGGATGGGCAAAAATGACACCCACATCCCATGAAAGAATAACAAAACCTAATCATCTCTGTTACCATAAGCTGTTCTATCAGGTACAGAACACTAATTACACAATGATACCGGAATGCTGCTAAGCTTTGAACTTTGAGCACGAAGTTTAATGATTGAACCCAACAAATATATATGTTAGATTTGAAAGCCATTCAGAGATATAGGAAACTAGATAACTGAAGGTACTTACAGTGCATTTATCCAGCTGTTTACAATCACGGACTGGTGCAGTGTATGCTCTCGGTGCACAGCATCTTGCATACACTGCTTAGCTCAAGCCTCACTTTGCCTGCCCATGATTGAGCTCTGTTGCACAAGTTAATATTGAATTGTTTTGCGAGCACAGTAGGAATATTATTGCCCTCTAAACATTAAAATCAATGTAAGGTACATTTAAAAGATGCCCTGAGGTTGAAGGGTTTGATGGCTCAGTGCAGTTGTACTTGATCAGTGCATGCTCAAGATGTTTGAGACTGCCTCCACTGTGGATATCACAGTGCCTTTCTCTAGAAAATCAGCCAGAGTTATATAAAAGCACCTTTGACAAAAGCTTCCCAACCTATTTCCAGTAGGCTCTTGCTCAGACATGACCCAGCAAGTTCAATGCAAAGCGTCATTTGACAGTTCTAATCAGTTTTAATTCATTTGTATTTAACTCCGAAGGGCATGCTCTCAATACAGATTAAAAAGACATTAATAGTTTGGAATGTGATGGTGGGCACTCCCACTTGGTGATCTTTCTAATCCCATAGCAGCAGCAGCAACTCAATGGACATTGCAAGGAACATTGTGCAGTATCAGCACTGTATGTAGTTTGCTATAAGATGGTGGTTGTAACTACCACAGTAAATATTTGAGCTGAATTAGTCAATGAGCATTCTCATAGTTATGTTAAGATGGTCCAATGCTTCCCAGAAGGATATCAGTATTTGCCCCAATATATAAATTGGCCTTGAGAAGCTCAAGAATTGTAACCATTATTGAATGAAAAAGCGATCATCAGAGCTCCACTCATTCACAATCACCACATTCACCATTTGCATCAATTTATTGTTTCAGATCAGAGCAGTTATTTAGCTGAATTTCTCTTGGCATAAAACCACAGCCCTTTTCTTCATCTGCTGCACCAAATTCCTGATCAGACTTCAGGGATGAGACAGTGTCTCAGATCAGTGTCCTGATGGTATCTTCACTGAAAGACTGCCTTCCTTTGGAATGAGTTGTAATGAATCTCATTCTCACAATAGATCCTACATGGAGCCCCTCACTCAGCCCACAGAGACCAACAGAGTTAGTTCATAGACTAGACGTTTGAGCCCATCTGCTTCCCCTTGATTAACTTCTGCAACTTTTTCTTGAGAATTCCTTTAGTTTGTTTTCAAATGTTGCAGTTATTCCCAGAGAGTGTATCAGATGTTACCTGACACAGATCACCTCAAAAAGCAGCTCTTGGAAAACTTGCTCTGACACAATGCAACATCTGTATCCCAGGTTTTTAAAAAAAATCATTCGTGGGTGTCGCTGGCTGGGCCAGCAATTATTGCCCATCCCTAATTGCACTTGAGAAGGTGGTGGTGAGCTGCCTTCTCAAACCGCTGCAGTCCATGTCGAGTAGGTACACCCACCCAGTCATAGAGTCATAGAGGTCCACAGCACAGAAAAAGGCCCCTTCGGCCCATCGAGTCTGTGCCGGTCAAACAAGTACCGAACTATTCTAATCCCATTTTCCAGCATTAAGACCATAGCCTTGTATGCCATGGCATCGCAAGTGCACATCCAAATATTTCTTAAATGTTATGAGGGTTTCTGCCTCTATCATCTTTTCAGGCAGTGAGTTCCAGATTCCCACCACCCTCAAGGTGAAAAAATTCTTCCTCACATCCCCTCTAAAGCTCCTGCCCCTTACCTTAAATCTATGCCCCCTGGTTATTAATCCTTCCACCAAGGGAAAAAGTTCCTTCCTGTTTACCCTATCTATGCCCCTCACAATTTTATACACCTCAATCATGTCCCCCCTGAATCTCCTCTACTCCAAGGAAAATAACCCCAGTCTATCCAATCTCTCCTCATAGCTAAAACTCCCCAGCCCAGGCAACACCCTGGTAAATCTCCTCATGCACTCTCTCTAGTGCAATCACATCCTTCCTATAATGCGGATTCCAGAACTGCATGCAATACTCTAGCTGTGGCCCAACCAGCGTTTTATACAGTTCTAGCATAACCTCCTTGCTCTTATATTCTATGCCTCGGCTAATAAAGGCAAGTATCCCATATGCCTTCTTAACCACCTTATCTACCTGTCCCGCTACCTTAAGGGACCGGTGGACATGCACACCAAGGTCCCTCTGATCCTCAGTACTTCCCAGGTTCCTACCATCCATCGTGTATTCCCGTGCCTTGTTTGTTCTGCCCAAGTGCATCACCTCACACTTATCCGGATTAAATTCCATTTGCCACTGATAGCCCATCTGGCCAGCCCGTCTATATCCTCCTGTAATCTAAGGCTATGCTCCTCACTATTTACCACCCCACCGATTTTCGTGTCATCTGTGATTAACCGATTCACCCTCCTACATTCAAGTGTAAATCGTTTATATATACCACAAACAGCAAGGGACTCAACACTGATCCCTGTGGAACCCCACTGGACACAGGCATCCAGTCACAAAAACGTCCTTTGACCATCACCCTCTGCTTCCTGCCACTCAGCCAATTCTGGATCTGATTTGCCAAATTGCCTTGGATCCCATGGGTTCTTATCTTCGCTATCAGTCTCCAATGTGGGACCTTATCAAAAGCCTTGCTGAAGTCCAAATAGAGGCATTGCCCTCATCTACACACCTGGTCACCTCTTCGAAAAATTCAATCAAATTGGTCAGACATGACCTCCCCTTAACAAAACCATGCTGACTGTCCTTGATTAATCCCTGCCCCTCCAAGTGTAGATTAATTCTGTCCCTCAGAATTGCTTCCAGTAGTTTCCCCACCACTGAGGTTAGACTGACTGGCCTGTAGTTCCCTGGTTTATCACTTCCTCTCTTCTTGAATAACGGTACCACATTGGCTGTCCTCCAGTCCTCTGGCTCCTCTCCTGTGGCCAGGGAGGTATTGAAAATTATTGCCAGCACCCCTGCTATCTCCTCCCTTGCCTCACTCAACAGCCTGGAATACATTTCATCCGGGCCTGGAGATTTATCTATTTTTAAGCCTACCAGACCACTTAGAACCTCCTCCCTTTCTAAGTTAATTTCTTTAATTATATCACAGTCCTTCTGCCTGATTTCCAAACCCATGTTGTCCCTCTCACTTGTGAACACCAACGCAAAGTATTCATTTAGAACCCTACCTACATCTTCCAGCTCCACACACAAATTACCACAATGGTCCTTAATGGGACCTACTCTTTCCCTAGTTATCCTCTTACTCTTAATGTACTTGTAAAATAACTTTGGATTTTCCTTTATTTTACCTGCCAATGCTTTTTCATGCCCCTTTTTACTCTCCTAATTTCCTTTTTAAGTTCCCCCCTACACATTCTCTACTCCTCCAGGGCTTCCACTGTTTTGAGCCTTCGGTATCTGCCATAAGCCTCCCACCCCCACCCCCCCCCCAACCCTTTACGCTTTATCCAATCCTGTATATCCCTCGACATCCAGGGTTCCCTGGATTTGTTGGTCCCACCCTTTGTCTTTACTGGAATATGTTGGCCCTGTACTCTCCCTATTTCCTTCTTGAATGAGTCCCACTGCTCTGACGAAGATTTACTTAAAAGTAGCTGCTCCCAGTCCACTCTGGCCAAATCATATCTGATCTTATTAAAATCGGCCTTCCCCCAATTTAGAGCTCTGATTTCTGGCCCATTCTTGTCCTTTTCCATAATAACCTTGAATCTAACAGAGTTATGATCATTATCTGCAAAACGCTCCCCCACTGGTACCTTTACCGCTTGCTCGGCTTCATTCCCTAAAATTAAGTCCAGGACCGCCCCCTCTCTTGTACGACTTTCTACGTACTGGCTTAAAAAGCTCTCCTGGATGCATTTTAAGAATTCAGCTCCTTCTAAACCTATCACACTATGACTAACCCAGTTAATGTTGGGGAAGTTGAAATCCCCCACTATTACTACCCTATTATTTTTGCACTTCTCTGAAATTTGCCTATATATCTGCTCTTCTATTTCTCCCTGACTGTTTGGGGGCCTATAGTACACTCCCAGCAATGTGATTGCTCCTTTTTAGTTTTTAAGTTCTACCCATATGGCTTCATTTGAGGAACCTTCTAAGATGTCATCCCTCCTTACTGCTGTAATTAATTCCTTGATCAATATTGCGATATCCCCTCCTCTTTTTACCTCCTTCCCTGTCTCGCCTGAAGACCCTATATCTTGGAATATTGAGCTGCCAATCCTGCTCCTCTCTCAACCATGTCTCTGTGACAGCAATGACATCATACTTCCATGTGTTAATTTGTGCCCTCAACTCATCTGCCCTAGTCACCAGACTCCTTGTATTAAAATAAATACCATCCAACCTTGCCAACTTCCCTTGTGCCTTAACTGGCCTATAATTTTATGCCTTCCAGACTCACTTGCTCTCTTCTAATTTTGGCTGTGCATCTCCTCCTGCTGAACCTCCTCTCAGGATCCCACCCCCCTGCCAAGTTAATTTAAACCCTCCCCAACAGCACTAGCAAACCTCCCTGCAAGGATGTTGGTCCCATTCCGGTTCAGGTGCAACCCGTCTGCCTTGTACAGGCCCCACCACCCCCAGAAACGGTCCCAATGTCCTAGAAATCTAAAGCCCTCCCTCCTGCACCACCTCTCCAGCCACACATTCATCTGGACTAACCTCCTACTTCTATACTGACTAGCGTGTGGCACTGAAAGGAATCCAGAGACTTGTCCAGAGTCCTGTTTTTTAATCTGCTTCCTAACTCCCTAAATTCTGCTTGCAGGACCTCATCCCTCTTTCTACCTATGTCGTAGGTACCAACATGTACCGTGACCTCTGTCTGTTTGCCCTCCCCCTTTAGAATCCCCTGCAGCCTCAGTGATATTCTTGACCCTGGCACCAGGGAGGGTCCATCCTGGAGCCACGTCTACGGCCGCAGAAACACCTGTCTGTTCCCCTTACTATCGAGTCTCCTACCACTGTTGCTCTTCCCCTCTTTTTCCTCCCCCTCTGTGCAGCTGAGCCACTCACAGTGCCATAAGCGTAGCTGCTCTCCCCAGAGGAACCGTCACTCTCACCGTTTTCCAACACAGAAAAATGGTTCTCGAGCGAGATGCACCCTGGGGATTTCCTGGGTACCTTCCTGACACCTTTCTTCTGACTGATGGTCATCCATTCCCTCTCTGTCCACACTTCCGTAAGCTGTGGGGTGACTATGTCTAAAAACGTGCTATCCACGAAACTCTCAGCCTCGTGGATGTACCTCAGTGCCTCCAGCTGCCGCTCAAGCTCCGAAACTCGGAGCTCAAGTATCTGCAGCTGGTGGCACTTCCTGCACACATGGTCGGTCAGAGCGCAAGGAGCGTCTAGGACTTCCCACATGTTGCAGGCGGTACATAACACAGGACCGAGCTGCGCTGCCATGCCTCTAGTTGAAAATAAACCCTTACTTTAAGTTAAATACAGTTAAAAAAAACATAAAATTATTTATATAATTTAAATAAAAACTAGAACTTTTACCTATCCTTAGCTCAATCTATTTTAAACTGGTGAAAAACTGGAGAAAAACACTTACCCGCTACTCACCAATCAGTTCTCACCTTTGTGCTGACATCACTTTTTGAAGCTTCCCTGCACTCACCCTGGTTCTGATCTCTCCACCGTTCTCTCGCGCTGTCTTGTGATGTCACTCTTCGGCTGGCAGGGAGGGAGTTCCAGGATTTTGACCCAGCGACAGTGAAGGAACGGCGATATATTTCCAAGTCAGGATGGTGAGTGACTTGGAGGGGAACTTCCAGGTGGTGCTGTTCCCATCTATCTGCTCCCCTTGTCCTTCTAGATGGTAGTGGTCGTGGGCTTGGGAGGTGCTGTCTAAGGAGCCTTGGTGAATTCTTGCAGTGCATCTTGTAGATGGTACACACTGCTGCTACTGTGCGACAGTGGTGGAGAGAGCGAATGTTTGTGGATGTGGTGCCAATCAGGTGGGCTGCTTTGTCCTGGATGGTGTAAAGCTTCTTGAGTGTTGTTGGAGCTGCACTCATCCAGGCAAGTGGAGAGTATTCCGTCACACTCCTGAATTGTGCCTTGTAGATAGTGGACAGGCTTTGGGAAGTCAGGAGGTGGGTTACTTGTCGCAGGATTCCTAGCCTCTGACCTGCTGTTGTAGCCATTGTATTTATATGGCTAGTCCAGTTCAGCTTCTGGTCAATGGTAACCCCAGGATGTTAATAGTGGGGGATTCAGTGATGGTAATGCCATTGAATGTCATGGGGAGATGGTTAGATTCTCTCTTGTTGGAGATGGACATAGCCTGGCACTTGTGTGGTATTAATGTTACTTGCCACTTGTCAGCCCAAGCCTGGATATTGTCCAGGTCTTGCTGCATTTGGACATCTGAGGAGTCACAAATGGTGTTGAACATTGTGCAATCATCAGCGAACATCCCCACTGCTCACCTAATGATGGAGGGAAGGTCATTGATGAAGTAGCTGAAGATGGTTGGGCCCAGAACACTAGCATGAGGAACTCCTGCAGAGATGTCCTGGGCCGAGAGGATTGGCCTCAACCATTTTCCTTTGTGTTAGGTATGACTCCATCCAGTGGAGAGTTTTGCCTGATTGCCATTGACTCCAGTTTTGCTAGGGCCTCTTGATGTCACACTCGGTGAAATGCTGCCTTGATGTCAAGGGCAGTCACTCTCACCTCACCTTGGGAGTTCAGCTCTAATATCCATATTTGGACCGAGGCTGTAATGAGGTCAGGGATTGAGTGGCCCTGGCAGAGCATCAGTGAGCAGGTTTAAGCTGAGTAAGTGGTGCTTGATAGCACTATGTTACATGCAGGAGAGAGGCAGGAAAACTGTACTTATTTCCTGTCACCAACTGTCCATAAGCAGAAGGTGTTTTGAATTATTTTTAAGGCATGCTGTGGCATTTTCCCAAACCCTGTGTTTTATACGTTCCAATTTACTAATAATTTGTAGCGAACGCGTATTATGATTAACTCAGAAGATCATTGCACATTCAAAACCCAGGAAAGGAATATTCGCAACTTCCCACTCCACTACACAGCCAACAATTGCTCCCCACCCGGCCCCTGCAACACACACACACACACACACACACACACACACACAGTAAGAGGAGGGCAGAAAAAGGAGTTTTACAACTATGGACAGTAACTGTACAAGAACCATCAAAATGAATATTAGTTCACGTGATTTCCAGAGTCTAAGAAGTCAGGACTGCAGAGCTTAGGTCTGATCCGTTAGTTGTGGAATCGCGTAGCTCTGTCTATCACTTGCGGTTTATGCTGCTTTCTTTACTCTTTCATGGAATGTGGGTGTTGCTGGCAAAACCAGCATTTGATGCCCATCCCAAATTGCCCCTCGAACTGAGAGGATTGTTAGGCCATTTCAGAGGGCAGTTAAGAGTCAACAACATTACTGTGGATCTGGAGTCACATGTAGGCCAGACCAGGTAAGGACAGCAGATTTCCTTCCCTAAAGGGACACTAGTGAACCAGATGGGTTTTTACAATATAATAAAAACAGAAAATGCTGGTAAAACTCAACAGGTCTGACAGCATCTGTGGAGAGAGTTAACGTTTTGAGTCCATACGACTCTTCTTCAGAGCTAAAGCTCAGATTTCCAGCATCCGCAGTATTTTGCTTTTATCTCTGTGGTTTTACAAAAATCAATGATAGTTTCATGGTCACCATTACTGAGACTAGCTTTCAATTCCAGGTTTTACTAATTGAATTTAAATTCCACCAGTTGCTCTGGTGAGATTTGAACCCATGTCCTGAGAGCATTAGTGTGTGCCTCTGGATTTTTAGTCCAGTAACACTGCCACCATGCCACAACCTCCCCAGTTTAACATGCAAGTAATCGTGAGTTATAGCCTGACCAGGTTGACACCTCATTTTTAGGTATGCCTGGTGCTGCTCCTGGCATGTCCCCCTGCACTCTTCGTTGAAACAGGGTTTATCCTCTGGCTGGATGGTAATGGTAGAGTGGGGGATATGCTGGGTATTGAGGTTACAGATTATGTTCGAGTACAATTCTGCTGCTGCTGATGGCCCACAGCGCCTCATGGACAACCAGTTTTGAGTTGGTTGATCTGTTCTGAATCGCTTTCATGTAGCATGGTGGTAGCGCCCCAAGATGGAGAGTGGCCTCAATGTGAGATGGGGACTTTGACTCCATAAGGACTGTGCTGTGGTCACTCCTATCAATGCTCTGTCATGGACAGATGCATCTGCAACAGGTATTTTAATGAAGATGAGATCTGGTAGGTTTTTCCTTCCTATTGGTTTCCTCGCAATCTGCCACAGGCCCAGTCTGGCAGCAATGTGCTTTAGGATTGGGCCAGCTGGGTCAGTATTGGTGACTGTGGGAGGGATCTGTCTTCCAGAAATGGGGAGGTGTATTGTCAGTCTTCCGGTGTCAGTGGGTGGAGGGGGTTGGGTTGGCGGGAGGGCAGTGGCGTGGAGTGTGTGTGGTGGGGGGGGGCCAGGTGCCCGTAAAATTCGATGCCTTTGAGGGAAGAGAGAAACTAGAGAGATCATGGGGTAATTTCCCATTCCCAGCAACTTCCCATTCCCATTAACATCCAACTAAGATTCAAAATAAAAGTGGAAAATGTAATCACATGCGGCTTCCATGAGGCTCAGGTGAAGGCAGGAGCTTGTAGTGGTCGAGAAGGCTGTAGTGGCCAAGGAGGCTTAGTGGCCGAGGAGGCTGTAGTGGCCGAGGAGGCTGGGCTGGGCCGAGGAGACCAGGCTGGGTCGAGGAGGCCAGGCTGGGCCGAGGAGGCCGGGCTGGGCCGAGGAGGCCGGGCTGGCTCGAGGTGGCCGGGCTGGGTCGAGGAGGCCGGGCTGGGTCGAGGAGGCCGGGCTGGGCCGAGGAGGCCGGGCTGGGCCGAGGAGGCTGGGCCGAGGAGGCTGGGCTGGGCCGAGGAGGCCGGGCTGGGTCGAGGAGGCTGGGCTGGGTCGAGGAGGCAGGGCCGAGAAGGCTGGGCTGGGCCAAGGAGGCTGTGCTGGGTCGAGGAGGCTGGGCCGAGGAGGCTGGGTTGGGCCGAGGAGGCCGGGCTGGGCCGAGGAGGCCGGGCTCAGTCAAGGAGGCTGGGCCAAGGAGGCCGGGCTGGGTCGAGGAGGCCGGGCTGGGTCGAGGAGGCCGGGCTGGGCCGAGGAGGCCGGGCTGGGCCGAGGAGGCCGGGCTGGGCCGAGGAGGCCGGGCTGGGCCGGGCTGGGCCGAGGAGGCCGGGCTGGGCCGAGGAGGCCAGGCTGGGTCGAGGAGGCTGTAGTGGCCGAGCAGATTCTCGTTGAATCTATTGCTCCTGACTGTCAGCAGTCGAGTTCCACTTCATCAAATTTTTCTGTGGATTTTTTGATGTTTTACACATTTGAGGAGCGATTTCATTTCCACAGTGAAACTTCTTCTGGGTAAATAAAGTACAATAAAGCTGAAAACTTGTAACTCTTTCCCACCCCATCTCCCCCCCCCCACCGCCCCGAACTGATACTGGTGGGAAGGCCCCATTGCTGCAAACACAAAGGAACGAATACGTCATTTCCAGGTGCCAGAATCTGTCACTGCTGAGTTTCTCTGTACCTTGAAGTTATTTCTCTAAAGCTAATCACACTTCTCTTTTGTTAAAACAAAAGCAGAGAGATATATAAAAAAAGAACAGGAAATAACACTGCACTAAAATAATCTGAGTGGAAACAGGCACATTATCGGCAATGAACGTCAGTTTGCAAACTGATTGATTTTCAGTTAACTGAATACATCTGACAATTGCACAAATCACCAAAGAAAAGTCTCTGAACCAAACTGCAGTGCACGTTCTTCCCTTGTAAAGTCACATCCCAATTCCCTGAGTTTATGTCCTTCCCGGTTAGGGAATCTAATATGTTGAAGTCACTAAAGCAACAAATTATCCAGATGTACTGATAATCTTTTAGCTACTTTTTGCAGTTCGGACTGCAATGCCATTAGGGTACTGAGTGATCTGGGACCAAATGGAAAGAGGAGCAGCCCCCCAGTGACAGCTGACACTCCAGACCTTGTCAATGAGCCAGTTGTGACAGCCTTCCGTCTCGTAAAATGGTGGTTTGCGCAGTGGCGGTCAACTCTGTGTTAACCATCACCTGGTGTGGCTCAGGAACCCCATTCTGGCATGGTAGCCTCTGTCACATTTGCTGCAGAGGAAGACAGTGGGTTGAGAAGGTGCACAATTCACCGGCCTCTGTTTATCTGGGCTGTCTTCTCGGCCGGCTAAGCTTTTCATTTCACCGCCCCTTCCAATGTCCTTCCAAACATTCAGTCTCCAGAAGTCACGGCCGTCAGTGACTGCCTCCAGTTGTCAGTGTCAACATCTACCATCTTCATATCTCACCTGCAGTGAGACAAGCCAGTGGTCAGTGATCAACACTGCAGGCTACCTGGCTGGAATATTGGTTTCCTGATTAAATGGAAATCTAATGAGATTAGAATCTCCCATTGCAGGGCCTGTTATATCAGAACCAGAGAGCCTCTATGCCTCCCTCAAAATGAAGATAGTGACTATTTGCTCATTAGATAAGCACAGGTTTGAGATCTTGCTGAATAAGTAGCAGAATTCACTCAGGCCACACTGAACAATACAATTTGTGCCTGCACCGTCACTGTCCTGACTATAGGATGGGTGCAGCATAACCCCATTGAATAATATTTCAGCAGTCCGAGATGAATAGTTTGAATAGCTGCTTGATACAAAATAGTATGTTTATGAATCCAATCACACGGATTGCCTCCCAACAGCTGTTTCCTTCTCAGCTATACAACAGTCTTCAACAAGGTAGAACTAGGACCAGAGAACTTGAGATGCATGGGTTTTAGTGATCTAGATGCCTCAAGTCCAATGTCACCAACTAGGCCTAATCTTCGTCAACTGCTTAATCCAAGTGCTCCTGTGAGGGCCTTTAGTAAAGAGCTGTGTGCAAAGACTGGGATGAGTTACCAGATCCATGGTTCTTCCAGCTGGATAGAGCACTGCAGAAACTCTCACCATATTTCCTGAAATGGGTTCAATTTCAGATTTCCAAGCTGCCTGGCTTTGGGCAGATGCCTGCTCCACAATTTAAATAATGGTTAATGTTCTGTGACTGTCAGGATATTATGACAATTTTCAATCGGCAGGACGACAGATACAGGCTCCACCATCACCGCTTGTTCAGGAGCGATTCCAAGACACTCTGAGTCCAAACCTCTGGGTGTGAATCTACCAGGCACTGCGAACCACAGTGCTGGAAATTGTAGCTCCAGCGGCAACCCTCCCTCCCCTATTCCAAGACATCACTGGCTGCCATAGAACAGAAGCTCCTGGCTCAGTGATGGAACCCCTTGAAGTTGGGGAACAGCCAGGGCTCTGAGCATGGGGGGTAAACAGAGAGCTAGAGTGCAGTGAGATGCTGAGTGGGAATGAGAGAGAGTGAACAAGACCAGAGCACAGGAGAATTGAAGCTGAAGCTGAATAGAGGGTGACTGGTCAGAAAGAGGGGCAGTGAGGGAAAGGGAGAAGAGACTGGGGTGGGGTGGGGTGGGTGGGGAAGAGGGAGAGGTGACTGGAGGTCGGGGGAAACAGGACTGGGGAGACGGGAGAGGAAGGCAAGTCAGAAATCAGGGACAGGGAGACAGGACTGGGGGTCAGAGATTAGGGGTGAGGGAGACAGAGAGGATGGTTAAAGGGAGATTGGACGGTGGAGGGGGGGGTTCAGAGTGGGGAAGACAGGAGGCAGGATGGAAGGTCAGGGGAGAGAGGGAGACAAGGCTGGGGTCAGGGTCAGGGGTTGGATGACGGGTAGGGAAAGAGGGAGACTGTGGTGGGGGTTAGGGGAGGAGAGTGGGGAATGGGAGCTCAGGCAAGGCTGTGAAGAAATAGGAGTGTGGAGGATATGCAAAGACATGGTGAGTGAGAGCAGCCCCGAGACAGGAGCAAGTGAAAGCTGAGCAATTTACTGTGGGTCATTGGTGAAAACTTATTTCCACTTGTGTGCCAGTGGGGAACTAGGGATGATGACTGAGGAGGACTGGAAGAACCAAACAGAAAATGAATAGGTAGGTTCTTGAACTGACGGCTATTAGATCGTTGGGATGCCTCACTACATGTGGCTATGAAGCAGTAACTAAAACATAATTTAAAAGAGAAATTGGAGTTCCGCCCACCTCTGCTTTCCTCTCTGTCTTCACCCTTTCACTTCCCTCTCAATTCCCTGAACCTTTGACTCAACAGCTGTTAGTGTAAAACCACAGCCGAGATACTGCAATGATCTGCTCTTTAGTCGTCAACGTTAGGGTATATCAGGCAAGTCAGTTTGGAAATTATTCATCAACTTGAGTTCTGACAGACTTGGTTTCCAATTATTTACTTGAAATCTGTGTTGTATTTTCATTCCCTCTCTCAGAATCCAATCTTTTGATTACCTGCAACAGCTCTCATTTCCTCTCTTGCAATTCCTCTTGTCTCTCTCTTTAACTCCCTCTCCTCATTCTTTCTCTCCGCCCCTCTTTTCCCACATCAGGATTCTTGTCTTTTCTCCTTATTCTATCTTGTTACGGCATGAATTTATTTCCCTCCTCTGTCTCGATCACTTTCTGTCTTGTCTCTGTTTCTATCCAGGATGTCACTCTGGATTCTAACTCTAGTGACATAAGCATACAGTGCTGGATACGATAGTGTATTGGTTCTGTGACTGGACTAATAATCCAGAGAATGTGAATTCTTGGTAGTTTATGAATTTGAATTCAGTTTTTTAAAAAAATGTGGCCAAGCAAATCATGCTTCCATCAAACCCTTCCAGCATTAAATACCAGCCGTGGCAGCAACACTCATATCTTGAGAATGAAGTTTGGAAGATGCTATGAACTGGCTCCTGGAATCGTCATTCCCCAGGTCAGCAGGAGCAGGAGTTGGAGCAGGGAGGGTTCACACCTAAACCTATACAGGGAAGACTTGTTTTGTTAATTGCTCTCGGTATCTGCACTTAGTAGGACAGTTTTGTTTTTTCCTTTCTTTCATGAGATGTGAGTGTTGCTGGCAAGACCAGTATTTGTTGCCTGTCCCTAATTGCCATTGAGAAAGTGGTGGCAAGAGGGCTCATTTGACACCGCCTTCCAAACCTGTAATCGCTACAACCTAGAAAGATAAAGGCAGCATACGTATGAGAACAGCACTCACAAAGGGCGGTAGTTTGCATTCATCAGACTGGAAGGAAGGAAGGAAGAGGAGAGACCTGAGATGGGGAAAGAGAAAGAACATGTTCCTCTCCAAGTCACTCACCATCCTGACTTGGAAATATATCACCGTTCCTTCACTGTCGCTGGGTCATAATCCTGGAACTCCCTCCCTAACAGCACTGTGGGTGTACCTACACCACATGGACTGCAGCGGTTCAAGAAGGCAGCTCACCACCACCTTCTCAAGGATTACTAGGGGTGGGAAATAAATGCTGGCCCAGCCAGTGTAACCCACATTCCCTGAATGAATAAATAAAACCAAGCTGCTGTTTATCCACTGTTGCTGGAAACTGTGTGACAATCAATCCCCAAACACCCTCCAATTTTACACCTCTCTCCCTCTGAGGGAGTGTCCATGTTTCTCTCATCCTCCGCACAATGTGGTTGCAATTGTAAACGATGGGTGCAATCATCCCAGATTTGCCCTAAGTGCGGTAGCGGGCGGGAAAAAGGACGTTTTGCCTGCTGGCCACAATGGCGGCTTTTCACACCGTATCATCCCAATCCCGCCTCATTAATCATGCAATCCCTGGGAATACATTGTTTCCATGGTGGGCGGGCTCTCATTCACCCGCCACGTCATCACCTCCCCGCTTCATCACGCTGGGCGCCATCTTTAAAGTGCAGCCGTGCGCACACCTCTCAGTGCTTCCAGCCCAGGACTGCTACACAGAAGACAAGAAGACTGCAGCCCCCCCAGTTTAATGACACGGCCCTCAAGCATCTTTGGATGCACTGGAGGCTGCCGTGATTTCCCCTACCCCTGCTCTGGCCACAGGAAGGGCAGCAACATCACCAATCCGGCATGGGAGGCGGTGGCAGTGGTGGTCAGTGCCAATGCCCTGCAAAAGAGGACAGCCACCCAGTGCCACAAGAGGATGAATGATCTCCTCCGTTCCGCCAGGGTAAGTCGCTCTTCTCATCACTCGCAACTCACACACTCACAAACCCATCACACACCCACAGGGCCCTCACTCACTGCCAGTGCAAGGGACATCACCATTCACTCTCTCACACTCACCGTCACTGTCCTCATCCTGTCCATGGGACCACTCACTACCCACATATACCAGGCATACTTATCATCTCGCCTGGCAGACATCCTTCTTACACTCTCTCCATCCCTAAGGCAAGCTGGCACACAACAGGAGGGAGAGGTCGCAGACTGGCAGAGGAATGTCTGAAATCAAGTTCCTCACGAACTTTGAAAACAGAGCCATCCAGCTGGCTGGTGATGACCGGGACCGGTCCTGTGCTGATGGTGAGGTTGGCACTGCTCTACCAAGTGAGGATCCAGCAGTGCAACATCCATCAGACAACCTGTGAGTGATGTGTCCTGTTTCACAGCCCACTGCCATGCACTAATTATCTCCCCTTGCTTTCACAGGCACATCTTCCAAACAGCAGACAGAGTCCATGACCCAGAGCCTCCAATCAAGCCCTGAAGAAACCTCTGAAGAGGAATCTGAAGGCACCCTCCCTGAAACCCCGTCACAGCGCTCACCCACACCTCCCACCAGCACAGAGACACGCCTCGGTGGGACCTAGCTTTAGAGTAGCCTCGGGATCACAATCTGGTGAGCACATCGCACTGTCTGATCCACAGCAGGCGGAGGCAGGGATTTCCCAGGTCCCCGGCACTCGGAGGACTGCTGGAGGCCAGAACGTTGCTGAGTCTGAGTCAGATGACGAGCCTCTGGACTCGGTCATATCACAGTTTCTGGAGCTGCAAAGGTAAGCTCGGGAACATCAGGAAGGGATGTCCGCTGCACTCCTCAGATTGCAATGCATGATGGAGGAGTCTGTCCACCTTCACTCTGAGGTGATAGTGCCGGCCTTGCAATGCACTGAGGTCAACACTGGCAGGATGGCGGTCACCATAGAGACCTTAGTCCAGGACGTCGTCCCTGCACTGCTGCACAGGCTTAACTCCATCGCTGATGCCATAATTGGCCTCCAACAGTGTGTACGCAAGAGGGGTGCCAGGCAGCTCAATCTCACTCCAGCTTCCACTTCTCCACAATGAGTCGGCCTGGGGCCCCCGGGCACCCATAGGGTGGAGGATCAGCAGGTGCACACCCAGGGCCATCCACCCAGGTGACTCCGGGAGTGTCTGGCCCATCCGAAACCCCTCTTCCTGTGACCTCAGCAGCTCCAGCTCCACAGGCTGAGAAGAGTGCCGCTGCCACACAGCAGGACCCCGAAAGCAGGCCGGGGTCCTCCAGGCCTCGGCCCGCCAGAGGACGCCCGCCAAGGTCATCACAGACAGGGCATCGCAGTCAGCAGGCTGCCTCCACCTCCTCTGTGGATAGGAAAATTAAGATGTCGTTGCACAGCCTGGGCATGGGTGTTAATCACTTGTACATAATGTTCTCTATTGTAAATAAACTCCCAAGAATGCCACCCTGCCTATGGCTCCTTGTTCTGATGAGCAGACGTCCTCCTCATTGGAGGAGATGTCCAGCTCCTCCATCTCCTCCTCAGCCAGCATCTCTCCCTGTTGCAGTGCCAGGTTGTGAAGGGCACAGCAAGTGATGACGATGTGTGACACCCTCTGTGGACTGTATTGCAGGGCTCCACCAGACCGGTCTCTCATTTTCAGCATCTCGATGGTCTGCTCCACCAAGGTGTGAGTTTCAGCATGTGCCTCGCTGTACCTTCACTCTGCTGCAGTCTGAGGCCACTGCATCAGCCACGGCCTCTGTGGGTAGCCCTTATCCACGAGGAGCCAATCCTGCAGCCTCTGTGGACCCTGGAAGATGTCAGGGATCTGAGACCGACTGAGAATGTAGGAGTTGTGGACACTCCCCGGGAATCGTGCGCAGACCTGCAGGATGCATTTGTGGTGGTTGCACACCAGCTGCACATTCAGGAATGGAAGCCCTTGCGGTTGACATAGTTGATCGCTTGTTGCCATGGAGATCTGAGCGCCATGTGAGTGCAATCAATGGCACCCTGCACCTGTGGGAAACCCTAGATCTGGGCAAATCCCAGCGCTCTTGCATCCTGGCTCTCTTGGTCCCGGGCGAAATGCACAAAGTTGTGTGCCCTCGCAAAGGTGGCATCTGTGACCTCATGGTTGCACTTGTGTGTGGTGGCTTGTGATATCCCACAGAGGTCACCTGTGGAGCCCTAAAAGGAGCCACTGGTGTAAAAATTGAGCGCCGTTGTCACTTTCACAGCCACTGGCAGTGGATGCCCTCCATGTCCCTGTGGCACCAAATCCTGCAGCAGCTGGCAGATGTGACCGACCAGTTCCCTAGATATGCGCAGTCTTCGGCGACACTGGTTCTCAGTCATCTGCTGGAGTGATAGGCGGCGTCTATAGACCCTGGGTCTAGCTAGGCGCCAACCAGCGACGGCTTGCTGTGGCTCTTCAGCAGCGTGTGCAGGAGCCCCAGCTGCCCCTTCTTCCTGAGGGTGCCGCTCCCTCTCTCTGCCCTGCTTGGCGCCTCCATTGATCTCTTCTCCTTCATCTCCGCTCTCTGTAAGCCATGAGGCAGACAGCTAGTTCACCTGGCTCCATGCTCCTGATGTGCTCCTGAGATACCCCTCCTGCAGGGTGAAAGAAAGAGAAGTGTGGGTTAGCATGGGTCTTCTAAGAACCTCTCTTAGTTAAAGGCCCCTTAACGCATCCCAGAGAGTACTGGCCACCATTTGGATGGCCAGAGTTTAGTGCGCTGCATGGCTGCCTGAAACCCCACCTTCCTCTGCCCCATTCCACCTGACCGATTGGCGGCAGCTTTGCCCATTGAGCTGCATGTTGTGCTCTCAGCTCAGGCACAGGCATTCTCCTAACCCACACTGCAAAGCTGCACTGTTAGATTGAACCATGGGGGAGACTGGTCCAAACCGGGATGATGACATTGCAAGGGGCTGTAAGCGCCTCCACCAGTGACTGCTCCATGGCCAACTTTTGCAAGGAGATTGTACAAAGTGCCCAGTCATACAATTGTTCCGCAGTCCACTAAAACACTCATTAGTTTGCAGTTTGTGCCCGAGGGGTGAAAAGCTCTGGGGCACTTGGTGGCACTTTCAGGCCTCTACGTTGCTTGAGTGGGCAGTTAAGCTAGAGGCCCGACTCCAAGCATGTCAATGTAGCTGCACCTGAACTGTATCAGCTGTGGAGGAATGTTCACTTTATACAAGGTTTCCTTAATGTGTGGCCGCTTCCCTTCACCCTACACCGCACGTGCTTTGCACTACAATCAACCGCAGGGCAGCCCTTGCCCGGGCATCACACTGCCAGCCAGTGGGAAAAGGCGACTTGCCTGTGCCCTCACCTGAATGCACGGTGCCTCTTCCTTGAAGTCAAACAGGCGACCCTCACGAGCGCTGCACAACGTCACGGTGCACTCACCTCCGAGTCCCCCTGAAGTATAGCTCGCCAGGTGCTCGCCTTTTCAATGCTGTTGTGAAACACGACAGTGCGCAACCACATTGATGTGCTCGGGTGATCCAGTGTTGGGGGGTATAATTCCAGTGAACTGGGCTTATAATGATATGCAGATGTATTACAATGAAGTTCCCGACGTCCAACGCAGTGGGAAGCGCTGCCCGCCATTGACAGGCAGAGTGGACAATTGCAAACTGGTTTCACAACAATTTTTTGCCTTCTTGCCATATTGTCCGCTCATGCTGTCAAACACGCCCAACACCAACGGGCACGGAAAATTCCTCCCAATGTTACAATCAGTCCTGTTCTTATGTTCAGTCCCACACGGAATTCAGCCTTTTTAACCCAAGGACTCTCTCGTGCATCAATAAAGTTAACTCCCCTGACTGGCTACAGAAATTGAAGTGTAACTAGCCTCAGCAAAGTTACAGGCTGTCCTGGAACTGAGTGATGCACTGTGTGTACTCTGCGAAATTACCCTACCCAACAACAAACTTGCAGTTTTAGCCAGTGCTGTAACTCCCACCTTTACTTTCGCTGCCTTGCTCCCTCCTCTCCTCCCTCCATCATAACCACAATGCACAGTGACTGACCTTTCTATCTTCAGAATATATATACTTCTCTCAACTAGTCTCACTGGGAGAGTGCCTGGAACTTGATAATATGTCGCTTGATGAGTGCACAGTCTGAACACAGCTCTGGGAATGAACTAGGATTCACTACAGTTAACCTGACACAGTGACTGAAGCCGAAACTGTTCTCACAGAAAACCCGAGGATGCCCTGCACCTGCTGACTCTCAGCATCTTCTCTATAAATGTTTACTTCCAGTGTTCCCATGGCAACAAAATAATGAGAAATGCAATGTCTATATTTAAAAAGAAAAAGAGTAAATAAAGTGAGTGTGGGTCCTCCACCAAGTGAGTCGAGGGAATTAATAATGGGAAATAAGGAAATGGTGGAAGCAATGGCGTAGTGGTATTGTCACTGGGCTAGTAATCCAGAGACCCAGGGTAATGCTTTGGGGACCTGGGTTCGAATCCCACAATGGTAGATGGTGGGAATTTGAATTCAATAAACATCTGGAATTAGGAGTCTGATCATAACCATGAAACCAGTGTTGATTGTTGTAAAAACACATCTGGTTCACTAATGTCCTTTAGGGAAGGAAATCTGCTGTCCTTACCTGGTCTGGCCTACATGTGACTGCAGACCCACAGCAATGTGGTTGACTCTTGAATGCCCTCTGAAATGGCCTAGTAAGCCACTCAGTTGCATTGACCTAGGCACTGGAAATGACAATGGCAAACCCAACCCTGCAAAGTCCTCCTTGCTAACATCTGGGGGCTGGTGCCAAAAAGGAGAGGAGGAACCTGGAACAGGCAGTCAGCAGCACCTAGGGGAGAATGTGAGAGGAGGACTCTGAGCCAGGCAGTCTGCAGCACCTAGCACCTAACTTCACAGGAGAAACATAAATTCATTGGTTGGTGAGAAACTGCTGTTAGGAAGTGTCATCAAGTAGCTGAGAATTAGAAAAACACATTCTTTTTAAAAGAGGGGGCTACTTACATTTAAGTAAGAAACACAAGCAATAGGGAAATAAAGTTAAGTCAAGGCCAGGTAAAATAAAGTTACATAAGTAAATCAAAATAAAGTAAAGTTAACGCAAGGAAAGTAAATTGAAGCCGTGACCAAGCGCAGGACAGCTTGGTCGTGTGGAATGCATGTCCTGTAACGTGGGAAGTTGTGCACGCTACCATTGTTCTAGATGACCACATGTGCAGGAAGTATCACCAGCTGCAGAAACTTGAGCACCGGTTTTCGGAGCTCGAGCAGTGGCTGGAGTCACTGTGGTGCATCCTTGAGGATGAGCGCCACATGGATAGCACGTTCAGAGAGGTGGTCACACTGCAGCTTAGGAGCCTGGAGGCAGAAAGAGAATGGGTGACTGCCAGGCAGTCCAAGAAAATTAGGCAGGTAGTGCAAGAATCCCGAGGTCCCGCTCACCAATTGGCTTTCCGTTTTGGATACTGGTGAGGGCGTTGGTTCCTCGGAGGAGTGCAGTCAGAGCCAAGTTTGTGGCACCACAGGCAGCTCTGCTGTACGGTGGGGGGGGGGATGCAGGGAAGGAGGGGAAGAGCGGTAATAATAGGGGATTTGTTAATTAGGGGAACAGACAGGAGTTTCTGTGCCTGTAGACATGATTCCAAGATGGTATGTTGCCTCCTTGGCGCCAGGGTCAAGGATGTCACGGAGCAGCTGCAGGGCATTCTTCTGGGAGAGGGGGATCAGCCAGAGGTCGTGGTCCACCTTGATACCAATGACTTAGGTAGGAATGGGGATTTCAGGGAACTAGGAAGGAGATTGAAAAGCAGGACCTGTAAAGCAGTAATCTCAGGATTACTCCCAGTTCCACGTGCAAGCGAGTATAGAAATAGGAGAATTGAGTGAATAAATGTGGCTGGAAAGCTGATGTAGGAGAGAGTGCATCAGATTTCTGGGGCATTGAGACCGGTTCTGGGGAAGGTGGGACCTGTACAAAATGGATGGTCTACACCTGAACAGGACTGGGACGAATACCCTCGCAGGGAGATTTGCTTGTGCTGTTGGGGTAGAGTTTAAACTAGATTGGCAGTGGGGTGGGAACCTGAGGGCAAATTCAGAGCAGGGAACAGGAGATGGAGAATCAGTGACTCTGAAAGACAGAAGCAACACAGATTGAATAGTGTACAGCACAGGAATTTGGCAGTGTTAAAAGGCATATATGTAAATGCCAGGAACATAGTAAATAAAGCTGATGAGCTGAGGGCACAGATAGACACGTGGCAGTATGATATCACCGCTATTATGGAAACTTGGCTTAAGGAGGGACAAAAATGGCAGTTCAACATCCCTGGATATATAATTTTCAGGCAGGATAGAGAGGGGATAAAAAAGGTGGGGCTGTGGCATTATTGGTTAAAGAATCAATTACAGCGTTGAGGAAGGATGATATACTAAATGAAGCATCAAATGAGGCCATATGGGTTGAGCTCAGAAATAAAAAAGGGGCAGCCATACTACTAGGAATGTACTATAGACTCCCAAATAGTGGAAGGGAGTTACAAGAGCAAATATGTAGACAGATTTCTGAGTGCGAAAACAATAGGGCAGTAATCATTGGGGACTTCAACTACCCAAATATCAATTGGGATACAAACAGTGTAAAGGGCACAGAGGATGCAAAATTCTTGAACTGTATTCAAAAGAACTTTTTTAGTCAGCACGTAACAGGCCCAACTAACTTAATAAAGTTTTTTGAGGCAGTAACAAGGAGGATTGATGAGGGTAGTGCAGTGGATATTGTCTACATGGGTTTTAGTAAGGCACTTGACAAGGTCCCACGGCAGACTGGTCAGGAATATGAGGTCTCATGGGATACAGGGGAAGGTGGCAGGTTGGATCCAAAATTGGCTCAGTGACAGGAAACACAGGATAATGGTCGATGGATGTTTTTGGTTTGGATGGATGGATGCGAATGGAAAACGGTTTCCAGTGGGGTTCCACAGGACTCAGTGTTGGGGCCTTTGCTGTTTGTTGTATATATTAATGATTTAGACTTAAATGTGGGAGGTATGGTTGGGAAATTTGCAGATGACACAAAAATTGGCTGTATAGTTGATAATAAAGAGGATAGTTGTCGACTTAAGAATGGTATCAATGGTTTGGATGAGTGGGCGGAGAAATGGCAAATGGAATTCAATCTGGAAAAATGTGAGGTGATGCATTTGGGGAGGGCAAACAAAGCAAGGGAATACTCAATAAACGGGAAGTTATTGAGAAGAGTTGAGGAAGTGAGAGACCTTGGAGTGCATGTCCACAGGTCCTTGAAGGTGGCAGGACAGGTGGTCAAGAAAGCATATGGAATGCTTTCCTTTATTGGATGAGGTATAGAATACAAGAGCAGGGATGTAATGATGGAACTGTATAAAATGCTGGTTAGGCCACAGCTGGAGTTTTGTTTACAGTTCTGGTCACCACATTACAGGAAGGACAGAATTGCTCTGGAGAGAGTATAGAGGAGATTTACAAGAATGTTGCCAGGACTTGGAAATTGCAGCTATGAACAGAGGAGGCTGAGGGGTGACCTAATTGAGGTGCACAAAATTATGAGGGGCCCTGATAGGGTAGACAGGAAAGACTTGTTCCCCCTAGCTGAGGGGTCAATTACCAGGGGGCATAGATTTAAGGTGATTGGTAGAAGGATTAGAGGGGACATGAGGAAAATCTTTTTCTCCCAGAGGGTGGTGGGCATCTGGGATTCACTGCCTAAGTTGGTGGTTGAGGCTGAAACACTCAACTCATTTAAAAGGTACCTGGATCTGCATCTGAAGTGCTGTAACCTGCAAGGCTACGGACCAGGGGTTGGAAAATGGGATTAAAATGAGCGGCTAGTTTCTTTTTCATCTTTTTCTGGCCGACACAGACACGATGGGCTTATTGGCCTCTTTCTGCACCGTAACTTTTCTATGGTTCTATAGGAGAGCTGTCTCACAGACTAGTCAAGCAACAGCCTGACATAGTCATCCACACAGAATCATACCTCACAGATAATGTCCCAGACACCGCCTTCACCATCCCTGGGTATGTCCAGTCCCACCGGCAGGACAGGCCAGCAGAGGTGGTGACACAGTGGGATACAGTCGGGAGGGAGTTGCCCTGGGAGTCCTCAACATCAACTCTGGACCCCATGAAGTCTCATGGCATCAAGTCAAACATGGGCAAGGAAACCTCCTTGATTACTACATACTGCCCTCCCTCAGCTGATGAACCAGTTGATAAATCAGTACTCCTGCATGTTGAACACCACTTGGAGGAAGCACTGAGGGTGGCAAGGGCACAGAATGTACTCTGGGTGGGGGACTTCAATGTCCATCACCAAGAGTGGCTCAGTAGCACTGCTACTAACCAAGTTGGCTGAGTCCTAAATGACATAGCTGCTAGACCTGATCTGCGGCAGGTGGTAAGGGAACCAATAAGAGGGAAAAACATACTTGACCTCATCCTCACCAACCTGCCTGCCACAGATGCATCTGTCCTTGACAATATCAGAAGGAGTGACCAACGCAAAATCCTTGTGGAGACGAAAACCCATTGAGGATACCCTCCATCGCGTTGTGTGGCACTACCACCATGCTAATTGGGATAGATTTCAAACGGATCTGACAGCTCAAACTGGGCATCCATGAGGCACTGTGGGCCATCAGCAGCAGCAGAATTGTACTCGAGCACAATCTGTAACCTCATGGCCCAGCATATCCTCCACTCTACCATTACCACCAAGCAAGGGATCAACCCTGGTTCAATGAAGAGTGCAGAAGGACATGCCAGGAGCAGCACCAGGTATACCTAAAAATGAGGTGTCAACCTGGTGAAGCTATAACACAGGACTACTTGCGTGCCAAACAACATAAGCAGCAAGTGATAGACCGAGCTAAGCAATTCCACAACCAATGGATCAGATCTAAGCTCTGCAGTTCTGCCACATCCAGTCATGAATGGTGGTGGATAATTAAACAACTCACTGGAGGAGGAGGCTCCACAAATATCCCCATCCTCAATGATGGAAGAGCCCAGAACATCAGCACAAAAGATAAGGCTGAAGCATTTGCAACAATCTTCAGCCAGAAGTGCCGAGTGGATGATCCATCTTGGCCTCTTCCAGAGGTCCCCAGCATCACAGATGCCAGTCTTCAGCCAATTCGATTCACTCCATGTGATATCAAGAAATGGCTGAAGGCACTGGATACTGAAAAGGCTATGGGCCCTGACAATATTCTGGCAATAGTACTGAAGACTTGTGCTCCAGAATTTGCAGGGCTCCTAGCCAAGCTGTTCCAGTACAGCTACAACACTGGCATCTATCCAGCTATGTGGAAAATTGCCCAGGTATGTCCTGTACACAAAAAGCAGGACAAATCCAACCCAGCCAATTACTGCCCCATCAGTCTTCTCTCGATCATCAGGTAAAGTAATTGAAGGGTTCATCAACAGTGCTATCAAGCGGCAGTTGCTTAGCAATAACCTGCTCATCGATGCTCAGTTTGGGTTCCGCCAGGGTCACACAGTTCCTGACCTTATTACAGCCTTGGTTCAAACATGGACAAAAGTGCTGAACTCACGAGGTGAGGTGAGAGTGACTGCCCTTGACATCAAGGCTGCATTTGACCCAGTGTGACATCAAGGAGCCCCAGCAAAACTGGAGTCAATGGGAATCGGGGAACACTCTCCGCTGGTTGGCATCATACCTAGCACAAAGGAGATGGTTGTGGTTGTTGGAGGTCAGTCATCTCAGCTCCAGGACATCACCTCAGGGTAGTGTTCTAGGCCCAAGCATCTTCAGCTGCTTCACCAATGACCTTCCTTCCAACATAAAGACAGAAGTGGGGATGTTCGCTGATGATTGCACAATGTTCAGCACCATTCACAGAATCACACAGTGCAAAAGAGGCGCTTCAGCCCATCGCGTCTGCACCGACACGTGAGAAACACCTGACCTACCTACCTAATCCCATTTACCAGCACTTGGCCCATAGCCTTGAATGTTATGATGTGCCAAGTGCTCATCCAGGTACTTTTTAAAGGATGTGAGGCAACCTGCCTCCACCACCCTCCCAGGCAGTGCATTCCAGACCGTCACCACCCTCTGGGTAAAAAGGTTTTTCCTCACTTCCCCCCTAAACCTCCTGCCCCTCACTTTGAATTTACGTCCCCTCGTGACTGACCCTTCAACTAAGGGGAACAGCTGCTCCCTATCCACCCTGTCCATGCCCCTCATAATCTTGTACACCTCAATCAGGTCACCCCTCAGTCTTCTCTGCTCCAATGAAAACAACCCAAGTCTATCCAACCTCTTTTCATAACTTAAATGTTTCATCCCAGGCAACATCCTGGTGAATCTCCTCTGCACACCCTCCAGTGCGACTACTCAGATACTGAAGCAGTCCATGTCAATATGCAGCAAGACCTGGACAATATCCAGACTTGGGCTGACAAGTGGCAAGTAACATTCACGCCACACAAGTGTCAGGCAATGACCATGTCCAACGAAAGAGAATCTAAACATCGCTCCGTGACATTCAATGGCATTACCATCACTGAATCCCCCACTATCAACATCCTGGGGGTTACTCCTTAGACAGCACCTTCCAAACCCACAACCACTACCATCTAGAAAGACAAGGGCAGCAAATACATGGAAACACCACCACCTGGAAGTTCCCCTCCAAGCCACTCACCATCCTGACTAGGAAATATATCACCGTTCCTTCACTGTCGCTGGGTCAAACTCCTGGTACTCCCTCCCTAACAGCACTGTGGGTGTACCTACACCACATGGACTGCAGCAGTTCAAGAAGGCAGCTCACCACCACCTTCTCAAGGGCAATTAGGAATGGGCAATGAATGCTGGCCTAGCCAGCGATGCCCACATCTTTTAAGTGCATGAAAGAAAAATGAACAGATTGTTTGTGTCTGTCTTCACTATAGAAGACACAAATAACATCCTAGAAGTAGTTGTAAATAAAGAGGTGAAAGGGAGGGAGAAACTACAAACAATTACAATCACCCGGGAAAGGGGACTGAGAGAATTATTGGAACTAAAAGATCCCCAGGATCTGATGGACTTCACCCTAGGGTCTTAAAATAAGTGGCTGCTGAGATAGTAGATGCATTGGTTATAATCTTCCAAAATTCCTTGGATTCTGGTACGGTCCCATCAGATTGGAAAATAGCAAATCTAATTCCTCTATTCAAGAAAGGAGGGAGACAAAAAGCAGGAAACTACAGCCCAGTTAGCCTAACATCTGTTACAGGGAAATTGCTAGAATGTATTATTGAGGATATGGCAGAGCACTTAAAAAATCTTAATGCAATCAGGCACCGTCAATATGGTTTTGTAAAAGGGAAATCATGTTTGACTAATTTATTAGAGTTCTTTAAGGAAGTAACAAGAAATGTGGATAAAGGGGAACCTGTAGATGTGATGTACTTGGATTTCCAAAAGGCATTTGATAAGGTGCCACATCAAAGGCTACTAAACAAAATAAGAGCTTGTGGTGTAGGGGGTAACATATTAACACGGATAAAGGATTGGTTAGCTAACAGGAAGCAGAGAGTAGGGATAAAAGGATCTTTTTCAGGATAACAAGCTGTATCTAGTGGAGTGCCACAGGGACTAGTGCTGGAGCCTTAGCGATTTGCAGTATATATCAATGACTTGGATGAAGAGACTGAATGTATAGTAGCTAACTTTGCTGCTGACACAAAGATAGGTAAGAGAGTAAGTTGTGGGGAAGACATAAAGAGTATACAAAGGGATTTTGACAGGTTAAGTGAGTGGGCAAAAATTTTATAGATAGAGTATAAAGTGGGAAAATATTAACTTGTCCATTTTGGCAGGAAGAATAAAAAAAAAGCATATTATTTAAATGGAGAGAGATTGCAGAAACCTGAGATACAGAGAGTTCTGGGTGTCCTGGTACATGAATCACAACAGGTTAGTACACAGGTACAGCAAGTGATGAGGAAGAGAAATGGAATGTTGTCATTTATCCCAAGGGGAATGGAATATAAAAGTTGGGAAGTTTTGCTACAGCTGTACAGGGCCTTACTTAGATCACACCTGGAGCACTGTGTACAGTTTTGGTCTCCTTACTAAAGAAAGGATATAATTGCATTAGAAACAGTTCAGAGAAAGTTTACTTTAACGATGCCTGGGATGAAGGGGAGATTATCTTACGGGGAAAGGTTGGCCAGGCTGGGTCTGTATCCACTGGAGTTTAGAACAATGAGTGGTGATCTTATTGAAACATATAAGATCCTGAGAGGACTTGACAGGGTTGCAGAGAGGATGTCTCCCCTTGTGGGAGAGACTAGAACTAGGGAACATAGTTTAAAAATAAGGGATCTCCCACTTAAGATGAAGATGAGAACTTTTTTCTCTCAGGGTTGTTAGTCTGTGGACTTCTCTGCCCCAGAGAGGAGTGGGGATTGGGTCATTGAATACTTTTAAGGCTGAGTTAGATAGACTCTTGACTGACAAGGGAGTCAAAGGGTTACAGGGGGTAGACAGGAAAGTAGAGTTGAGGCCACAATCAGATCAGCCATGATCTTATCAACTGAAGGAGAACGCTAGAGGGGTTGAATGGCCTACTCCTCCTCATTCATATGTTTAAATATTTGTATTGTTGAATATTTTAAAGCGAAAATAAAAACAAATAGGAGTCAGCTTCCAAAAAAGTGAAAGGCAAACTGACGGTGGCGGAGGTTGGTGACGGTGAGGGGGTGCGGTAAGGGTTTTAGTGACGGTGAGGGGGGCAGTGACGGTGTTCGTGACGCTGAGGGGCCGGTGAGGGTGTTGGTGATGGTGAGGGGGGCAGTGATGGTGTTGGTGACAGTGAGGGGGATGGTGAGGGTGTTGGTAATGGTGAGGGGGCGGTGAGGGTGTTGGTGGCGGTGAGGGGAGCGATGAGGGTGCTGGTGATAGCGAAGGGAGCGGTGAGGGTGTTGGTGATGGTGAGGGGGGCAGTGACGGTGTTGGTGAGGGTGTTGGTGACAGTGAGGGGGGCAGTGACGGTGTTGGTGACAGTGAGAGGGGCAGTGACGGTGTTCATGACAGTGAGGGGGCAGTGACGGTGATGGTGAAGGGGCGGTGAGGGTGTTGGTAATGGTGAGGGGGCAGTGAGGGTGTTGGTGACGGTGAGGGGGGCGGTGACGGTGTTGGTGACGGTGAGGGGGGCGGTGACGGTGTTGGTGAGGGGGCAGTGAGGGTGTTGGTGACCATGAGGGGGCAGTGACGGTGTTGGTGACAGTGAGGGGGGCAGTGACGGTGTTGGTGACAGTGAGGGGGCAGTGACGGTGTTGGTGACAGTGAGGGGGCAGTGAGGGTGTTGGTGACAATGAGGGGGACAGGGACGGTGTTGGTGACAGTGAGGGGGACAGGGACGGTGTTGGTGACAGTGAGGGGGACAGGGACGGTGTTGGTGACAGTGAGGGGGGCAGTGACGGTGTTGGTGAGGGGGCAGTCAGGGTGTTGGTGACAATGAGGGGGGCAGTGATGGTGTTGATGACAGTGAGGGGGACAGGGACGGTGTTGGTGACAGTGAGGGGGACAGGGACGGTGTTGGTGACAGTGAGGGGGCGGTGACGGTGTTGGTGAGGGGGCAGTGAGGGTGTTGGTGACAATGAGGGGGGCAGTGACGGTGTTGGTGACAGTGAGGGGGGCAGTGACGGTGTTCGTGACAGTGCGGGGGCGATGAGGGTGTTGGTGAGGGGGCAGTGAGGGTGTTGGTGACAATGAGGGGGGCAGTGACGGTGTTGGTGACAGTGAGGGTGTTGGTGACAGTGAGGGGGGCAGTGACGGTGTTGGTGACAGTGAGGGGGGCAGCGACGGTGTTGGTAACAGTGAGGGGGGCAGTGACGGTGTTGGTGAGGGGGCGCTGAGGGTGTTGGTGACAATGAGGGGGGCAGTGACGGTGTTGGTGACAGTGAGGGTGTTGGTGACAGTGTTGGTGACAGTGAGGGTGTTGGTGACAGTGAGGGGGACAGGGACGGTGTTGGTGACAGTGAGGGGGGCGGTGACGGTGTTGGTGAGGGGGCAGTGAGGGTGTTGGTGACAATGAGGGGGCAGTGACGGTGTTGGTGACAGTGAGGGGGGCAGTGAGGGTGTTGGTGACAATGAGGGGGCAGTGACGGTGTTGGTGACAGTGAGGGGGCAGTGACGGTGTTGGTGACAGTGAGGGGGCAGTGAGGGTGTTGGTGACAATGAGGGGGACAGGGACGGTGTTGGTGACAGTGAGGGGGACAGGGACGGTGTTGGTGACAGTGAGGGGGACAGGGACGGTGTTGGTGACAGTGAGGGGGGCAGTGACGGTGTTGGTGAGGGGGCAGTCAGGGTGTTGGTGACAATGAGGGGGGCAGTGATGGTGTTGGTGACAGTGAGGGGGACAGGGACGGTGTTGGTGACAGTGAGTGGGACAGGGACGGTGTTGGTGACAGTGAGGGGGCGGTGACGGTGTTGGTGAGGGGGCAGTGAGGGTGTTGGTGACAATGAGGGGGGCAGTGACGGTGTTGGTGACAGTGAGGGGGGCAGTGACAGTGTTCGTGACAGTGCGGGGGCAATGAGGGTGTTGGTGAGGGGGCAGTGAGGGTGTTGGTGACAATGAGGGGGGCAGTGACGGTGTTGGTGACAGTGAGGGTGTTGGTGACAGTGAGGGGGGCAGTGACGGTGTTGGTGACAGTGAGGGGGGCAGTGACGGTGTTGGTGAGGGGGCGCTGAGGATGTTGGTGACAATGAGGGGGGCAGTGACGGTGTTGGTGACAGTGAGGGTGTTGGTGACAGTGTTGGTGACAGTGAGGGCATTGGTGACAGTGAGGGGGACAGGGACGGTGTTGGTGACAGTGAGGGGGGGCGGTGACGGTGTTGGTGAGGGGGCAGTGAAGGTGTTGGTGACAATGAGGGGGCAGTGACGGTGTTGGTGACAGTGAGGGGGGCAGTGACGGTGTTAGTGACGGTGAGGGGGACAGTGACGGTGTTGGTGACAGTGAGGGGGGCAGTAACGGTGTTAGTGACGGTGA
The DNA here is from genome assembly GCF_964194155.1 of Cetorhinus maximus. Classification (NCBI taxonomy): domain Eukaryota; kingdom Metazoa; phylum Chordata; class Chondrichthyes; order Lamniformes; family Cetorhinidae; genus Cetorhinus; species Cetorhinus maximus. The sequence continues at coordinate 26,880,032 of NC_135887.1, read as the reverse complement.
GGGGGACAGTGACGGTGCTGGTGACAGTGAGGGGGGCAGTGACGGTGTTGGTGAGGGGGCGGTGAGGGTGTTGGTGACAATGAGGGGGGCAGTGACAGTGTTGGTGAGGGGGCAGTGAGGGTGTTGGTGACAATGAGGGGGCAGTGACGGTGTTGGTGACAGTGAGGGGGACAGGGACGGTGTTGGTGACAGTGAGGGGGCGGTGACGGTGTTGGTGAGGGGGCAGTGAGGGTGTTGGTGACAATGAGGGGGGCAGTGACGGTGTTGGTGACAGTGAGGGGGGCAGTGACAGTGTTCGTGACAGTGAGGGGGCGATGAGGGTGTTGGTGACAGTGAGGGGGGCAGTGACGGTGATGGTGAGGGGGCGATGAGGGTGTTGGTAATGGTGTGGGGGCGGTGAGGGTGTTGGTGACAGTGAGGGGGGCAGTGACGGTGATTGTGAGGGGGCGATGAGGGTGTTGGTAATGGTGAGGAGGGCGGTGACGGTGTTGGTGAGAGGGGCAGTGACGGTGTTGGTGACGGTGAGGGGGGCAGTGACTGTGTTGATGGCAGTGAGGGGGGCAATGAGAGTGTTGGTGAGGGGGCGATGAGGGTGTTGATGACGGGGGCAGTGACAGTGTTGGTGACAGTGAGGGGGGCAGTGACGGCGTTGGTGAGGGGCGGTGAGGGTGTTGGTGACGGTGAGGGGAGCGGTGACGGTGTTTGTGATGGTGAGGGTGTTGCTGACAGTGAGAGGGTCATTGGGGGTTTTGCTGAAGGTGAGGGTGTTGGTGACGATGAGGGTGTTGGTGACGGTGAGGGTGTTGGTGACGGTGAGGGTGTTGGTGACGGTGAGGGTGTTGGTGACAGTGAGGGTGATGGTGTTGGTACAGGGGGGGGCGGTGAGATGAGAGGGTCAGTGAGGGGGAGGATGATGTTAAGGGTTGCTGACAGTGAGGGTGCTGGCAGGGTTTCCAACTGTGATTAAATATATTCCTGGAGGCTTCATCACCAGGACCTGCTCCAATGCCCCAGCCACTCATCGGCCAATACATCCATCCTTGTAACGCACTGCCTTCCTACGTCAATTGGAATGCAAGAAGACTCATTACCCAATTAGATAATGCTTGACTGTTGGCCCAACAGCCTTGTTTTTTCCCCATTTTCAAAATTTTTATATCTGGTAAAGAGAAATGTTCAAAGAGAAATGACAAAAAAAACCCAAACTATTTTAATATCCTGATGATTTTTCTCCAGGGTTGCTCACAGCAGTGTCCTGGAGATTGATCTTCAATTCCTGGAGACTCCAGGCCAATCCTAGGGTTGGCAACCTCCTGTGAGGGTGAGAGTGAGAGTGAGAGTGAGATAGAGAAAGTGAGATAGTGAGAGTGAGAGTGAGAGTGAGTGAGAGTGAGAGTGAGAGTGAGAGTGAGAGTGAGAGTGAGAGTGAGAGCGAAAGAGCGAGAGAGCGAGAGAGCGAGAGAGCGAGAGAGTGAGAGTGAGGGTGACGGTGAGGGTAACGGTGAGGGTGACGGTGAGGGTGAGGGTGACGGTGAGGGTGACGGTGAGAGTGAGGGTGAGGGTGACGGTGACAGTGAGGGTGGCAGTGAGGTTGACGGTGAGGGTGAGGATGACGGTGAGGGTGAGGATGACGGTGAGGGTGAGGATGACGGTGAGGGTGAGGGTGACGGTGACAGTGAGGGTGGCAGTGAGGTTGACGGTGAGGGTGAGGATGACGGTGAGGGTGAGGATGACGGTGACGGTGATGGTGAGGACGATGTTGTCCCCCTTGCCGTAGGAAGTTACCTGGGCCCCTGAAACGCTCCTGTTTAAGTATCGGGTGAATACAGCAATTTGTATCACTTGAGGTAACCTCACTGCTGTACTAATTACGTTTTTATGTATAGCTTTTGATTTACTGTGACAGTCCCCAGCTCCACACCCTGTCCAAATGTTTCCAATCCATTTGGGAAATACACCAATTTCTTCTGTTACAGGCTTTTTCTGCTTACCAGAAATGTTATCCTTAACACTTTAGAAATGGCAGATTCCTACTCTGATAAATACATGTCCGTCCACAGGGAACACCATTCTCCTGTTTTCTTTCCCCAAGTTTCTATTCTCGACCCATAGCTAGTCATTTTACTGGGTGCAATTTTGGGCTCCATTATAGAAAGGACATTAAAGACACGGAGCATGGACAGTGTGGATTCACCAGGACGATGTCAGGGATGGGGAGCCATAGCCATGAAAAACTATCCCCACTGGGCCAGGGAATACTGTTTACTTCTTTCTCCACTGATCTCCTGGCATATCCCCCACAGAATTCTACCCTGATGCTTCCACTGCAGGCAAAAAAACTAGAGCAACTGAAGGTAGCAAAGTACTGACCTTCCGCTAATGATTTAGGGAGTCAATAACAGAGCCATAGACACTAAAAAAATTATAGATTCCAATACTGTGTCCAATCAACGCTCTCATCGGAGGGTATTAAGATTTCAAATTGACTCAGTTTTCCATGTTAGGGAGGGAAATATCACTTCTATCCTCTATAGGTGGACTGGCTTCTGATGGTAAGGGTGCAAAACAAAAGCAACAATTGGCCCCAAGTCTACAATTAGTCGTAAATTTTGAACAAGATGATGTGTACTTTCCATACGCACTTCCACATCTGCAACACTGGAGCTCACGAGCAGGCAGCTAATGACTGGGACACAGCCAGGAAAAAGCACTGGACTGAGAAAGAATGGAGCATACTGAAATATTAGTGTGACAGAACACTCAGGAAACCATCCCCTAGTCTGAAATAGACCATACAGCTAACCTGCAGATTCTACATTATGTCGTTTCTTCTCCAACTGGTGGGCTTCAGTTGATCACGGTTTATCAGCACCATCATTCTCTCTCTTATTCCTTATTCATCATTTACATTAGTGACTGACAGCTACATTCATTAACACTTCCTATATTATGATAATGAGCACCCTTCAAAAGTACTTCACTATCTGTAAAGCACTTTGGGACATCCAGGGGCTGTCAAAGACAATACAGAAATAGAACTTTTCTCTCTCTTAGTTCAATATCCTCAATAAACTCACCTCCTCCCTCTCATTGTGCACTGGCTAATGTGCACTGGCTCAATCCCGACATCTTTAGACTATTTGCGCCCTTTGATGGGCTAATGGAAGTTTTATTTCAATCTCGACATGTTGGAGACTTTGACAGTTTTGGGTCCACACCATAGGATGTTGAGGCCATAGAGAGGATACAATGCAGATTGACTAGGATGCTGCTTGATATGAGGAAATATAAGGAATCACAAGATGGCCCATTTAGCCCATTGTGTCTGTGCTAGTTGTCTGAAGGAGCAATTTACTTAGTGCCACTCCCCCACCTTCTCCCTCTAGCCCTGCACATTCTTCTTTTTCCGATAATAGTCCAATGCCCTCTTGAATTCCTCGATGGAACCTGTCTCCACCACACTCTTAGGCTGTGCATTCCAGACCCTAACCACTCGCTGCATAAAAACATTTTCCTCATGTCGCCATTGCTTCTTTTGCCAATTACCTTATATCTGTGCCCTCTGGTTCTTGATCCTTCCACCAATGGGAACAGTTTCTCCCCATCTACTCTGTTCAGACCCCTCATGATTTTTAATACCTCTATCAAATCTCCTCCCAACCTTCTCTCCTCTAAGGAAAACAGTCCCAGCTTCTCCAATCTACCCATGTAACTGAAGTTTCTCATCCCTGGAACCATTCTCGTGAATTTTTTCTGCACCCTCTCCAATGCCTTCATATCCTTCCTAAAGTGCAGTGCCCAGAACTGAACAATACTCCAGTTGAGGCTGAACCAATGTTTATACAGGTTTTATATACTTCCTTGCTTTTATACTCATTGCTCCTATTAATAAAGCCTAGGATACTTGTCTGCTTTATTAACCGCTTTCTCAACCAGTCTTGCCACCTTCAATGATTTCTGCAAATGTACAGCCAGGACCCTCTGCTCCACACCCACTTTCGAATTGTACCCTTTATTTTATATTGTCTGTCCATGTTCTTTCTACCAAAATGAATCACTTCACACTTCTCCACATTAAATTTCACCTGCCACATGTTTGCTCATTCCACCAACTTGTCCATGTCCTCTTGAAGTGCTACACTGTCATCCTAACAGTTCACAATACTTCCAAGTTTCATATCATCCACAAACTTTGAAATTGTGCCCTGTGCACCAAGGTCTAGGTCATTAATATATATCAGGAAAAGCAAGTGTCCAAATACCGACCCCTGGGGAACGCCACAAACCTTCCTCCAGCCCGAAAAATATCCATTGACCATTACTCTCTGTTTCCTATTACTCAGCCAATTTCACATCCATGTTGCTACTGTCCCTTTTATTCCATGAGCATTAACTTTGGTCACAGGTTCATTGTGCGGCAGTTTATCAAATGCCTTTTGAAAGTCCATGTATACCACATTAACAGCATTGTCCTCATTAACCCTTTCCGTTACCTCTTCAAAAAAACTCCAGCAGGTTAGTTAAACATGATGTGCCCTTAACAAACCCATGCTGGCTGTCCCTAATTAACCAGTATTTGCCCAAGTGGTTGTTAATTTTGACCAGAATTATTGTTTCTAGAAGCTTCCCCACCACCGAGGTTAAACTGACAGGCCTGTAGTTGCTGGGCTTATCTTTACACCCTTTTTTGAACAAGGGTGTAACATTTGCAATTCTCCATTCCTCTGGCACCACCCCTGTATCGAGGGAGGATTGGAAAACTATGGCCAGTGCCTCCACAATTTCCACTCTCACTCCCCTCAGTTTCCTTGGATGCATCTTATCTGGTCCTGGTGCCTTATCATCTTTAAGCACAGACAGTCTATCCAATACATCCTCCTGATCAATTTTAAACCCTTCAAGTGTCTCAACTACCCACTTTTTCACCATAACCTGGGCAGTATCTTCTTCCTTGATAAAGACAGATGCAAAGTATTCATTTAATGCCTCAGCCATGCTACCTGCCTCCATGCGTAAATCCCCTAATCCTCCTTATACCACCCTTTCACCATGTATATGCCTATAGAAGACTTTAGATTCCCTTTTATGTTAGTTGCCAGGCTCTTCTCATACTCTCTTTGCTTTATTTGCTTTTTCAATTCCCCTCTGAACCTTCTATATTCAATCTGGTTCTTGTATTATCCACCTGACATCTTTCATAAGCACACTTTTTCTTCTTCCAACCTAATCTCTATCTCTTTTGTCATCCAGGGAGCTCTGGATTTGTTTTCACTACCTTTTCCCGTCGTGGGAATATACCTTGACTGTGCCTGAACTCTCTATTCTTTAAAAGGTAACCCATTGTTCATTTACAGTCTTGCCTGCCAACCTTCAATTTATCTGGATCAGACCTATTTTTACCCCTTTGAAGTTGGGTTTCCCCCAGTTAATTATCCTTATTCTGGATTGTTCCTTGTCCTTTTCCACAGCCAACCAAACCTTATACAATGATCCCTGACTGACATTTGATCCATTTCGCTCACCTCATTCCCAAAAAACAGGTCTGGTAATGCCTCCTTTCTCATTGGACTGAACACATACTGTTGTAGAAAATTCTCCTGAAATTCTGGGAACTCTTGCCCTCTCTGTCCTTTACACCACTACTATCCCAGCCTATATTTGGATAATTAAAGTCCTCCATTACAACTACTCTATACTTTCTGCACCCCTCTGTAATTTCCTTGCAGGTTTATTCCTCTACATCCTTCCCACTTTCCCACATGAATTTGAAGGAAAACATCAACATGCCAGGCAGCATCTGTGGAGAGTGAAACAAAGTTAACCTTTCAGGTCTATGACATTCATATGATGAAAGGTCACAGTCTTGAAACATTAACTCTGTTTCTCCCTCTATAGATGCTGCCTGACTTGCTAAGTATTTCTGCATTTTTGTTTTTATTTCAGATTTCCAGCATCCTCAGTTCTTTCCTCTTGAAATATTGAGGTTGTTTTTATTATAAGCACGGAAAATTCCAGAGTGAATTGATAATTAAAATTATGAAGGGATAAGGCAGGATTTATAGGAAGAGACTGGCTGTAATGTTTAAGAGATATTGACTGAAGGGACATAGATATAAGATTAACTAAATGAGAGCTGTGAGGCTGTGAAATGCACTACCAGAGTTGGTGATTGAAGCAGAAGCCCTGTCAGCATTTAAGAGCTTAGAATGTTGCTGAAGGAAAGTGGAATAAATAGACAGGAACAGAGCAGAACTGGGATCAAAATATGCTCATGAAGAGAAGAAACACCGACAGGGGCTGGGGTAAGTTTTTTTTTAATTCTTTGATGGGCTGTGGGTGTCGCTGGCAAGGCCAGCATTTGTTGCCCATCCCTAACTGCCCTTGAACTAAGTGGCTTGCTAGGCCATTTCAGAGGGCAGTTAAGAGTCAACCACATTGCTGTGGGTCTGGAGTCACACATAGTCTACCTCAAATAGAACTCCACATTGCCTCTTTTGCTAAGTCTGCCTGCATTAAACTTGCTTTCTTCATTTTTGTCAAAGAAGCCATTGCTCTCTCAACAAGGGTTATGAATCCCAAATCAATTTCAGATTTCAATAGTGCTCCTATCTCTGGGGGTGAGGCTCCTTTACATTCCTCAACAGAACAGAAGAGAAGACTCGTCATATACAGATTGAAAAGGGACAGAAAAAGGAGGCAAATGACAAATATAATGTTCACAATTCAGCAGAAAAACAGAAAATGGAAAGTACAGAGGAGATGTAAAAAAGGGACTAAGGACAAAGAGAGAGTATGAGAATAGATCAGCAGCTAGTCTAGATTAAATAATAAAAGGGTAGTCAAAAGAAGACTAGGGATGATTCGTGATCAAACAAGAGGTATCCTTGTGAAGGCAGAAGGCATGGTTGAGATACTTAATGAGTACTTTGTATCTGTCTTTGCTGGTGAAGAGAATGCAACTGATTTTAAGGTAAAGGAGACTGCAGTAGTATTGGATGGGATAAATAATAGATCAAGAGGAAGTACTTAAAAACTTGACAGTCCTCAAAATGGAAAAATCACCCGGTCTGGACGGGACTCATCCTAGGATACTGAGGGAAGTAAGGGTGTATATTGCGGTGTCTTTGGTTGCAATCGTTCAGTCATCCTTGGATATGGGAGAGGTCCCAGAAGACTGCAAACACTATGCACCAAAAGGGGAAGAGGGATAAACTTGGTAGCTATAGGCCAGTTAGCCTAATGTCAGTGGTGGGCTAACTTTTAGAGACAATAATCTGGGATAAAATTAAGTGAAAGCACAGATTTGTTAAAGACAAATTGTGTTTGATTAACATGATTGGGTTATTTCATGAATAATGGAGAATGTGGTTGAGGGGTAGTGGGGCTGATGCATATGGAGTTTCAAGGCATTTGACAAAGTATCACATAATAAATTTGTTAGCAAAATTAAGGCCTGTAGGATCAAAGGGATCATGGCAGCATGCATAGAATGTTGTTTCAAGGACAGAAAGCAGACAGTGAGGATGAATGGCTGATTTTCAGATTGGAGCGAAGTACACGGTGCTATCCCTAGGGGTCAGTGTTGGGGCCAATCCTTCTTTTGACATATTAATGACTTGGACATGGGTACGCAGTGTATAATTTCAAAGATTGTAGAATACACACAATTTGGAAGTAATGTGAAGTGGGTAGACAAATGACATTTAATGCAGAGAAGTGCGAATTGATACATTTTAGGAGACAAATAAGGAGGCAATATAAACTAAAAGGTACAATTGTAAAGGAGGTGCAGGAACAGAGAAACCTGGGGCTATATGTATACAAATAATTGAAGGTGACAGGGCAGCTTGGGAAGGCTGTTAAAAAAAAGCAAATGCGATCCTTCACTTTATTAACAGAAGAATAGAGGACAAAAGCAACAGAGTTAATGCTAAACCTTTATAAAACACTGGTTAGGCATCAACTGAAGTACTGTGTCCAATTCTGGCATCACACTTTAGGAAGGATGTCAAGGCCTTGGAGAGGGTGTGGAAGAGAGTTACTAGAATGAGTGGCAAGATTGGAGAAGCTGGATTGTTCTCCTCAGAGCAGAGATTTGACAGAGGTGTTGAAAATTGTTAATGCTTTGATAGAGTAAATAAAGAGAAACCGTTTCCAGTGGCGGGAGGATTGGAAACCAGAGGACACAGACTTAAGATGATTGGCAAAAGAACCAGAGAGGAGAAAGGAGTTTTTTTTTTTTACACAGCAAGTTGTTGTGATCTGGAATGTGTTTTCTGAATCACACAGAATCACAGAATTGTTACAATGCAGAAGGAGGCCATTCGGCCCATTGTGTCTGCACCGACTCTCCAAATGACCAACTCACCTGGTGACATTCTTCCACTTTCTGCCCGTAACCCTGCACATTCTTCCTTTTCAGATAACATTCTAATTCCCTTTTGAATGCTTCAGTTGAACCTGCCCCCACCACACCCTCAGGCTGTGCATTCCAGACCCTAACCACTCGCTGCATGAAAAGGTTTTTTTCTAGTGTTGCTATTTCTTCTTTTGCCAATTACTTTAAAATCTGCGCCCGCTCATTCTCCATCCGTTGACGAGTGGGATCAGCTTCTCCCTATCTACTCTGTCCAGACCCCTCATGATTTTGAATAGCTCTATTAAATCTCCTCTCAGCCGCCTTTTTTTTCCGAAGGAAAACAGTCCTAACTTCTCCAATCTACCTTTATAACTGAAGTTCCTCATCCCAGGAAACATTCTGGTGTATCTGTTCTGGATTCTCTCCAATGCCTTCACAACCTTCCTAAAGTTCAGCACCCAGAACTGAACACAATACTCCAGCTGAGGTCGAACTAGTGTCCTAAATAAGTTCAACATAATCTTCTTGCTCTTGTACTCTGTGCCGGATCTGTCCCGGGTGTTAGTGCAGACTGTCCTGTTATAGTTCCTCTCCCAACACACACTGCTTTTAACCCGTTCCTACCTGAGGTGGATGCTGACTGACAGGTACCTGTCGATTGCTACAGCCAGGAGGCTGAAGATTGAGCTCTGGGTCAGGACCAGGACGAAGCAAACTAGGAAGAGGCAGCCGTGGAAGCCGGTGTTCATCCCGATGCTGATGAGGATGGCGAAGGGGATGGCGAAAGCTCCGACCGCGATGTCAGCCACAGCCAGAGAGACCAGGAAATAGTTAGTGGTGGTCTTCAGGTTCTTGTTGGTAGACACAGCCCAGCAAACCAGCACATTGCCCAGGATGGCGAGCACAGCAATCAGCAGCTCCAGGGTGATATAAAGCGGGTTAATCTCCATATCCCAGCTCAGCGCTCACTGTCCCCGCAGCCAGAGGCGGCCATCGGGACACCGGACCCGGCACCCGGAGTCCCAGTGAAGAGCTGGAAACTCAGCCCGGCTGCCCCCTCCCTCCCTCCCCCTCACCTCCCCTCCTCTCCCCCTCACCTCCCCTCCTCTCCCCCTCCCTCCTTTCTCTCCCCCTCTCCTCTCCTCCTCCCTCCTTTCTCTCCCCCTCTCCCCCTCCCTCCTTTCTCTCCCCCTCCCTCCTTTCTCTCCCCCTCTCCTCTCCCCCGCCCTCCTTTCTCTCCCCCTCTCCCCCTCCCTCCTTTCTCTCCCCCTCTCCTCTCCTCCTCCCTCCTTTCTCTCCCCCTCCCTCCTTTCTCTCCCCCTCCCTCCTTTCTCTCCCCCTCTCCTCTCCTCCTCTCCCCCTCCCTCCTTTCTCTCCCCCTCCCTCCCCTCCTCTCCCCCTCACCTCTCCTCCTCTCCCCCTCCCTCCTCTCCTCTCCCCCTCCCTCCTTTCTCTCCCCCTCTCCTCTCCTCCTCTCCCCCTCCCTCCTTTCTCTCCCCCCTCCCTCTCCCCCCTCCCTCCTTTCTCTCCCCCCTCCCTCCTTTCTCTCCCCCCTCCCTCCTTTCTCTCCCCCTCTCCTCTCCCCTGCCCTCCTTTCTCTCCCCCTCTCCCCCTCCCTCCTTTCTCTCCCCCTCTCCTCTCCCCTGCCCTCCTTTCTCTCCCCCTCTCCCCCTCCCTCCTTTCTCTCCCCCTCTCCTCTCCCCCTCCCTCCTCTCCTCTCCCCCTCCCTCCTTTCTCTCCCCCTCCCTCCTCACCCTCTGTTTTATTTCTGTCTTTGCTTTTTTTTCTCCCTTTCCCTCTCCCTCTTGCCCCCCTCTCTCTCTCTCTTTTCTGTTTCACTTTCTCTCGATCTCTTTTCTGTCACTTTATCCTTTGTACTTTCTGTAACCCTTTTTTGTACCGCTCTATTTCTCACATTTGACTTTATTTCTGTGAATATTTCTCTTCTGTCTTTCTCCCAGTCTCCTCTCCCCGTGTCTCCCTGTTTGCCTTACTTTATCTTTCGTTTCTAACCCAGATGGGGCAGTTTCCAATCCCACCGCTCAGACACGTCTTTATTCAGTTCAGGCAGGGAGCGTCTGAAAACTCATTAGGGAGTGTCTCCGAGTCTCAGCTCATAGCACCCTCGCCTTTGAGTCAGAGGGTTGTGGGTTCATGATCCACTCCTGGAAAACCAAGAACTGTGATTGTACTCGAAAGAAGTTGCAATCTGTGACTGCTGATGACTCGAAAGAGTTTCCTATTAGGGAGGGACTTCAAATCGCGCCCTTGCCATTAGGGAACATGTCTAAATTATATAGAAATCTGCCGTCTCGCAATGAACAGAACAGAAACACAGAAGTTTAAAAACAGTCCATTCAGCCCAACCAACCAGTGTCAGCATTTTAGCCCCTCTTCACCCAACTGCAAAATCTAATGTCTAATTCATGAGCAATTAACAGCCTTTCCCAGTTGAAGACTGTCCCGAGATATGAGTTAGTGATTTAATTAGGAAATGTGAAGGAAAAATCTCTACATAGGGAGTCCATGATCTGAATTGGGCTGTACGGACAGGGAATCATAAAAGAAGGAACAGAACATGATTATCCAGCCCTTCACTGCAGGCAGTCACAGAGCACTCTCTCTACGCTGTACAGCGTCTCACTGCATGGTACAGCCTATCACTGCAATGTACAGTGTCTCACTGCACTGTACAGTGCCTCACTGCGTGGTACAGTGCCTGACTGCAAGGTACAATGTCTCACTGCATGGTACAGCATCTCACTGCATGGTGCAGTGCCCGACTGCAAGGTACAATGTCTCACTGCACTGTACAGTGTCTCACTGCATGGTGCAGTGTCTGACAGCAAGTTACAGTGTCTCACTGCGTGGTGCAGTGCCTGACTGCATGGTGCAGCATCTCACTGCATGGTACAGCATCTCACTGCATGGTACACTGTCTCACTGCACTGTACAGTGTCTCACTGCACTATACAGTGTCTCACTGTGTGGTGCAGTCCCTGACTGCAATGTACAGTGTCTCACTGCATGGTACATTGTCTCACTGCAGCGTACAGCATCTCACTGTGTGGTACAGTGTCTCACAGCATAGTACAGTGTCACACTCCACGGTACAGCATCTCACTGCATGGCACAGTGTCTCACTGCATGTACAGTGTCTCACTGCACAGTACAGCATTTCACTGCATGGTACAGCATCCCACTGCACTGTATTGTGCCTCACTGCATGGTACAGTGTCTCACTGCATGGCATAGTGTCTCACAGGAAGGTACAGTAACTCATTACATGGTTCATCATCTCACGGCACTGTACAGTGCCTCGCTGCCTGGTACAGCATTGCACTGCACTGTAGATTATCTCCCTGCACAATACAGCAACTCACTCCATGTTACAGTGTCTCACTGCATGGTTCAGTGTCTCACTGCACTGTACAGTGCCTCACCGCATAGTACAGTGTCCCACTCCATGGTACAGTGTCTCACTGCATGGTACAGCATCTCACTGCATGTTACAGTGTCTAGCTGCACAGTACAGCATCTCACTGCATGGTACAGCATTCTACTGCACTGTATAGTGCCTCACTGCATGGTGCATCACCACACTACACTGTATAGTATCTCACTGCATGGTACAGTGTCTCACTGCACTGTACAGTGCCTCGCTGCCTGGTACAGCATTGCACTGCACTGTAGATTAGCTCCCTGCACAATACAGCAACTCACTCCTTGTTACAGTGTCTCGCTGCGTGGTGCAGTGTCTCACTGCATAGTACAGTGCCTGACTGCATGGTACAGTGTCTCACTGCACGGTACAGTGTCCTACTGCATTGTACAATGTCCCACTGCACTGTACAGTGTCTGACTGCATGGTACAGTGTCTCAGTGCTCAGCACAGTGTCTCAGTGCACGGCACAGTGTCTCACTGCATGGCACAGTGTCTAACTGCACAGTACAGCATCTCACTGCATGGTGCAACACCACACTGCACTGTACAGTGTCTCGCTGCATGGTACAGTGTCTCAATGCCCGGTATAGTGTCCCACAGCATTGTACAACAACTCATTACATGGTACAGCATCTCACGGCACTGTACAGTGCCTTGCTGCCTGGTACAGCTTTGCCCTGCACTATAGATTATCTCCCTGCACAATACAGCAACTCACTCCATGTTACAGTGTTTCACTGCATGGTTCAGTGTCTCACTGCACTGTACAGTGCCTCACTGCATGGCACAGTGTCTCACTGCACTGTACAGTGTCTCACTGCATGGCACAGTGTCTCACTGCACTTTACAGTCTGACTGCATGGTATAGTGCCTCACTGCATGGTACAGTGTCTCATTGCACAATACAGTTTCTCACTGCACTGTACAATGTCTAACTGCATGGTATTTCATTACATGGGGCAGTGTGTCACTGCATGATACGGTGTCTCACTGCACTGTACAATGTCTAACTACATGGTATTTCATTACATGGGGCAGTGTGTCACTGCATGATACGGTGTCTCACTGCACTGTACAATGTCTAACTGCATGGTATTTCATTACATGGGGCAGTGTGTCACTGCATGATACGGTGTCTCACTGCACTGTACAACGTCTAACTGCATGGTATTTCATTACATGATACGGTGTCTCACTGCACTGTACAGAATCAACAGAGGAGGAATGTGCAGCACTTCCTTTAACGTGAGGAAGCCAGTGCACAGTTAACAACACACTCTCAATGGGCCTACAATCGTTACCCAGTGGCATGGCAAGTCACAATGACTGGAGAGTATCAATCCCACTATAGCCTTCATCTGTCTTCACAGTCGCTGATGTGCACATGTGCCTCATTTATCTGCCTGTTCTGCCATTGAAGACTTTATGTGTGTGTTTTAATTGAGCTTCTCCCCTCTAGATCCACCCAGATCAGCATAGCAGGCTCACCTCGTGCATCAGTCTTGGTGGGAAGACAAGCTGTGAGCAAGGCCATAAGCAGTCCAGCCCCCATCCCGGGAGGCGACGGCCATTACCAGTGGGAACATACTACTCAACAGAGCCTTGAACTGAGAGTCACACTGCATTGTACATAGTAGTGCTGCATGAATGGGGTCATATATGGGAACAGCTCACAGTTTCCCTCAGTTTTGATAAATGTTTGGGAATTGGCCATTGTCTGGGTTTTCAAAGGGCTACCTGTGTTCCATTTGATGTTTCAGATTTGCATGAGCCCCATAAATACAGCCTTTATCTTGTGTGAAAGGTTTCACATCTGAGTGACGAGAACAAGGAGCTATAAGCAGCGAGACAGTCTTGGGATAAGGACAAAAAATGCTGGAAAAACGCAGCAGGTCTGACAACATCTGTGGAGAGAAAAACAGAGTTACTGTTTTGAGTCCATATGACTCTTCTTCAGAGTTCCAGCATTCGCAGTATTTTGCCTTTATCATGGACATTCTAAGGAGTTTATTGACAATAGTGAACATTATGTACAAGTGATTAACACCCGTGCCCAGGCTGTGCAGCTAATTCTCCTTAACTGTCCTAACCCTGCCGCTACGTCTTGGTGCTCCCCGGATATCCACAGTGGAGGTGGAGACAGCCTGCTGACTGTGACGCCCTGTCTGTGATGACTTTGGCAGGCGTCCTCTGGAGGGCCGAGACCTGGAGGGCCCCGGCCTGCTTTCAGGATCCTGCTGTGTGGCAGTGGTGCCCTCCTCAGCCTGTGGAGCTGGAGCTGCTGAGGTCACAGGAAGAGGGGATTCGGATGGGCTGGACACTCCCGGAGCCACCTGCATGGATGGCCCTGGGATGTGCACCTGCTGATCCTACTCCTTATGGGTGCCCGAGGGCCCCTGGCTGACTCCCTGAGGAGCAGGGGTAGCTGGAGTGAGATCGAGCTACTCAGCACCCCTCTCACGTACACACTGTTGGAGACCAACTATGGCATCAGCAATGGAGTTAAGCCTGTGCAGCAGCGCAGGAGTGACATCCTGGGCCAAGGTCTCCATGGCGGCCGCTATCCTGCCAGTGTTGACCTCGGTGCATTGCAATGCCGGCGCTATCACCTCAGCCTGAAGACGGACGGACTCCTCCATCGTGCCTTGCAACCTGAGGAGTGTAGCAGACATCCCTTCCTGATGTTCCCGAGCTTGCCTTTGCAGATCCAGCAACTGTGACATGACTGAGTCCAGAGGCTCATCATCCGACTCGGACTCAGCAACGTTCTGGCCTCCAGCAGTCCTCCGAGTGCCGGGGACCTGGGAAATCCCTGCCTCCGCCTGCTGTGGATCAGAAAGTGCGATGTGCTCACCAGATTGTGATCCTGGGGCTACTCGAGAACTAGGTCCCACCAAGATGTGTGTCTCTGCACTGGTGGAGGGTGTGGGTGAGCGCTGTGATGGGACTTCAGGGAGGGTGCCTTCAGATTCCTCTTCAGAGGTTTCTTCAGGGCTTGATTGGAGGCCCTGGGTCATGGACTCTGTCGGCTGTTTGGAAGATGTGCCTGTGAAAGCGAGGAGAGATAATTAATGCAGGGCAGTGGCCTGTGAAAGAGGACACATCACTCACAGGTTGTCTGATGGATGTTGCACTGCTAGATCCTCACTTGGTAGAGCAGCGCCAACCTCACCATCAGCACAGGACCGGTCCTGGTCATCGCCGGCCAGCTGGATGGCTCTGATTTCGAATTCTGTCAGAAATTTGATCTCGGTCATCCCTCCACCTGTCTGCGACCTTTCCCTTCTGTTGTGAGCCAGTTTATCCTGCATGGATAGAGATGGGAAGATGGTATCAGGATGCCTGCAGGGCCAGATGATAGGTATGCCTGGTCTGTGTAGGTGATGAGTGGTCCCATGGACAGGATGAGGACAATGATGATGAGTGTGAGAGAGTGAATGGTGATGTCCCTTGCACTGGCAGTGAGTGAGGGCCCTGTGGGTGTGTGATGGGTTTGTGAGTGTGTGAGTTGAGAGTGATGGGAAGAGTGACTTACCCTGATGGAACGGAGGAGATCATTCATCCTCTTGTGGCACTGGGTGGATGTCCTCCCCCACAGGGCGTTCACGCTGACCATCGCTGCCACCGCCTCCCAAGCTGGGTTGGTGACATTGCTGCCCATCCTGCGGTCAGAGTGAGGGTAGAGTACATCCCGGTTGCCTCCACAGCATCCAGCAGTCGCTCGAGGGACCCATTGTTGAAGCGGGGGGCTGCAGTCTTTTTGTCTTTGCTGGCCATGTCTCCCGACAGTGGTGGTGAGCTGGTGGTGATGAGCGCTTTGCTGGTGGCTGCCTTTTAAAGATGGCGGCTGGCATGATGCAACAGCTGGGTGATGGCGGGTGGGCAAATGAGAGCCCGCCTGCCATGGAAACGGCGTGTTTTGCGGGAGTGAATAAATAATGAGGGGGGATCAGGATGATTTTTTCTTATTCATTCATGGCATGTGGGCTTCGCTGGCTGGGCCAGCATTTATTGCCCATCCCTAGTTGCCCTCGAGATGGTGAAAACCTACCATTTTCGTCGGCAGGTAGGACTACATTTTACTCGCCTGGAACCGCACTTTGTGCAATTCTGGGAAAATTCCGCCCAAAGAGAAAGAGATTGGGAGGAGGGGTAGTAGGTAGAAACATCCCAACAACCTGTCCCTTTTTCATAGTCCCCTGGTCAGGCACTGGCAGAGACCTGCCAACAATTTGCCCAATCTCCTCCCAGTTACAAGCGCAGTAACCGAAGGACTCAAAAGAAAATAAATAAGGGAATAAAAATACAAATTTCACAAAATGATTGGGATCCCTGAGTTTGCTGATTTGTTCAGTTCCAACAAACTGAATTTCCAATGTTTGTGAAAGAAAGCACTAACTTAACACTCCCAGAGAGCTGGGCATTAATGGACATTGTCCACTCCCAGAGAGCTGGGCATTAATGGACATTGTCCACTCCCAGAGAGCTGGGCATTAATGGACATTGTCCACTCCCAGAGAGCTGGGCATTAATGGACATTGTCCACTCCCAGAGAGCTGGGCATTAATGGACATTGTCCACTCCCAGAGAGCTGGGCATTAATGGACATTGTCCACTCCCAGAGAGCTGAGCATTAATGGACATTGTCCACTCCCAGAGAGCTGGGCATTAATGGACATTGTCCACTCCCAGAGAGCTGGGCATTAATGGACATTGTCCACTCCCAGAGAGCTGGGCATTAATGGACATTGTCCACTCCCAGAGAGCTGGGCATTAATGGACATTGTCCACTCCCAGAGAGCTGGGCATTAATGGACATTGTCCACTCACAGAGAGCTGGTCATTAATGGACATTGTCCACTCACAGAGAGCTGGGCATTAATGGACATTGTCCACTCACAGTGGGGTGGACATTGATGGACATTTTCCACTCCCAGTGGGGTGGGCATTAATGGACATTGTCCACTCCCAGTGGGGTGGACTTTGATTGATATTGTCCACTCCCAGTGGAATGGTCATTGATGGACATTGTCCACTCCCAGTAGGTTGGTCATTAATGGACATTGTCCATTACCGGTGGTCTGGACATTGATGGACATTGTCCACTCTGAGACCACTTCTTTTTTAAAACAAGCTGCAAGAACTGGTACACACACAATTGTAATCTGGAAGTATAACTATCTATCCATTTTAAAAATAGCCCAGCACGCACACACACACACACACAAAGGACAAACAGATAGGGTCTCTCTGCAGAGATGGACTTTAGAGGATAGGCATTATAAAATTGAGGATACAGTTTACAGGGTCTCAATGCTATCAATCTGGAGCTCCCTCATGTGAAGACAGGCCACTGGTCCCGGTAGATGTCTGGAGGTTCCCACCAATGGAGCTTTGGTGCAGAGGAGTATATAGAGCTGGACCAATTCTTCCTGTCTCAGTTTTGCAGGTCCAAATGCAGGCAGGCTACACTCACATGAGGGTTCTCTGGCTACAGGTTTATAACCACACAAAGAATTTCAGCCAAGGCATGGAGAGAGAGAGAGAGAGAGAGTCAGTTAGGATAGCCTTCCTGCACAGTTTATTCCTCAACAAGACTGAATTCACAAAACAACAGGTTTAAGACTTGAAGCTTGTCTCTGCCATGTGATTTCCAGTAAATCACTTGCCTTTGCCTTTACAAGTTTTCTCCCGTCATCAATTAAAGTGATTGCAGTTCAAAACAAATGAGCAGCTGTTCCTCAAGTGCCATGCTGGTCAGGTGGTTTCTTGGAAAAGGCATATTAGTCGACACTTCCAAGGTGAACTTATGACCCTTTTTAAAAAAAAAGCTCCAGGTCAGCATCCAAATGTCCAGATAATACAATGTCTTTCATATTTTAAAACAAAATCCCAATTTGTGAAGATATGGTTTTCCCAAAGTATCAGGAAGCTGCAAGTGTTTGTTGGGGTCATTTTATACTGGCTCTGTAGCTCACATCTCTGTCCCTGTAATGATAACCAATGATGCCAGAACTGAACCACAGAATCTCAGTTAACATTTGGATTATGCCCTCAGCTCGATGAGTTTCTGGAACTCACTGGCTTAAAGTGTACAGTCGCACCAAGTTACATTTCTTCAGTGTTTCTCACACACAATCAGAATAGGCAGAACAACAACAGGGGGACACTGAGCAGAAAGGGGAAGGAAGAAGAATTAGCACAGAATATCCATTTAGATAAGAAGGGTTTTTAGGAGGCAGAAAAGAAAGTTTCAGTGCAGAAGGAGATAGCTCCAGTCGGATGAAAGGCCGTGGAAACGTTTCAAATTGTCACTGAGATTCTTTATGAGAATTCCCAGGAGCTAGGTCGAGATAATGGAGATGATCATGGATCATGATAATGGAGATAATGGACTTGTGAATGGTTTCTGGTTTCTGAAGCATGTCAGAAAGGACACCATTGATGAACTCATCATGCTTTCTCTTCTCTTAATCGCTCCTTCTTTAATATCTCCCTCCACATAAATTCATCAACCCATATTCGTGACCACTACCGCCCCCATCACCACCCTAACCTTGCCATCTCATGTGGCCTCGATACTGCTATTGTGTCAATCACACATAAGGCCCTCTCTGATGCCTTCCATGTCTCATCCTCCAGCCACATCCCACTTCTCCCTCCCAACTCTATTTCCTTCTGTACGTGACCCTGAAAAAAACTCTTCCAATTCACTTACAACTGCACTTTCAAAATCCCAACCATCTAGCCTTTGGTTCTCCGTTCATAACATTTCTGTTGCTACCGGTCTGCCCAACAACACCCTCACCTCCACCTTTGACATCCTAACCTCATTAAAGCCATTACTGTCTTTCACCCTGACCAGTCCACCCAGTACAGCCCTATCTTTGCTCTCTTAAGTCTCAGGGCCCCAGGATTGGGCAGCCTATGTCTGCTCCCATTTCTGATGTTATGTTCTTACTGGTTCAGCTATTCACTGCCAGATCTGGCTATACCACATAAAATACTATCATGTCCTGCTCTTGTCTGCAGGAGCTGTTCATTATTCCAGGATCATCCTGCAATCCAAAGATTCCAGCTTCTTTTCTCTACTGTAGACCATCTTCTCAATCCCCTCGCTCACTGTCTCATAAGAACATATGAATTAGGAGCAGGAGTAGACCACTCGGCCCCTCGAGCCTGCCCCGCCACCCAATAAGATCATGGCTGATCTGGTTCTAGCCTCACATTCCTGCCTACTCCCAATACCCTTTCACCCCCTTGCTTATCAAGAATCTATCTACTTAAAGATACTCAAAGACTCTGCCTCAACCACCTTTTGAAGCAGAGAACTCCAAAGACTCACAACCCTCTGAGAGAAAAAAAGTTTCCTCATCTCTGTCTTATCTCTGACTCCTTATTTTGAAACAGTGACTCTGAGTTCTCGATTCTCCCACAAGAGGAAACATCCTTCCCCTATCCATCCTGTTAAGCCCCCTCAGGATCTTACATGTTTCAATCAATCAATCCACTCTCACTGCCAGCAATAAACACAAGGACCTCGTGGATGTGCTTGTTGCTGCCTATGTGACTGTCTATGTGACTGTGACAAAGGTAAATGTTCCCTCCTTATCTTTCTCAACCAGTCTGCAGCCTTTGGCACATTTACCACATCATCCTCCTCCGATGCCTCACCACCATTGTCTAGCTGGGTGGGACTGCACTCACCTGGTTCCATTCCTTTTTTGTATTCATTCTCAGGATGTGGGCTTCACTGGCTGGGCCAACATTTATTGTCCATCTCTGGTGCCTTTGAGAAGGTGGTGGCGAGCTGCCTTCTTGAACTGCTGCAGTCCAAGAAGGCATCTAATCTATATAATTATAGCCAGAGAGTCACCATCAATAGCTTCCCTTCCTGCTCCCACACCGTTACCTCTGGTATCCCCAAAGGTCTATCATTGTCCTCACCTATTTCTCACCTTCATGCTGCCTCTTGGCAACATCATCCAATGGCATTTGTTTTCACATGTACACTAACCTCATCCAGCCTACCTCACCACCTCTCTCAACCACTCCACTGTTGCTAAATTAGCAGACTGCTTATCCGACATCCATTGCTGGATAAACAGGAATTTCCTCCAGTTAAACATTGAGAAGACTGAAACCATTGTTTTTGGTTCCTGCTCTAAACTCTATTCCTTAGCTATTGACTCCACCCTTCTTCTTGGAAAATATCTGAGATTAAGCCAGTCTGTTCACAACTTTGATGTCACACTTGACCCTGAGATGAACTTCTGATCTCATATCCACTCCATCACTAAAACGGCCTAGTTCCACCTCTATAACATCGCTCAACACTGCCCCTGTCTCAGCTCATCTGCTGTTGAAACCCTCATTCAAGTCTTTGTTACCTCCAGAATATTATTCTAATGTACTCTGGCTGTTCTCCCACATTCTACCCTCTGTAAACTGAGATCATCTAAAACTCTGCTGCCTGTTTTGTAACTTGCACCGAGTCCCATTCGCTTCCCGTCCTGTGCTCACTGACCTACATTGCCTCCGGGTCAAGCAATATCATGATTTTGAATTCTCATGCTTGTTTTCAAGTCCTTCCATGGCTGTACCCTCCCTATCTCTGTAATCTCCTTTGCTCCACAGCCCTCTGAGATCTCTGCGCTCTTCTAATTCTGGCCTCTTGAACATTCCCAATTTTAATCACTGCACCATCAGTGGCCATGGGGAGAATTTCTCCTATGGAGGGTGGGCTGGGCAGAAGCGGGCAGGGTGGGCGCAGAGCCGATCGCTGCCTGCAATCGGCTGTGCACTGCCATTTTACACGGGCAGGCCAATTAAGGCCCGCCCAGCGTTAAGCTACTTGTGCAGGCGGGGGCTAGGCGGGAGAGTTGGGGCACGGAGCTGCCTCAGGGAGATTGAATGGGTGACAAAACTTTTTAATAAATAAAGTAAAAATTTATTTAAACCTGTCCCCTCATGTGACAGTGTCACATGAGCTGGATCATGTTTGTGAAGTTTGGAAAATTTCTTTATTTTATAAAAGCTTCAGGAAACCTCATCCCGCCTGTGGATGAGGTTTCCTGAAAAACGCGAAGGCCACTTGGGCTCTTCGCCTGCCCGCCAACCTTAAGGTTGGACGTGCAGCATTCTTAACTAGTTTAATTACTTTTTCAATGGCCTTAATAAGCTGTTGACCGCTCGGTGGGCGAGCTGCTTCCTCTGGTGCATGCCCGCCGAACGAAATATCGAAACGACGCACAATGATGTCGGGGCATGTGCCCAACATCATCGTGCGTCATTTTACGTGTCGGCGTGTCGGGCCTGCCCCTGCCCCGCCCCTGCCCCTGCCTCTGCCCCGCCCCTGTCCCGCCCCTGCCCCACCCCCACCCCACCCCCGCCCCACCTCTGCCCACCAATGGCAATATCCTGCCCCATATCTTCAGTTGCCTAGGCCCCCAAGCTCTGGAATTCCCTTCCTACACCTCACTTTTCTCTCCTCCTTTAAGACACTCCTTAAAACCTACCTCTTTGGTTTTTGGTCATTAACCTAAAATCACCTCATATGGCTCAGTGTCATACTTTGTATTATAATGCTCCTGTGAAGTTTCATTATGATGAAGGTCTATGTGAGTTCCTGTTGAAATTACACTTTATTCTTTGATGGGATGAGAGCATCACTGGCAAGGTCAGCATTTATTGCCCATTTCTAATTGACCCTTCAACTGAGTGGCTTGTTAGGCCATTTCAGAAGGCAGCTAAGAGTCAATCAGATTGCTGTGGGTCTGGAGTCACATGTAGGCCATGTAAGGATGGCAGATTTCCTGATAGTTTCATGGTCACCATTACGGAGACTAGCTTTCAATTCCAGATTTTATTAATTGAATTCAAATTCCACCAGTTGCCGTGGTGAGATTTGAACTCTTGTCCCCAGAGCATTAGCCTGGGCCTCTGGATTACTAAGATAACAGCAAAATATTGCAGATGCTGGAAATCAGTTCTGAAGAAGAGTCATACGGACTCGAAACGTTAACTCCATTTCTCTCTCCACATGTGCTGCCAGACCTGCTGAGTTTTTCCAGCATTTTCTGTTTCTTTCTCTGGATTACTAGGTCAAGTGACATTATCAATATGCCACCAACTCCCCAAGTTCAATTCTGTCTCCACTCTTCAATTGACTCTGTTGTTTCCTTCCCTTCCAATGGCCTCAAACCTCCTCTAAGGTTTCCTTCACCCTATCCCTGAACTCACATTGTTGTCCAGTTTCTCTCCTATCTCTGCTCATGCTCTCTCCCAGCTCATCTTGTCCCTAACACCCACCTCTTGCTTCCCCAACCCTATTCCCACACAACTGCCTGACCGCCCAACTTCCCTTTCCTGGTGTTAACTGATACTGTTAATGGTTCTCTCTCCTTGGTTAGTATATATACCCCTTCTCATCAAATCTGCTGTCATCACACCTTTCCTTAAAACAAACCAACCTTTGAGCCCCCTGTCCTTGAAAGCTATCACTCTATCGACACCTCCCTTGAGTCCTTGAATGTATTGCCTCCCAAATCTGTGCCCCTCTTTCCTGGATCTTGGTGAGGTCACCTTGTCCACCCCTATTTCTGTAAAATCTCCTCCAGCTCTTCAAGCCTTCTCGATCTCTGTGTTCCTCCAATTCTGACCTGTTGAGCATCTCAGATTTTTTTAAATCACTCTGCCATTAGCATCTATGCCTTTGGTTGAAGCCTAAGCTCTGGAATTCCCTCCCTAAATCTCTCCTCCTCTCTACCTCTCCTTTCTCCTTTAAAGCACTCCTTAAATCATCTCTGCTGCTCATGCCCTAATTCACAGCAAATCTCAAGTCACCCATCACCCCTGTGCTCGCTGACCTACAATGGCCCCCAGTTAAGCAATGCCTTGGTTTTTAAATTTAAGGGATTTGACAGGGTAGATGCAGAGAAAATGCTTCTCCAGGCTGTGGAATCCAGAACCCAGAGTCACAGTCTCAGGATAAGGGGCGGCCATTTTGGACTGTGGTGAGGAGAAATTTCTTCACTTAGAGGGCTGTAAATCTATGGGATTCTCTACCCAAGAGGATTCTGGATGCTCAGTCATTGAGTATTTTCAAGACAGAGGTTGATGGATTGGTGTAGCAAGACAAATAAGGAAAATGGGAATGGTGCGGGAAGGTGGAGTTGAGGTAGAAGATCAGCTGTGATTTTGTTGAATGGCGGAGCAGGCTCGAAGGGGCCAAATGACTTCTCCAGCTTCGATTTCTAATGTCCCTCCCTCTGTGACCCTCACCTGCTCTAATAGCTCCTTTTGTGGCTTGGTGTCAAATGTTGCCTGATGATGCTGCTGTGAAGAACCTTGGGACATTTTATTACGTTAAAGGCGCTATACAAGATGTATTTGTTGTTGTTGAATTGGTGAACCCAAGATTTGGTGAATTGATGCTTCAGAAGGAGGAGGGATGGCCTTTGACTAATTCACGTTCCAGTGGTTGATTGGGGTTTTCAGAAGTGGTTATTACTGTCATTGAACTTAGTGCTTGTACAGGAATGATGTCAGCTCCAGAGGCTTTGCAAAATACAAGTGACCTTTACACATGCCCTTATTTCTCAGCCCCCGCTAGTGCTAGTCAGGTGATTCATTTTTTACAAACTCTAAATACAAACTATTTATTTAGTATATTACCACATCCTGCCCAAAATGTTTCACAATCAATGAATTTTTGTTGAAGTTGTCCCCTGTTTTCCAACAGAAACAATCTCAATTTAACCATTGCTCATAACTCAGAACCCTGACACCCAGAACCATCTTTACATCCTTTCCTAGATCAATAGGAATGCACATTGTGGTCATAGCTAGGACTGCCCAATGGCCTCATCCTGTAGCATGCACTTTAGTGCAACTTTGCAGTATCTTCAGCCTCTCCCTCTGCTGAAACAATGCCACACCACACTTACCTTTACATTACAGCCAAGCAAAAGCTGACAGATTCATAATTTATCTGCTATAACACTTTGATATTATCCCTCATCAGCATTTTGTCACACTGTTCTCTCTTAAAACATTCCCTCTTTGTCTCCTTTTATAAAACTTCATCTGCCACCTATTGGCACAGCTACATATCTAACTCTGTTTCTCGCTCCTGGTTGCAATGGTCCTAATTGATTGATCCGCTTCTTATTTTGATATCACCAAACTTGCAGATTTTCTTAAAGCATCTTCATTCAAATTATTAATATAGCCGTCTATCAAAAGCAGCAAAAAACATCAAGATTGATTCCTGAGTTCTACTCCTCACAGTCAATTTCTAAACTTTATTAATGTTTTCACTGAGTTTCTTGCTTTGAAATATAGTTTTCTATCCAACATTTATAATTTAACCTTGATGTTATGATGACTGATCTGGAACTATCTGGTTTGGTTTTTTACTTTTAGCTTCCATTTCACTATCCCCACTGTGCAATACACAGCCCTTTCTTAAAGATTGTGCCAACTCCTCCACATCTGCCCATACTCAGTGCCACAATGACCTGGTTGCTGAACACATCTTACCAATGGCGGGCTCCATCCCTCATCTCGAACATCCTCGGCAGTGAAAAGCTTCATACAGCAACCTCCAAGTATTCTGTACAAAGCATCGCCTGAACATACAGAACACTGAGTAAAGCCCATCAGGGCTCAGCCTCTCCATCATCCCAAGCAACCTTGTGCCTCACCCTCCTCAGACCACTGCTGACGCTCAGTTTGGCAAAGGGCAAAAGGCCTGTGACCAATTTCAGGACCATGCCTCAACCTCCCTAAGACAGTCAGATGAACCACAAGAGCCTGGAGTTTTACCAGCACCGAAGAAAACTAGCACTCATATCAGATCACAATATAATTCAGGATGGAGAAAGGCATTTATCCACCTTAGTTCACCCATCCTGAAGCCATTCCATTGCAGCATCTGGATACACGCAAAATACTGCGGATGCTGGAAATCGGAAGCAAAAACAGAAAATGCTGGAAAAACTCGGCAGGTCTAACAGCATCTGTGGAGAGAGAAATAGAGTTAACATTTCGAGTCCCTATGACTCTTCTTCAGAGCTCTGAAGAAGGGTCACATGGACTTGAAACATTAACTCTTTGTCTTTCTCTCCACAGATGCTGCCAAAGCTGCTGAGTTTTTCCAGCAATTTCTGTTTTTGTTTCATTGCAGCATCAGTTGGATTTTACAGGATTCCAACAGTTTTTTACCTCTCCTGCTCTCTCCGGGATCCTAATCTCTGAGTGAAGAATATTGTGCTAACAGTTCCAGGTTGATATTTGAAGATTACCACGTCATCTGGCTGCGCTTGTACAATTTAATTTTCAGTAATATTCAAGATTTATGTTTTCCAAACCATTTGCAAGATGAAGATTTCAGCTGTGGCTCTGTTCCTTTGGAGTCAGAAGATTGTGGGTTCAAGACCCATTTCAAAGATCCAGGGGCTGAATTTTATGTGCCCTCACCAGGTATGTTTTCAGCAAGGGGCATGTAAAATAGGGTAGCTGCCCACCACACCACCTTTCCACCCACCTCCAAGCTCACCTCCATAGTATAGGGTGTGAGGGGGGGAGGGGGTGGTGGGGGGAGGTGTCGAAATCAGCAGCCCCCCTGCCATATTTAAATAGATAATCAAGGGTCAATTGTTACCAAGCCAATTGACCCTGATAATGCGTTGCCCACTCCGACTGCGGAGAAGAGCACAGTTAATGTTTCAAGTTCAGGTTGGTAGGTGACGGTGGGGAAGGTGGAAGGTGATGCCGGGGGGTTCACAGTGATGGGGGAAAGGACATGGGTGACTGGGGGAGGGGAGAGGATGGGGGAGCTCATGACAATCTTTACCACGACCATGTTTGTTAAATTAAAAGTGAGCAGAGCCTCGTGTTGGATGGGCACAGGTGCAGCATGGGAGTGTGATCAGTGGGTGGGCGGAGATACAGGTCAGCTCAGATGGACAACTGAAAGAGAATCCCAGCAGGCAGTGTTGAAAGTGCTGGGACAGTGAGATGTGTGTGATGGAGAAAGGCTTCACGTGCATGGGAGAGAGCTTGCACTAGGCTCCGAAAGGCCCTGCCACACACACCACCTCCCTCCAGAATCACTCGTGTGCTGGCTGCGTGCAGCTGAACTGCTAGTGGGGGGGATGGAGTGGGAGGACTCGCAAAGCCTGTCAATGAAGCTGAAAGACAACATTACACATTATTCAGTAAAAGATAATATATTTTCAGATTATAAAGTGACAAAATGTGTTCGCCTGTCCAATCAATTGTGATCAGAATTTCTTAACTTTTCTAGGCCTAACATTTCTAGGTGTTGACTTGACATCCGCAGCAGGGGTGGAGACAGCCTGTGCAATGGTTGGCCCTGTTGCCTCTCATGACCTTGGCATGGGCCCCCTGGACAGCTGAGGCCTTGGCAGCCCCGGCATGCTTTGGCTGCCCTCCTGTGGGCCAGCTGCTCCATCTGCACTGACAGGATGAGGTTGAGGGAGTCACAGGCAAAGGGGACTCGGAGGGAGAGGACAGATCTTGAGATTCCTAAGTGGATGACCCAGGGGTGTCCAGTTGGAGCGGCAGCTCCTCCCTTCGGGTGCCCGAGGGCCCCGGCCTCACTCCTTGAGGGGAAGAAGCACCGGAGGGATGTCGAGTTGCCCCTTTTCCCTCTTGTGTTGCCTTTACAGGAACTCACCCATGGCTCCTGTGATGGAGTGCAGGTCTGCACACATCTCCATGTTGTGCTGGACCAGAGTCTCCATGGCGTCCGCCATCCTCCCCATGGAGACATCCATGGCTAAGCAAGGAAGTTAAAGATAACATAAAGGCAAAAACTAAGGCATACCAAATTGCAAAGATCAGTGGCAGGCTGGAAGATTGGAAAACTTTTAAAGATCAACAAAGGGTTACTAAAAAAGTAATAAAAAGAGCAAAGGTAAATTATGAAAGAAAACTTGCGCAAAATGTAAAAACTGATAGCAAAAGCTTCTACAAGTATATAAAAGGAACGAGAGTAGCTAAAGTGAACGTTGGTCCCTTGGAGGATGAGACTGGGGAGTTAATAGTGGGGAACACAGAAATGACAGAGACGCTTAATCAATATTTTGCCTCAGTTTTCATGGTGGAGGACACCAGTACCACCCCAATAGTAGCAGGTAGTGCAGAGGGTATAGAGAAGGAGAAACTTGGAACAATCACCATCAATAGAGAAAAAGTACTGAGCAAACTATTGGGATTAAAGGGTGACAAGTTCCCAGGACCTGATGGCCTACATCCCAGGGTCTTAAAGGAAGTGGCAGCGGAGATAGTGGATGCATTGGCTATAATATTCCAAAATTCCCTGGATTCTGGAGAGGTTCCAGTGGTTTGGAAAAATGCTAATATAATGCCCTTATTCAAAATGGGAGGGAGGCATAATGTAGGAAACTATAGACCAGTTAGTTTAACGTCTGTCGTTTGGAAATTGTTGGAATCCATTATTAAGGAAGTAGTAATGGGGCATTTGGAAAGTCAAAATGCAATCCATCAGAGTCAGCATGGTTTTATGAAGAGTAAATCGTGTTTGACTAATTTGCTAGAGTTTTTTGAAGATGTGACAAGCAAAGTGGATAATGGGGATCCTGTAGATGTAGTATATCTGGACTTCCAGGAGGCCTTTGTTAAGGTGCCGCACAAAAGATTAATACACAAGATAAGATCACACGGAGTTAGGGGTAATATATTAGCTTGGATAGAGGATTGGCTAACCAACAGAATGCAGAATGCATGGCGAGCTGTAACTATTGGGGTGCCACAGGGTTCGGTCCTTGGGCCCCAACTATTTACAATCTATATTAATGACTTGGATTCAGGGATAGAAGGTACTATAGCTAAATTTGCAGATGACACCAAAATAGGTGGGAAAGTAAGTTGCAATGAAGAAATAAGAAATTCACAAGTAGATATGGACAGGTTAGGTAAATGGCAGATTTTGGCAGATGGAGTTTAACATGGATATATGTGAGCTTATCCATTTTGGTTGGAAGAATAAAAAGGCAACTTATTATTTAAATGGAGAGAAACTTCAGAATGCTTCAGTGCAGAGGGATCTGGGTGTCCTCATGCATGAATCGCTGAAAGCTAGTATGCAGGTACAACAGGTAATAAGGAAGGCAAATGGAATTTTGGCATTTATTGCTAAAGGAATAGAGTATAAAAATAGGGAAGTGTTGTTGCAACTGTACAAGGCATTGGTGAGACCGCACCTGGAGTACTGTGCACAGTTTCAGTCTCCTTACTTGAGGAAGGATGTAGTTGCACTGGAGGCGGTTCAGAGGAGGTTCAGTAGATTGATTCCAGAGATGCGGGGTTTGTCTTATGAGGAGAGATTGAGCAGCTTAGGCCTATACTCGCTGGAGTTTAGAAGGATGAGAGGAGATCTAATTGAGGTATATAAGATCTAAAGGGGATAGACAAAGTAGACGTGGAGCGGATATTTCCCCTTCTGGGGCATTCTAGAACGAGAGGCCATAGTTTTAGGCTAAGGGGTGGTAGGTTTAAATCAGAGCTGAGGAGGAATTACTTTTCTCAAAGGGTCGTGAATCTGTGGAATTCACTACCTCAGAGTGCAGTGGATGCCGGGACGCTGAATAAATCTAAGGAGGAGATAGATTTTTAATTAGCAACGGGTTAAAAGGTTATGGGGAGATGGTGGGAAATTGGAGTTGAGGCTGAAATTAGATCAGCCATGATCGTATTGAATGGCGGGGCAGGCTCGAGGAGCTGAATTGCCTACTCCTGCTCCTCGTTCTTATGTTCTAATGTTCTTATATACACACATGTGGGCACCACTTCATCAGAGAGCAGGCGGACGTACTCCTCCAACTCGCGTGCCACTCTGTTGAGGATTTCCAACAGCTCTGTGTGATGTTCCCCAGCTTCTGCTGACTCTCCAGGTTGAGTTGGAAGGCTGAATTCAGAGGCTCATCATCTGTCTCGGACTTCACAGATGCCTCTCTCCCAGTGGTCCTCTGAGTGCCAGGGAGCTTGGCTGAACCTGCCTCCTCCTGCTGCGGACATGTGTCTGTGCGGTGTCCACCAGGTTGTGAGCCTGAGCCTGCTCTAGATCTAGGTCCCACCGAGGTGTCTGTGTCTCTGTGCTGGTGCAGGGTGTGGGTAAGCACTGTGACGGGTCTTCCAGGCTGCTTATTTCCAGCTCTTCAGTGGAGGAGGTATCCTCTTGGCTGGAGGTGAGGACCTGGATGGAGCTGAGGGACTGGCTGGCTGAGGGTGTTGGTCGCTTGGCAGAGCTCCCTGTGAACCAAAGTAGAGATGATTAGTGCATGGCAGCAGAGTCAAAAGCAGGAGAGAGAGCACTCACATTTGCATTGAGAGAGGGATGATGTGGTGCAGGATCCTCATGTGGGTGTTCACTGCTGACCTCACTGTTGCTGCAGGCATGGCCCAGGTCCTCACCAGTCAGCGCTCCTCAAAGCGAGTGAGAGGTCTAATGTGGTCCACTTCACCCTTGGCCTGGGACCTCTCCCTGCTGATGTGAGCCAGCTTCTCCTGCATGAAAACAAATGGAGAGGGTGTGAGCAGAATGCATGGCACTGCATTGAATGTTTGTCTGGTGAGCGGAGACATGGACTGGATGAGAACGTGAACTCCAGAGGGTATGAGCCTAATGGAGATGTGAGGGTGTGTGTGAGAGTTAGTGGTGTTGTCCCTTGAGGTGTGAGATCCCTGTGAATGTGTGATGGGTTTGAGTGTGTGTGAGTTGAGAGTGATGAGGTGGTTGACTTACCCGGGTGGAACGGATGAGATCATTCATCTTCTTTCTGCACTGGGCGGCTGACCTCCTCTGTGCTCCAGTGTTGCTGACTGCTGCTGCCACCGCCTCCCCGGCTGGATTGGTGACTCTGGTGACCTCCCGCGGACAGAGTGGTGGTAGAGGACATTGCGGCGGCCTTCCACTGTGTTCAGCAGGCGCCCCAGAGAGGCGTCACTAAATTTGGGGGCTGCCGTTTCCTTTGCTATCGGGGCCATCTGTCACCTGGAGCAATTCTGCTCTGTAGACATGAAGTAGGCTGCTCTCTGTCGTGCTTTAAATATGGTGCAAGGAAGTGCTAAAGTCACGTGTGGTGGGCAAATCTAAGCCCAGCTGCCAGCAATCCAGTTTGCTTCCTGCGAATGCATTATTATTGAGGCGGACACACAGGAAATGGGACAATACAGTGCAAAATCCCACTATTGCAGCCGGCAGGTAAAATTACTTTTTTCACACCTTCTACCACGCTTGGCGCAAACCTGGGACGTTTCTGCCCTTAGAATTTTTCTTTATAGTAGCAATATGCTTATTCTGAGTATTCTGAAATATCCCCTTAAATGTCTGCTGCTGCTTCTCTATTGATCTATCAGCCTAGTTTCCCAGTTCACTTCAACTAGCTCAGCTTTCATACCCACATAGTTGCCCTTATTTAAGTTTAAGATACTAGTCTTAGACCCACTCTTCTCCCTTTCAAACTGGATGCAAAATTCAATCATACTGTGGTTGCTGCTACCTAGGGGTGCCTTTACTCTGAGGTCATTAACAAATCCTTTCACATTGCACAATACCAAGTCTAGTATAACCTGCTCTCTGGTCAGCTCCAGAACATGCTGATCTAAGAAACTGGGCAGGATTTTTCGAGCCCACTGGCAGCAGGTGTGATAGGTGGCGCGTGTGGAAAATATGGCGCCACCTGTTTTACGATGGCGTGAAGGCAGGTTGTGATCCTCCGCTCAGCCCGCCGACGGCGGGCTGCGTTTCCCACCATTGGTCGGCGGGGAGCTAATTGTAATACATTAACATGTAATCAAAAGGCCATTCCGCCAGGTTCTGTCCTCGTCGGTGGGAAAGCACGCTGACATGTTCTAAAACAGCACACAGGCGATGTGCACTTGGCGGCCTTCACTTTGGGGGAACTGAGGTGAATGAGCAGCAGCGTCCTCCACAGCTCGCCTGTTGTTACAGGCCTGAGGGGCGCTGGTGGGCGGGGGAAACTGATGCCTGGCCCCACAGGCGACTGCTGAAGAGGGAGGGTGTCCGGGGCAAATGCTGGCCAGCCTCGGAGGCGACCGTTGTTGGTTGGGGGGCGGGGGTGGGGGGGGGAGGGGTCAAGTGCTGCCCTGGCGCTGCATCCCGCGCACAGGCAATCGAGGTGGGGGGCAGGGTAAGTGAGGGAAGTGCCACACATTAGGGACACCCCCTGTATAAACTGACCAGGCCTCTGCAACTGAGGCAGATCAGGCGCAGCCACAGTGATATGATTGGGGTCGGGCTCCTAGCCTGCCCACCTGTGCAAGCAACACGGAGGAACCGAGGGGCCACCAAGCGCCCCATACCTTACCCCTGCCTCACCACCCCCCCAACAGACTTCGAGTCCACCACCACTTTATTGGACCGTGGAGCAGTTGGACTGCACACGTTGTACAATCCCCTCACCAACACTGGCCATGTAACATCACTGCTGGATTCACAGCCCCTTGTAATCTCAGCATCCTGGTTTGGACCAGTGTCCCCCATGTCGCAGGTTGACAGGGCAGCCATGCAGCGCACTCATCTCTGGCCACCCGAGGGGTGACCAGCACTCTCCGGGAAGCAGTAAGGGGCAATCACACTGGGCCAGGAAAGGTGCTAAGTACAGTCATGATAACCACGTCTCTCTCTCTCATGCTGCAGGAGGACCACGTCAGGATCATGGATCCTGGTGACCTGGCTGTGTGCCTGATGGCCTACAGAGAGCACAGAAGATGGGGGAGAGAGTGACTGAGGCTCCTGGCTGCACAAAGGCAGGAGCAGCAACCTTAGGAAGAAGGGGCAGGAGGGGCTCCCGCACACGCTGCCCAGGAGCGACAGGGAGTCGTGGCTGGTTGGTGCCTAGCGACACCCAGGGTCTGTAGACGCTGCCTGCCATTCCTGCAGATGACTGAGAACCAGTGTTACCATCGACTGCACATGTCTAGGGACTTGGTGGCTCACATCTGCCACTCACTGCAGGACCTGGTGCCAAGGGGACATGGAGGGCATCCACTGCCAGTGGCTGTGAAAGTGACTGAGGCGCTCAATTTCTATGCCAGTGGCTCCTTTCAGGGCTCCACAGGTGACCTCTGCAGGATTTCACAATCTGCCACCCACAAATGCATCCATGAGGTTACAGATGCCATCTTCTCCATGGCACACAACTTTGTGCATTTTGCCCGGGACTGGGACAGCCAGGATGCAAGGGCTATTGGATTCGCCCTGATCTTGGGATTCCCACAGGTGTAGGGTGCAATTGACTGCACTCATGTGGTGCTCAGGTCTCCATTGCTACACTCAGTGGACTTCATCAGCCGCAAGGGCTTCCACTCACTGAACATGCAACTGGTGTGCGACCACCAGAAACACATCCTGCAGGTATGTGCACGGTTTCCAGGGAGTGTGCATGACACCCACACCCTGAGTCACTCGCAGATCCCTGCAGTCTTCCAGGGTCCACAGAGGCTGCAGGGATGTCTCTTTGGGGACAAGGGCTACCCGCAGAGGCCGTGGCTGATGACACCCATGTGGCGGCCTCAGACTGCAGCAGAGCGACGTTATAATGAGGCTCACACAGCAGCTCGCAACTTGGTGGAGCAGACCATCGGGATGCTGAAGATAATGTTCTAGTGCCTGGACCGGTCTGGTGGAGCCCTGCAATACAGTCCACAGAGGGTGTCACACATCATCATCGTCTGCTGTGCCCTTTACAACCTGGCGCTGCAAAGGGGAGATGAACTGACTGAGGAGGAGATGGTGGAGCTGCACATCCCCTCGGATGAGGAGGACGCCGACGGGTCTGAGGGTGAGAGGGTCCTTGATGGTGGCGATGACGGGAATGAGGCTCTCATAATGGCTAGACAAGGCAGGCGCACTCGGGAGGCCCTCATAGCTGCCAGATTTGTGGAGGATGATGACGACATGCAGTGAGGAGACCCCACAGATCCTCCTCACATCACAGTTGTGAATGTTTAACTCCAGTCTGGCTTATGGCAGCGCGAATACCCTCTGTGAGAATGCTCCTGTCATGGAGATGTAGTGGAGGTCCTAATAGTAGCTCGATCGCAGGAGGATGATGACGACATGCAGTGAGGACACTCCATAGATCTTCACATGGCCTCTGAGAATATCTGACTCCTGTCTGGCCAAGGGCAGCTCGCTTGTGCTCCATGATCAGGCCCACCTCAGAGACGCAGCCATGAAACTTTAGACACATCTGATGCTGTGTCCGCCTTCTGCACCTCAGCCCTTCAGGAGCTGGTGCACAGCATCACTGGTCGTAGATACTAGTGTGATGCGGGCCTGCCCCACCTTAAGGTGCTGAGAGCACACAAAGGAAGACAGAGAGTTGGGATACAGGGGGCATTTTCAAGATGGCAACCTATAACTAGTGGAATGCCACAGGTCAGTGCTGGGGCCACAATTATTTACAATATATATGAATGGGGAAGCGATGGCGTAGTGGTATCACTGGACTAATAATCCAGAGACGCAGGGTAATGCTGTGGGGACCTGGGTTCGAATCTGCCACGGCAGATGGTGGGATTTGAATTCAATAAAAATCTGCAATTAAAAGCCTAACGATGAAACCATTGCCGGCCGGCTGTTGTAAAAACCCATCCGGTTCACTAATGTCCTTTAGGGAAGTAAAGCTGACGTCCTTATGTGGTCTGGCCTGCATGTGACTCCAGATCCACAGCAATGTGGTTGACTCTGAAATGACCTAGCAAACCACTCAGTCACAACAAACCACTACAGAGTCACAAAAAATGAATGAAACCGGATGGACCACCCGGCATCAACCTCGGCACCAGAAACAACAGCAACAATCTCAGCCCTGTCGACCCTGCAAAGTCCCCCTTACTAACATCTGGGGGCTGTGACAAAATTGCGAGAGCTGTCTCATAGACTAGTCAAGCAACAGCCTGACATAGTCATCCTCACAGCATCATACCTTACAGATAATGTCCCAGACACACCATCACCATCCCTGGGTATGTCCTGTCCCACCGGCAGGACAGACCCAGCAGAGGTGGTGGCACAGTGATATACAGTCAGGAGGGAGTTGCCCTGGGAGTCCTCAATGTCGACTCCGGACCCCATGGCATCAGGTCAAACATGGGCAAGGAAATCTCCTGCTGATTACCACGTACTGCCCTCCCTCAGCTGATGAATCAGTGCTTTTCCATGTTGAGCATCACTTGGAGGAAGCACTGAGGGTGGCAAGGGCGCAGAATACACAATACACAGGGTGGGAGACTGCAATGTCCAAGAGTGGCTCGGTAGCACCGCTACTGACCAAGCTGGCCGAGTCCTAAAGGACATAGCTGCTAGACTGGGTCTGCAGCAGGTGGTGAGGGAACCAACAAGAGGGAAAAACATACTTGACCTCATCCTCACCTCAAGCTGCCTGCCGCAGATGCATCTGTCCATGACAGTATCGGTAGGAGTGACCACCGCACAGTCCTGCCTTCACATTGAGGAAACCCTCCATCCTGTTGTGTGGCACTCCCACCGTGCTAAATGGGATGGATTTCAAACAGATCTAGCAACTCAAGACTGGGCATCATGAAGCACTGTGGGCCATCAGCAGCAGCAGAATTGTACTCAAACACAATCTGTAACCTCATGGCCCGGCATATCCCCCACTCGACCATTACCATCAAACCAGGGATCAACCCTGGTTCCATGAATAGTGCAAGAGGGCATGCCAGGAGCAGCACCAGGCATACCTAAAAATAAGGTGAAGCTATAACACAGGACTATTTGCGTGCCAAGCAGCCATAAGCAGCAAGTGATAGACAGGGCTAAGCGATTCCACAGCCAACGGATCAGATCTAAACTCTGCAGTCCTGCCAGATCCAATCGTGAATGGTGGTGGACAAGTAAACAACTCACTGGAGGAGGAGGCTCCACAAATATCCCCATCCTCAATGATGGAGGAGCGCAGCACATCAGTGCAAAAGATAAGGTGCATTTGCTACAATCTTCAGCCAGAAGTGCCGAGTGGATGATCCATCACAGATGCCAGTCTTCAGCCAATTCAATTCACTCCATGTGATATCAAGAAACAGCTGAAGGCACTGGATAGTGCAGAGGCTATGGGCCCTGACAATATTCCGGCAATAGCACTGAAGACTTGTGCTCCAGAACTTGCCGTGCCCCTAGCCAAGCTGTTCCAGTACAGCTACAGCACTGGCATCAACCTGGCTATGTAGAAAATTGCCCAGGTATGTCCTGTACACAAAAAGCAGGGCAAATCCAACCTGGCCAATTACTGACCCATCAGTCTACTCTCCATCATCAGTAAAGTAAGGGTCATCAACAGTGCTATCAAGCGGCACTTACTTAGCAATAACCTGCTCACTGGTGCTCAGTTTGGGTTCCGCCAGGGTCACTCAGCTCTTGACCTCATTACAGCCTTGGTTCAAATATGGACAAAAGAGCTGAACTCCGGAGGTGAGGTGAGAGTGACTGCCCTTGACATCAAGGCAGCATTTGACGGAGTGTGGTATCAAGGAGCCCGAGCAAGACTGGAGTCAATGGGAATCAGGAGGAAAACTCCCCATTGGTTGGAGTCATACCTAGCACAAAGGAAGATGGTTGTGGTTGTTGGAGGTCAGTCATCTCAGCTCCAGGACATCACTGCAGGAGTTCCTCAGGGTAGTGTCGTCGGCCCAACCATCTTCAGCTGCTTCATCAATTACCTTCCATCCATCATAAGGTCAGAAGTGGGGATGTTCACTGATGATTGCACAATGTTCAGTACCATTCACAACTCCTCAGATTCTGAAGCAGTCCATGTCCAAATGTAGCAAGACCTGGACAATATCCAGGCTTGGGCTGACAAGTGGCAAGTAACACTTGTGCCACACAAGTGCCAGGCAATGACCATCTCCCACAAGAGAGAATCCAACCATCGCCCCTTGACATTCAATGGCATTACCATTGCTGAATCCCCCAATATCAACATCCTGGGAGTTACCATTGATCAGAAACTGAACTGGACTAGCCATATAAATACTGTGGCTACAAGAGCAGGTCAGAGGCTAGGGATCATGTGACGAGTAACTCACCTCCTGATTCCCCAATGCCTGTCCACCATCTACAAGGCACAAATCAGGAATGTGATGGAATACTCCCCACTTGCCTGGATGAGTGCAGCTCCCACAACACTCAAGAAGCTTGATACCGTCCAAGATAAAGCAGCCTGCTTGATTGGCACCACATCCACAAACATTTACTCCCTCCACCACCAATGCACAGTAGCAGCAGTGTGTACCATCTACAAGGTAGGAATTCACCAAGGCTCCTTAGACAGCACCTTCCAAACCCACAACCATTACCATCTAGAAGGACAAGGGCAGCAGATACATGGGAACACCACCACCTGGAAGTTCCCCTCCAAGCCACTCACCATCCTGACTTGGAAATATATCTCCATTCCTTCACTGTTGCTGGGTCAAAATCCTGGAACTCCCTTCCTAACAGCACGTCTCTCACGGCATGGTTGTCTGATGGATGTTGCACTGCTGGATCCTCACTTGGTAGAGCAGCGCCGACCTCACTGTCAGCACAGGACTGGTCCAGATCCTCGCCGGCCAGCTGGATGGCTCTGATTTCGAGTTCTGTCAGAACTTTGATCTCCCTCCACTTGTCTGTGACCTCTCCCTCCTGTTGTGAGCCAGTTTGTCCTGCATGGATAGAGATAGGAAGAGGGTACGAGGATGCCTGCTGGGCCAGATGATAAGTATGCCTGGCCTGTGTGGGTGATGAGTAGTCCCATGGATGGAATGAGGACAATGACGGTGAGTGTGAGAGAGTGAATGGTTATGTCCCTTGAACTGGCAGTGAGTGAGGTCCCTGTGGATGTGTGATGGGTTTGTGAGTGTGTGAGTTGAGAATGATGAGAAGAGTGACTTACCCTGGTGGAACGGAGGAGATCATTCATCCTTTTGTGGCACTGGGTCCTCTGCAGGGCGTTAGCGCTGACCACCACTGCCACTGCCTCCCAGGCCGGGTTGGTGACTTTGCTGCCCATCCTGCGGCCAGAGTGCAGGTAGAGCAAATCCCATCAGGCCTCCATTGCAGGCAGCAGTCGCTTGAGGGACCCATTGTTGAAGCGGGGGGCTGCAGTCTCATTTCCTTTGCTGGCCATGTCTCCCGGACAGCGGTGGTGAGTGGTGACAATAAGTGCTTTGCTGGCGGCTGCTTTTAAAGATGGCGGCTGGCGTGATGCAACAGTGGGATGACGGCGGGTGGGTGAATCAGAGCCTGCTCGCCATGGAAATGGCGTGTTTCGAGGGAGTGAATAAACAATGAGGGGGCTTGGAACTATACGGTGTGACGACCCACCATTTACGTCGGCTGATAGGACTCCATTTTACCTGCCCGTTACCACACTTATGCAAATCCAGGAAAATTCCACCCTCTATCTCAAAAGCATTCTATGAACTCCTCATCCAGACTACTACTGCCAATCTGATTTTTCTAGTTTATGTGTAGATTGAAATCACCCATGACTATTGCTGTCCCTTTATCACAAGCGCTAATATTTCTTCCTGAATACTTTGTCCTACACTGTAGCTACTGTTAAGGGGCCTGTAGACCACTCCCACTAATGACTGATTTTCCTGACTATTCCTCATCTCCACCCAAACCAATTCTACACCCTGATCTCGTGAATCACGGTCAGCTCTAACTATTGCACCAATGCCATCCTCGATTAACAGTGCTACCCCTCCATATTTACCTAGCTTCCTATTCTTCTTGAATGTCATGTACCCCTCAATATTAAGGATCCAATCCAAGTCATCCCCCAGCCATGTCTCCGTAATTGCTATCAGATCATATTTATTTACCTCAATGTGGGCCATCAGTTCTTTTACTTTGTTATGAATGCTATGTGCATTCAGAGAGAGAGCCTTCAGTTTTGTCTTTTTTTTACCTTTGTAACATCTAGTCTTGACTGTTGGTGTATTCTTAGGTTTGTTTCTCTCTGTCCCTTCCTGCCATTCTCTGACCCTCATTTCTCAGGTTACTATTTTGCTCTCTTGCCTTGACTCTACCCCTTGATTTGCTACATTTATCCAAGCTTGATCCCTCAACCCCCATTGTTTTGTTTAAAGCCCTCTCTACTTCCCTAGTTATGCAGCTGACTAGAACACTGGTCCTAGCACAGTTCAGGTGGAAACTGTTCCAACAGTACAGCCCTCACTTTCCTCAGTACTGATGCCAGTGCCCCTTGAACCAGAACCCACTTCTCCCACACCAGTCTTTGAGCCATGCATTCGTGTCTCTAATCTTATTTGACCTTTGCCAATTTACACGTGGCTCAGGTAATAATCCATAGATTATCACCTTTAAGGTTCTGCTTCTTAATTTGGTGCTCAGCTCATCATACTGACTATGCAGAGCCTCTTCCCTTGTCCTGCCTATGTTGTAGGTATCAACATAGACTATGATCCTTCCCCTCCCACTGCAAGTTCCTATCCAGCCCTGAACTGATGTCCCGAACCCTGGTACCGGGCAAGCAACATAGCCTTCTGGACTCTTGCTCTTTGCTGCAGAGAACAGTGTCAATCCCTCTTGCTATACTGTCCCTACTACCACTACATTCCTGTTTTCTCTCCCCACTTGAAATCCCTTCCAACTGGGAAATTTATGGAACGTAATTTCAAGCACACAGACATGTTTTGACCTCATGATTGGAACTATAAATTTCAAAAAGATGAGCTGCAGTCAGCACTACAGGGCTGGGCAACTAGGGGTTAATTCGGACATTTAGTGAAAACAGTGACTCATCAAAAGGGTTTGGACATTGATTAAGGCAATCAAGCAGCCTGATTACCCAATATAATGACACAAAGGACATATCATCAATGCAATAAACTCAAGGAATTATTCAACCATCACAGACAATAGTACTGGAAATAGGGTCATTCAAATTCCACATTAACTTTGGAGCCAGGTGTTATCACTGTGCTGTCACTGTGCCACCTCAAGCAGCAGGAGAATTGCTCATACAATGAGAACTAATAATATTCTTCTGGATACATCTTCCATGGAAAACCCTGTATTGTGTCAACCAGCAGGAGCTGATGACATTTGTCTGGACTTTGTGTGAAATTAACTAAATGGACATTGGAACAACAGGAAATATGTTTTGACATGTCGGAGTTAATTTTTTATAAAAGCAGAGCAGATCTGAGCAGTTGGAAGAAGGGTCATCTTTGGTCACCTTGACTCAGTCCTACAGTAAACACCAGACAGACCGGCCATGTTGGGGATTGTAAGCGTTTTCAGCCATATTGTGGCTGCTACTGGCCTGAAGGTTTTGGGCTGTTGTCGGAAGAAAGGTCGAGTTTGGTCACCTTGACTCAGGCCTATAGTCAACACCGGACAGACCGGCCATGTTGGGGGTTGTAAGTTTCAGCCAAATCGTAGTGATATTGCTCTGAGGGTTTGGTGAAGGTTTGGGGAAAAAAACCTGGTGTTTTTTTGCCAGTACCTTCTAACTTGTTTCAGACATACGTCGGTGGTATTGATCTGAGAGTTTTTTTTCTTTAAGATTTCAGGGCAGGATGTGGTGTTTTACCTGTGTTTTTGTAAGTTTTAACTGAGCCTTTGTGTCGGGTAGATTGTTTTAAATTTTGGGTTTTGTACTGTGGGGTTGTGGGTGATTCAATAAAGCAATTGTGAATTATCCGAAGAAACTTGTTGTATTTTAATTTTAAAGTTTTTTTTAGAGATCTACCTTACCTGTCCTGAGCTGATTTTTCACATATTGCCCCTGACACTGAGCATGTGCCAGCCAATCAACTTACCAGCTTCCTGTGACTTCACAGTTGCTTTTTCCACCACTGTTGCCTCACACCAGCTAAAATGGTGCAAAAGTGAAATGGTGCAAAGGTGCAATGTTGCAATGTCGAACTGGTGCACTGCTTGGCTCCCGACTATCTCCCACAGGTCCGCGTCGACTTGCTGCAAGTTCGAACCCCAATGGTGAAATAATACAACGGTGAGATGGCGCACTGGTGAGATGGCGCACTGGTGAGATGGCGCACTGGTGAGATGGCGCACTGGTGAGATGGCGCACTGGTGAGATGGCGCACTGGTGAGATGGTGTGCTGCTCGCCTCCTGTCTATCACCCCCAGATGCACGCTGACTTGCTGCAAGGTAGAACGCTAAGATAGAATCCTCCCCTTTCCTCATAACCCGCCCTCCGCAGCCTTACAGCCACCACCTCCCGCCGTCCCTCCCTGACCAGCCCAAGAGCCCGGACTTCTCAGCCTCAGGGACCCATTGGGTTTTCTCCTTCGTTTACTTGCAGTCCCAAAAGTGACAACTAATAGACTCTTGGCACTGCCAGGATTGATTGAGCTTCTAGCCAATCGGATTGACCGGCAACTCCCGAGGGCAGGACTCCCTCCCCAGTAAGGGATGGAAGTCCCACTCAGTCCTCGTTTAGCCAGTGTGCAGTGTATTATGGCTGCTGGAAGGGTCAGACTGGAGCGGGTTGCCTCCAAGCCGACTTTGCATCTGTAGATGCAAGTTCTCCACTCTCCACCTGCCCCCAACCCATTACATTCAGCTGCTGAGCGCAAAGTCCAGGCAGGCACACCCAGGCAATTACTGAGTGAGCACTGCACTGTCGGAGGGACAGTACTGAAGGAGTGCCGCACTGTTGGATGGTCAGTACTGAGGCAGTGCTGCACTGTCGGAGGGACAGTACTGAGGGAGTGCTGCACTGTCAGAGGGACAGGACTGAGGGCATGCAGCACTGTCGGAGGGACAGTACTGAGGTAGTGCTGCACTGTCAGGGGGCCAATACTGAGGGAGTGCGGCACTGTCGGAGGGTCAGTACTGAGGGAGTGCCGCACTGTCGGAGGGTCCGTACTGAGGGAGTGCTGGACTATCAGGTGGTCAGTACTGAGGAATTACAACACTGTCAGAGGGTCAGTACTGAGGAAGTGCTGCACTGTCAGAGGGTCAGAACTGAGGGAGTGCTGCACTGTCAGAGGGTCAATACTGAGGGAGTGCTGCACTGTCGGAGGGTCAATACTGAGGGAGTGCTGCACTGTCGGAGGGTCAGAATTGAGGAAGTGCCGCACTATCAGGAGGTCAATATTGCGGGAGTGCTGCACTGTCGGAGGGTCACTACTGAGGGACTGCTGCACTATCGGAGAGTCAGTACTGAGGGAGTGCTGCACTGTCAGTGGGTCAGTACTGAGGGAGTGCTGCACTGTCGGTGGGTCAGTACTGAGGGAGCGCCGCATTGTCAGAGGGTCAGGACTGAGGGAGTGCTGCACTGTCAGAGGGTCAGTACTGAGGGAAGGCCGGATTGTCAGAGCGTCATTGCTGAGGGAGTGTTGCACTGTCGGAGGGTCAGTACTGAGGAAGTGCTGCACTGTAGGAGGCTCAGTAGTGAGGGAGGGCCTCGCTGTTGGAGGGTCAGTACTGAGGGGGCGCTGAACTGTCGGAGGGTCAGTACTGAGGGAGCGCTGCACTGTCAGAGGGTCAGTACTGAGGGAGTGCTGCACTGTCAGAGGGTCAGTACTGAGGGAGTGCTGCACTGTCGGAGTGTCAGAACTGAAGGAGTGCTGCACTGTCAGACGGTCAGTACTGAGGGAGTTCTGCACTATTGGAAGGTCAGTACTGAGGGGGCGCCGCACTGGCGGAGGGTCGGTACTGAGGGAGTGCTGCACTGTCAGAGGGTCAGTGCTGAGGTAGTGCTGCACTGTCGGAGGGTTAGTACTGAGGGAGTGCTGCACTGTCGGAGGGTCAGAATTGAAGGAGTGCTGCACTGTTGGAGGGTCAGTACTGAGGGAGTGCTGCATTGTCAGAGAGTCAGCACGAAGGGAGTGCCATGCTGTCGGATTGTCGGTACTGAGGGAGTTTTGCACTATTGGAAGGTCAGTGCTGAGGGAGCACCGCACCGTCAAAGGGTCAGTGCTGAGGAAGTGCTGCACTGTTGGAGGGTCAATACTGAGGGAAGGCCAGATTGTCAGAGCGTCATTACTGAGGGAGTGTTGCACTGTTGGGGGGTCAGTACTGAGGGAGTACTGAACTGAGGGAGCGCTGCACTGTCGGAGGGTCATGACTGAGCGAGTGCTACGCTGTCAGAGGGCCAGTACTGAGGGAGTGCTACGCTGTCAAAGGGTCAGTACTATAGGAGCGCCGCACTGTCAGTGGGTCAGTATTGAGGGAGTGCCGCACTGTCAGAGGGTCAGTACTGAGGGAGTTCTGCACTATTGGAAGGTCAGTACTGAGGGAGTTCTGCACTATTGGAAGGTCAGTACTGAGGGAAGGCTGGATTGTCAGAGCGTCATTACTGAGGGAGTGTTGCTCTGTCGGATTGTCAGTACTGACGGAGTGCTGTACGCTCAGAGGGTCAGTACTGCGTTAGTGCCGCACTGTCAGAGGGTCAGTGCTGAGGGAGTGCCACACTGTCAGAGGCTCTTTACTGAGGGAATGCTACACTGTCAGAGGGTCAGCATTGAGGGAATGCTGCACTGTCGGAGGGTCAGCATTGAGGGTGTGCTGCACTGTCAGAGGGTCAGCACTGAGGAAGTGCTGGACTGTTGGAGGGTCAATACTGAGGGAAGGCCGGATTGTCAGAGCGTCATTACTGAGGGAGTGTTGCACTGTTGGGGGGTCAGTACTGAGGGAGCGCTGCATTATCGAAGCCTCAGTACTGAGGGAGTGCCTCACTGTTGGAAGGTCAGTACTGAGGGAGTGCTGAACTGAGGGAGCGCTGCACTGTCGGAGGGCCAGTACTGAGGGAGTGCTACACTGTCAACGGGTCAGTACTGAAGGAGTGCTGCACTGTCAGTGGGTCAGTATTGAGGGATTGCCGCCCTGTCAGAGGGTCAGTATTGAGGGAGTGCTGCACTATTGGAGAGTCAGTACTGAGGCAGTGCTGCACTGTCGGAGGGTCAGTACTGAACGAGTGCTGCACTGTCAGAGGTTCAGTACTGAACGAGTGTTGCACTGTCGGTGGGTCAATACTGAGGGAGTGCTACACTGTCAAAGGGTCAGTACTGAAGGAGTGCTGCACTGTCAGTGGGTCAGTATTGAGGAATTGCCGCACTGTCGGTGGGTCAGTACTGAGGGAGCGCCGCATTGTCAGAGGGTCAGTACTGAGGGAGTGCTGCACTGTCGGAGGGTCAGGACTGAGGGTTAACTGCACTGTTGGAGGGCCATACTGAGGAAGTGCTGCACCGTCAGAGGGTCAGCACTAAGGGAGTGCCGCACTGTCAGGGGGTGAGTACTGAGGGAGTGCCTCACTGTTGGAAGGTCAGTACTGAGGGAGTGCTGAACTGAGGGAGCGCTGCACTGTCAGAGGGTCATGACTGAGCGAGTGCTACACTGTCAGAGGGCCAGTACTGAGGGAGTGCTATACTGTCAAATGGTCAGTACTGAAGGAGTGCTGCACTGTCAGTGGGTCAGTATTGAGGGATTACCGCCCTGTCAGAGGGTCAGTACTGAGGGAGCGCTGCACTGTCGGAGGGTCAGTATTGAGGGAGTTCTGCACTATTGGAGAGTCAGTACTGAGGCAGTGCTGCACTGTCGGAGGGTCAGTACTGAGTGAGTGCTGAACTGAGGGAGCGCTGCACTGTCGGAGGGTCATAACTGAGCAAGTGCTACACTGTCAGAGGGCCAGTACTGAGGGAGTGCTACATTGTCAAAGGGTCAGTACTGAAGGAGTGCTGCACTGTCAGTGGGTCAGTATTGAGGGATTGCTGCACTGTCAGAGGGTCAGTACCGAAGGAGTGCTGCACTATTGGAGAGTCAGTACTGAGGGAGTGCTGCACTGTCGGAGGGTCAGTACTGAGGGAGTGCTGTACTGTCAGAGGGTCAGTACTGAGGGAGTGCTGCACTGTCGGAGGGTCAGAACTGAAGGAGTGCTGCATTGTTGGAAAGTCAGTACTGAGGGAGTGCTGCATTGTCAGAGAGTCAGCACGAAGGGAGTGCCATGCTGTCGGATGGTCGGTACTGAGGGAGTTCTGCATTATTGGAAGGTCAGTACTGAGGGAGCACCGCACCGTCAAAGGGTCAGTGCTGAGGAAGTGCTGCACTGTTGGAGGGTCAATACTGAGGGAAGGCCGGATTGTCAGAGCGTCATTACTGACGGAGTGTTGCACTGTTGGGAGGGGTCAGTACTGAGGGAGCGCTGAACTGAGGGAGCACTGCACTGTCGGAGGGTCAGTACTGAGGAGTACTGTACTCTCAGAGGGCCAGCAATGAGGGAGTGCTGCACTGTCAAAGGGTCAGTACTGAAGGAGTGCTGCACTGTCAGAGGTTCAGTACTGAGCGAGTGTTGCACTGTCGGTGGGTCAATACTGAGGGAGTGCTGCACTCTCAGAGGGCCAGTACTGAAGGAGTGCTGCACTGTCAGTGGGTCAGTATTGAGGCAGTTCTGCACTGTCGGAGGGTCAGTACTGAGGCAGTTCTGCACTGTCGGAGGGTCAGTACTGAGGGAGTGCTGCACTGTCGGTGGGTCAGTACTGAGGGAGCGCCGCATTGTCAGAGGGTCAGGACTGAGGGAGTGCTGAACTGAGGGAGTGCTGCACTGTCGGAGGGTCAGTATTGAGGGATTGCCGCACTGTCAGAGGGTCAGTTCTGAGGGAGTGCTGCACTATTGGAGAGTCAGTATTGAGGGAGTACTGCACTGTCTGAGGGTCAGTACTGAGAGAGTGCTGCACTGTCGGTGGGTCAGAACTGATGGAGTGCTGCACTGTTGGAGGGTCAATACTGAGGGAGTGCTGCACTGTCAGAGGGTCAGCACTAAGGGAGTGGCGCGCTGTCAGACGGTCATTACTGAGGGAGTTCTGCACTATTGGAAGGTCAGTACTGAGGGGGCGCTGCACTGGCGAAGGGTCAGTGCTGAGGGAATGCAACACCATCAGTGCGTCATTACTGAGGGAGTGTTGCACTGTCGGAGGGTCAGTACTGAGGGAGTGCTGT
Source organism: Cetorhinus maximus (assembly GCF_964194155.1). Classification (NCBI taxonomy): domain Eukaryota; kingdom Metazoa; phylum Chordata; class Chondrichthyes; order Lamniformes; family Cetorhinidae; genus Cetorhinus; species Cetorhinus maximus. The sequence goes on along the minus strand of NC_135887.1, from coordinate 26,835,208 downwards.
ACTCTCAGAGGGCCAGTATTGAGGGAGTGCTGCACTGTCAAAGGGTCAGTACTGAGGGAGTCCTGCTCTATTAGAGGGTCAGTACTGAGGGAGGGTCAGAACTGAAGGTGTGCTGCACTGTCAGAGGGTCAGCACTGAGGGAGAGCTGCACTGTTAGAGGGCCTATACTGAGGGAGTGCTGCACCGTCGGAGGGTCAGAACTGAAGGAGTGCTGCACTGTTGGAGGGTCAGTACTGAGGGAGTGCTGCACTGTCGGAGGGTCAGTACTGGGGGAGTGCTGCACTGTCGGAGGGTCAGTACTGAGGGAGTGCTGCACTGTCGGAGGGTCAGTACTGGGGGAGTGCCGCACTGTCAGAGGGTCAATAATGAGCGTGTGCTGCACTGTTGGAGGGTCAGTACTGAGGGAGTGCTGCACTGTTGGAGGGTCAGTACTGAGGGAGTGCTGCAATGTCAGAGGGTCAGTACTGAGGGAGTGCTGCAATGTCAGAGGGTCAGTACTGAGGGAGTGCTGCACTGTTGGAGGGTCAGTACTGAGGGAGTGCTGCACTGTTGGAGGGTCAGTACTGAGGGAGTGCTGCACTGTTGGAGGGTCAGTACTGAGGGAGTGCTGCACTGTTGGAGGGTCAGTACTGTGGGAGTGCTGCACTGTTGGAGGGTCAGTACTGAGGGAGTGCTGCACTGTCGGAGGGTCAGTACTGAGGGAGTGCTGCACTGTTGGAGGGTCAGTACTGAGGGAGTGCTGCACTGTTGGAGGGTCAGTACTGAGGGAGTGCTGCACTGTTGGAGGGTCAGTACTGAGGGAGTGCTGCACTGTTGGAGGGCCTGTACTAAGGGAGCACCACTTTTTTGGAGGTGCTGTAAATCAGATGAAAGAATTCCCGTGGACTATTTTGAAGAATGTCAGGTGCATTCCCTCCAGACATGTCCTGGGCAATATTTATTCCTCAACCAGCAGCACTAAAAAATATTTTTCCTTCTTTTGCCACATTGCTGTCTATGGGAGCTTGCTGTGTGCAAATTGGCTGCTGTGCTTCGTACATTGCAACAGTGACGACACTTGAAAAGTAACTGCATTATTCATTAATGAAACGTGGGCTTCGCTGGCTGGGCCAGCATTTATTGCCCATCCCTAATTACCCTTGAGAAGGTGATGGTGAGCTGCCTTCTTCAATCGCTGCAGTCCATGTGGTGTAGGTGCACCCACAGTGCTGATAGGGAGGATTTTGACCCAGTGACAGTGAAGGAATGGCGATTATATTTCCAAGTCAAGATGGTGATTGATTGAAGGGGAGTTTCCAGGTGGTGGTGTTCCCATCTATCTGCTGCCCTTGTCCTTCTAGATGGTAGTGGTCGTGGGTTTGGAAGGTGCTGTCGAAGGAGCTTTGTTGAATTCCTGCAGTGCATCTTGTAGATGGTACACACTGCTGCTACTGTGCGTCTGTGGTGGAGGGAGTGAATGTTTGTGGATGTGGTGCCAATCAAGTGGGCTGCTTTGTACTGGATGGTGTCGAGCTTCTTGACTGTTGTGGGAACTGCACTCATCCAGGCAAGTGGGGAGTATTCCATCACACTCCTGACTTGTGCCTTGTAGATGGTGGACAGGCATTGAGGAGTCAAGAGGTGAGTTACTCGTCACATGATCCCTAGCCTCTGACCTGCTCTTGTAGCCACACTATTTATATGGCTAGTCCAGTTCAGTTTCTGATCAATGGTAACCCCTAGGATGTTGATAGCGGGGGATTCAGTGATGGTAATGCCATTGAACATCAAGGGATGATGGTTGGATTCTGTCTTGTTGAAGATGGTCATTGCCTGACACTTGTGTGGCGCGAATGTTACTTGCCATTTGTCAGCCCAAGCCTGGATATTGTCCAGGTCTTGCTGCATTTGGACATGGTCTGCTTCAGTAACTGAGGAGTCGTGAATGATGCTGAACATTGTGAAATCATCAGCGAACTTCCCCACTTCTGACCTTTTGATAGAAGGAAGGTCATTGATGAAGCAGCTGATGATGGTTGGGCTGAGGACACTACCCTGAGGAACTCCTGCAGTGATGTCCTGGAGCTGAGATGACTGACCTCCAACAACCACAACCATCTTCCTTTGTGCTAGGTATGACTCCAATCAATGGAGAGTTTTCCCCCTGATTCCCATTGACTCCAGTTTTGCTAGGGCTCCTTGATGCCACACTCTGTCAAATGCGGCCTTGATGTCAAGGGCAGTCACTCTCATCTCACCTCGGGAGTTCAGCTCTTTTGTCCATGTTTGAACCAAGGCTGTAGTGAGGTCAGGAGCTGAGTGGCCCTGGCAGAACCCAAACTGAGCACCAGTGAGCAGGTTATTGCTAAGCAAGTGCCGCTTGATAGAAGTGTTGCTGACCCCTTCCATTACTTTACTGATGATGGAGAGTAGGCTGATAGGGTGATAATTGGCCGGGTTGGATTTGTCCTTTTTGTGTACAGGACATACCTGAGCAATTTTCCACATAGCCGGGTAGATGCCAATGTTGTTACTCTTTCAAGTCAAAACAAATAAACTAAGTTAACAAACCAAAGGACAAATTAAAAAACAGCCCCTTAATGAGAAACTGCAAAATCAAAAGACAAAATTTAAATGAAACCCACCAACATTAAATCAACATGTGATTAAAACACCCCAGTCCTCATGGTGCCCACCACGCACGGAAAGCCTCGGCAGTTCCGGCAGAAACCGTGTGCTCCCTCTCCAGGGACACCCGGCCGCGAAAGAGGGGCAGACAGTCGGGTCGGATGACCCCCTCAATCGCCCGCTGCCTGGACCCGTCAATGGCCGACTTGGCCAGGCCCAGGAGCAGGTTCACGAGGGGGTCCACCTCCCTCTCGGCCCCCCTCCAAGATCAGGAGCGTGGGACTGAAGTGCAAACAATACATCAGTAAAAGGTTTTCTAAATAACTGAGAAGGGAGTGCAGTCTACAACACCCTATATAAATGTGGTCCATGGACTCCACAACACCGCAAAAGACACAGGTATCTTGGGAGTCTGTGAACCGACACGTCCTGTGGTTGTATTGGACTGCTGCGTACAACACCCTCCACCCCAGGTCCCCGATGGAAAGCGGGAGGACACCTCCATAGAGGGACCCCCAACGGGGACCTCCGCCACTGGACGGCAACAAGGCACGCCAGGGTGTGTCCGGGCAGCAGGTGAGGGCAAGGAAATGAAGGGTGTGCAGCAGCAGCCCATACAGGAAACCCCTCTGTGCCATGCTAAAGGACACGGAGGGCATTTCCACGAGGCGACTCAGGTTGCGGGGCACCGGCTCCCGAGGGAGGGTTCAGGGTTTGGGGACATGCCAGTGTTGTAGCTGCACTGGAAAAGCTTGGCCAGAGGCACGGCAAGTTCTGGAGCACAAGTTTTCAGTACTATTGCGGGAATATTGTCAGGGCCCATAGCCTTTGCAGTATCCAGTGCCTTCAGCCGTTTCTTGATATCACGTGGAGTGAATCGAATTGGCTGAAGGCTGGCATCTGTGATGCTGGGGACCTCCAGAGGAGGCCGAGCTGGATCATCCACTCGGCACTTCTGGCTGAAGATTGTAGCAAATGCTTCAGCCTTTATCTTTTTCACTGATGCACGGGGTTCCTCCATCATTGAGGATGGGGATATTTGTGGAGCCTCCTCCTCCAGTGAGCTATTTAATTGTCCACCACCATTCACAATTGGATGTGACAGGACTGCAGAGCTTAGATCTGATCCATTGGTTGTGGGATTGCTTAGCTCTGTCTATCACTTGCTGCCTTTGCTGTTTGGCATGCAAGTAGTCCTGTGTTATAGCTTCACCAGGTTGACACCTCATTTTTAGCTGCACAGTTGCTCTTGGCATGTCCTCCTGCACTCTTCCTTTCCTCATTGAACCAGGATTGATCACCTTGCTTGATGGTAATGGTAGTGTGGGGGATATGCTGGGCCATGAGGTTACAGATTATGTTTGAGTACAATTCTGCTGCTGCTGATGGCCCACAGTGCTTCATGATTCCCAGTCTTGGATTGATGCATCTGCGGCAGGCAGGTTGGTGAGGATGAGGTCAAGTATGTTTTTCCCTCTTTTTGGTTCCCTCACCACCTGCCGCAGACCCAGCCTAACAGCTATGTCATTTAGGACACGGCCAGCTCGATCTGTGATAGGCATTGAAGTCCCCCACCCACAGTTCTTCCTTGCCACCCTCAGTGCTTAGTATAAGGGTATCTGGCATAGCAAGGGTTAATGTGGGACTACGAAGCAGTACCGCCCACAGTGTGATGTAAAGAGACGCATGACCTGAGACTGGAGAGAGTTGTGGACTGGACAGAGACCTGTGTAGTGGTAAGCATGGAGTTAGCTCAAAGCTTGGGATATAGCCTGTATGTAGGTTCATAGCTATGTGTTATTGTTATGACTCCAGCTGAGGTTACCCCTAGACAAGCCTGATCCCAGGATGGAACCCAGCTTGATAGATCCTTTTCTCTGATATTCTGTTAGCTTTAAATAAAACCTTTACTAGAAATCTATGTGTATAAATAAATGTTTATGGCTATTTCTGTTGATGGCTATTTCTGTTTGTCAATGGATGTTAGTGTTTCTGTTTGCTGATGTCTCATTAACCATTTGATGATTTTGCAGCTTCTTAATAAAAGCTCCAGTTGCTGATGAAAGCGACAAAGTGGATCTACTCCTTGCGAATGCTCAACTCCCATCAGCTCTCAAAATACCTGGAGATCTGGGCCACGTATTGCATCAGAGAGACTGCCAGTCAGGGCAGTCTGTACTCATCATTTCATTCAGGTCCTGGGAGAGAATAAACAAGAAAGAAAGCTGGATAAATTGAGCAGAGAGGAAGCAGAGTGAGGTAACGGTCAGAATATTGAGTTTTCAACACTCAACCCCTAGGATAATGATCTCTCCACTCTACAGAGACGGGGACTGACTCTAACTCTGGCTCAGCATCAGCTACTGTAACATGGTGTTCAGAACCACTCAGGCCTGATAGATCCCCTTCCCTGATGAGCAACCTGCCTGTTTGAGCATCTGGGATATATTTTTACTTTAGTCTCCATTCAATATCGCAAATACTGAAATTATAAGCAAGTATTTACATGTTAGCCATTGTTCTGTAGTTACTAGAAGGTGCCATATAAATGCAAATTGCGGTTTTCATAAAACTGAGTTGGTATTGCTGATAATGGAGCTGCCTGGAGAAGGGGTAAAGGCACCAAAGAGAAAAGTGTGACTCTGTCTCCGATGCGCTATTTCATTCTGAATCAAATGGTTGCGGGTTCAAATCCTGCTCAAGAGCCACGAGCCCTATAATCCAGGCTGAAACTCCGTGCAGTCCTGAGGGAGTGCTGTTCTATTGGAGGTGCTGTTTTTAGATGAGATGTTAAACTGAGGCCCTGTCTGTCTTCTCAGATGGATATAAAAGATCCCATGGATCTAATGTCCTGGGGCCAATATTTATCCCTCAACCAACATCACAAAAACAAATGATCTGATCAAGACCATATTGCTGCTTTTGGGATCTTGCTGTGCACAAATTGGCTGTTGCATTTCCTACTTTACAACAGTGACAGCACTTCTAAATTGACTTTACCAGTGTCTCTAAAGTGCATTGGGACATACTGAGATGATTAACGGGTGCTATAGAAATGCAAGGATTTCTTTCTCCTTATTCCAATTTTTCTTCACCTCCAGTTGTCACCTTTGCAACATGAAGGTTCTAGAGCGCTGGGCACCACCCCCCCCCCCC